>NC_139512.1:238925211-239512711 GCF_947247035.1 Vipera ursinii
GACACTCATCTCCAGAACAAAACACCTAGCTGACGAACAACACCTAAAAACCGAACTACACACTCTCACTAATGTACTAACAGCCAATGGATTCCAAAGAAATACGATTACCAACTTAATCCGAAGAGAGACACCCACAAAAACCCAAGACAGAGAACAAGAAAATGGCAAAGCCCTCCTCCCATACTTAAAAGGGACCACAGACAGAATCAGCAAGGTCCTCCAAAAACACAACATCAAAACAGCATTCTACACAGACAGAAAAATATCCACCATCCTAAGAAACCCCAAGGACATAATTGGGTTAGAAAACCAAGGAGTATACGAAATCCCATGCACCACCTGCCCCACCACATACATCGGACAGACCAACAGAAGAATAAGTGCACGCATTGAAGAGCACAAAAACTCACTCAGAAAGGGAGAACAAACTTCATCCCTGGTCCAACACTTTGAAGCCACGGGACATGAAATTGATTTTAAAAAAACCAAAACTATTGCCAAAATTGAACATTTTAACAACAGAATAATCAGAGAAGCCATTGAGATAGAAAAACGCCCCCACAGCATGAATAAACGAGATGATACCTCTCGTCTACCAGCCATTTGGAAACCCGCCTTGATTGACAGACGAAGCCCAACCACCAAGAATGATACCAGACCCAAACTCATGATAACATCACATGACATCACCACCACACAACCATTCAAAAAGCAAATCCGAACCCACAACGATAAAGACACACAACCACAAAACAGAAACCTAACTACAGCTGCAACATCAGCCACTTTAAACCCCTCCAAACCACACAATAAGCAAACTGACACCCACTATAAAAACATGGCACCACCACAAACACGAAGCCGAACAAAAGCAGCACAACTCACCAGCTCAGGTCTGGAGCTGGCAGCTGAGACCAGCCCATCCACTCAGAACACACCCCCACCCAATCAGAACATCCCCACCATTCAAAACACACTCCCACCCAATCAGAACACACTTGGTCCCCTACCCAATCAGAGCACACCTCCACAGAACACACCCCCTCTGGCAGTTTAAAAAAGAGGAACAAACAGCCACATGCTTCTCCCAGAAGAAGGAAACAGAAGCCTGATGATGATGGATGGGATTCCATCGAAACGTTGCGCCTACACCTTTAATTCTACGCGGGGAAAAACCCGAAAAACCAAGGATCCACATACAGGCACCCGCGAAAACCTCAGAAAACAAATATCTTACCTCTACGGGGAGGAAATCCACCAGCTAACTAGGACCTACGAAAAACTCGAAGTACGAAGAGCTTCCATTCTGTGTGACCTCACATTCCTACGCAACTGCCGAGATCAAAATTTAATCCCCACATCCTTCCAATTGAAATTCCACTCCAACTCTGCAGCCATCAAACGCATCCTGATAAGAACTGAACTGGCCCTAATCAGAAACGAACTCCACACAAAAAGATTCCTCCTGGACCGAATCAACAGAGACCTCCTCACACTTCACCTCAAACTCAGCAACAAGATCCACCCCACACTTTGGGACAAATTCAAACAAATTGCTGTCTGGAGAGCTGAAACAGAGACTGCCTACAAAACAGACACACACACCAATAAACTCCGAAGACTAAAGGAACGCCAGAAACAAACCCCTCCTCTCCCACAGCAACACATGAAACAAACTGTGCACAACATCTCAGATAGGATTCTCACCAAAGCCGAAACCAACGTCCTGTCTAAAGGATTTAATTTTGCAGTCGCTCCCAAACACATTCCCACGGAAACCATTATATGCGGAGTCGAATCCAGCCTGACCAAAATCAACCCTGATGACGCCAACAAAATCAGACTCGAAGTGACCAACATCCTCTGCACCAGCAAACCACCCAAAAGCAACTTACCCAAAGAGGAACAGACAGCACTACTTAACCTAAAAAATGACACCAGCATAATCATTCTGCCAGCAGACAAAGGCAACGCCACGGTGGTAATGAACTCATCTGACTACCATACCAAATTATCCAACCTACTCCGAGACTCCACATACAAACTCCTCAAGACAGATCCCACCACCTACCTGGAAAAAACCACAAAATCAAAAATAAAAGCCACCCCCATCAGTGAAGAGATCCAGAAAACAATCATTCCCAGAGAAAAATCATCCAGATGTCCTAAGCTCTATGGTCTGCCCAAGATACACAAAGAAGGAACTCCACTCAGACCCATAGTCAGCTCCATAGGCTCACCTCTACAAAATCTAGCCAAATTTCTTGCCAAACAACTACAGCCTTACGCAAATTCCATCACCTCACACGTACAAGATTCATTCCAATTCATAGAGATCATAAGTAAACTAAACTTACAGCCCTGGGACCTACTTGTGAGCTTCGATGTCGTATCCCTCTTCACCCAAGTGCCAATCAAAGAAGCCTTGACAGCTATCCTAAATAAATACAACCCCCCAAAACACATCCTAGATCTGACCAACCACTGCCTATCTAACACATACTTCATCTACAATGGACAAAGATACAAACAAATGGAAGGAGCACCCATGGGATCACCCCTCTCACCTGTCATCGCAAACCTCTACATGGAACACTTTGAAACCCTCGCTCTAGAAAAATCCAACCACAAACCCAAACTCTGGCTCAGATACGTAGATGACACCTTCGTAATCTGGCCACACGGCAAAGAAAAACTGGATGACTTCCTCATACACCTCAATAGCCTACACCCCAAAATACAATTCACCATGGAAACAGAAGCTAACAATCAACTTCCCTTCCTTGATGTCTTAGTCTACAAGAAATCCAACGGCTCCCTAGGACACACTATCTACCATAAAAAAACACACACAAACCGCTATCTGAACGCACTCTCACACCACCACCCAGCACAGATCAACTCCGTAGCCAAGACACTCATCTCCAGAACAAAACACCTAGCTGACGAACAACACCTAAAAACCGAACTACACACTCTCACTAATGTACTAACAGCCAATGGATTCCAAAGAAATACGATTACCAACTTAATCCGAAGAGAGACACCCACAAAAACCCAAGACAGAGAACAAGAAAATGGCAAAGCCCTCCTCCCATACTTAAAAGGGACCACAGACAGAATCAGCAAGGTCCTCCAAAAACACAACATCAAAACAGCATTCTACACAGACAGAAAAATATCCACCATCCTAAGAAACCCCAAGGACATAATTGGGTTAGAAAACCAAGGAGTATACGAAATCCCATGCACCACCTGCCCCACCACATACATCGGACAGACCAACAGAAGAATAAGTGCACGCATTGAAGAGCACAAAAACTCACTCAGAAAGGGAGAACAAACTTCATCCCTGGTCCAACACTTTGAAGCCACGGGACATGAAATTGATTTTAAAAAAACCAAAACTATTGCCAAAATTGAACATTTTAACAACAGAATAATCAGAGAAGCCATTGAGATAGAAAAACGCCCCCACAGCATGAATAAACGAGATGATACCTCTCGTCTACCAGCCATTTGGAAACCCGCCTTGATTGACAGACGAAGCCCAACCACCAAGAATGATACCAGACCCAAACTCATGATAACATCACATGACATCACCACCACACAACCATTCAAAAAGCAAATCCGAACCCACAACGATAAAGACACACAACCACAAAACAGAAACCTAACTACAGCTGCAACATCAGCCACTTTAAACCCCTCCAAACCACACAATAAGCAAACTGACACCCACTATAAAAACATGGCACCACCACAAACACGAAGCCGAACAAAAGCAGCACAACTCACCAGCTCAGGTCTGGAGCTGGCAGCTGAGACCAGCCCATCCACTCAGAACACACCCCCACCCAATCAGAACATCCCCACCATTCAAAACACACTCCCACCCAATCAGAACACACTTGGTCCCCTACCCAATCAGAGCACACCTCCACAGAACACACCCCCTCTGGCAGTTTAAAAAAGAGGAACAAACAGCCACATGCTTCTCCCAGAAGAAGGAAACAGAAGCCTGATGATGATGGATGGGATTCCATCGAAACGTTGCGCCTACACCTTTAATTCTACGCGGGGAAAAACCCGAAAAACCAAGGATCCACATACAGGCACCCGCGAAAACCTCAGAAAACATATATATATATATATATATATATATATATATATATATATATATATATATATATATATATATATATATAGCAGTTTTACATACAGTCTTATGCTTTTTTTTCTTTTAGATATTTTGGCCATGTTGGAAGTAACTAGAAGAAAATTCATTCTGCCTTGAACACAAAAAAATTGATGAATATGGATATATACAAAAAATTTTCATCAAGCAGTTTTCAAGCGCATAAACGTTTATGTGTTTTATCAAGTGGTTTTCAAGCACATAAACATTTATGTGTTGAATGTTTGTTTTTATTTTAGTTAACATGTATTCAACTTTCCCAGACGACAACACCATGTGTTTGCAATGGTTTGCCAGGGAATTTTCATGGGAGATGTCATTGGCAGCCAATTTTAACAATGGTTAAACTTGGTTTCTAACTTCTTGGTCAGGCGATGTCATTGGACAGAAAGAGACAGCTGGCTGAAAACTTTTGGAGACATATATCCAAGGTACCTAGCAATATTGCCAATGGGATTCCCAGTTAGGAATAGTAGCAGCAAAATTAAAGCATCGCCTTTTACAACATGCGATTCCCACTTGCCCTCCACAATTCTAGGGAGCTCACAACTTATTAGAGGTAAAAGTTGTTCTCAGACTGCAGGCATATGCACCTACCACAAAGCGACAGAAGGAAAAGCACAATAGTGAAGAATTAAAGTATTAAATACAGCAATTGATGAAAACCAGCAGGATGATTCACTGAAATACAATAGAAGAGAATATCTGTAGCTCAGGATTGAATGGGGGCATTCTTGATGATTTTGGTTCTTTACCTGCAGAAGTTTCATTACCTGACTAGGTAACATTTTCAGTGCTACAAGGAAGTGGAATTTGCTCTCTGTTTATATATAGTGATTTGCCCTGTCAGTTTTGGTGAGGTATTGTTTTCTCCTTGTAGTTATATACACACATTAAAACTGAAAATTATTTTAATATGTGTGAAATGTAACTGGATTTTGTTTAAAGGTTTGGCAAATCTCCAGCTAAAGCATCTTTCATAGCCAAAGATAAGCCCGTATGATGCTCTTTGATTTGTCCCATTAAGGTAAAGTGATGATTTGATTTTCCTCAGTGAGGAATATTATATTACACGGCAGTTGGAATTGACGCTCACAAAAACTGGAAAAGCTTCTGCACATGAAGCCTCTTCTGACTATTGCAATTGTGAGAGAAAGCAACTGGACCAGGCAAAATAAACAACACAGCAGGCAACGGTATTTTCTCACAAATCAGTTTTAAATGCACGCTTTGCCTGAGCTTCGGTCAAAGATAAATACTCCTTCAAAGGTCTTCAATTTTTTTTATTTTAAATTGTATTTATTTTATTGTATTTGTTAACATTTAGGTCACCAAATCCCAGAAACTCCCAGCAGATTATAGAATTATTACAGAATTACAGAATAAAACCACAAGGCATACCATATGAAAGTTTTCCACCCTTACTAGAAAAAAAGATATATAACAATTTCTTCTCATCACTAACAGTTCTGTGAAATGACAGCATCTTCATGGCCCTCTGGACATTTTTCAGGGGTTAGTTGAAGGTCAGTGGCTAGTTGAAAACCAGCAACCAAGAATGCTCTCTACACTAATCTTAATTTTGCAAGAATGATAAAATTCCCAAACGATGCCATTGACTGATGGTAGGAGTCAACATCGGTCCTCAAGCAAACATAACAAAACCTGTCTTGTGGTTTATGGGTCATAGTGACCTAGGAAATATTTTAGATGCTTAATCATATTTAGGTTGTGTATATAGCAGCTTGAAGCTAAATATTGTTCAGTGGTAGAAATGTTCAAGCAGTCATCAAGGACAGCTTCAGGATACTTTGAGCAGACTTAATCCATGTTCAATTCACCTGAAAATTAAAGAAAAACATTTCTCTTTAGGCCACAAATCTTTCAATTGTCATTATTTTTAAATTCTCATGTTTCTAATCATGTCAATTAACTTTAGACATCAACATATATCTAAAGGCAGAATGGGATGTTTTCAATGAACTGGTAACATTGAACGACAATGACTGTCTTCCATGTCCAAGTAACCTCAGATAGTTGGTAGGTTGGAGACAGCTTCATCAGAGACTCTTAATCTAGAAAAACTGCTGAGGGTATCACATACAGCTGGAGCCTTCAAACTTGGCCCTTTTATAACTTGTGGACTCCAACTCCCAGAGTTCCTCAGCCAGCATACTTGGCTGAGGAATTCTGGGAGTTGAAGTCAACAAGTCATAAAAGGGCCAGGTTTGAAGACCCCTGATATACAGATAGTCCTCGACCACAACTAAGCCCAAAATTTCTGTTGCTGAGAAATTTGTTAGGTGAGCTTTGCTCCATTTTATGATCTTTCTTCCCACAGTTGTTAAGTGAATCAATGCATCTGTTAAGTGAGTAGATTGTTAAGTGAATCTGGCTTCCCCATTGGCTTTGCTTCTCAGATGTTTGCAAAAGGGGATCATATGATCCTGGGACATTGCAACTGTCAGAAATATGAGTCAGTCGCCAAGCATCTGAATTTTGATTATGTGACCATGGGAATGCTGTAACAATAATAAGTGTGAAAACGGTCATAAGTCACTTTTTTCAGTGCCATTGTAACTTAGAACGGTCACTAAACTGTTGTGAGTTGAGGACTAACTGTATGCAAGTGTGCTGAGGTGTAACTGATGGAATGAGTGCCTGTTTCTCAGGAAACGTTCCTTGGGCATCAGGTATGCTTGAATGATGAATTGAACAGAAAATCTATGTTGCAAAATCTAGTGTTTGTAACTTGAATGGCCCCAGAATGAGAGGACTTGTTCAAAGCTTGGTCTTCAATAACTTTGGTAGTCTATCTGAATCCATTGAAAAAAATCATCTATGGAGATTCTCAGTCATCCAAGTTATGGTTGTCCCAAAGGTGCTTTTTCAAGAGGCAACTGGACTTTCTTATTTTTCTTTGAAGACATTTAGCTTCTCACCCAAGAAGCTTCTTCAGCTCTGACTGGATGGTGGGGAATGGAAGGATTTAAATGGAAGCAACCATTTGAGCTTCAGTTTGAGATGCAGACAACACAGACTCATCCCCAACAGCCTGGGCCTGTCTTCAACAGTGAAAGGGACACAGGGCAGAAAACATCCTGCAGCCAAGAAGGCTCCACACACATTTGCACAACTCAGGTGACCCTGAGGACACAGCAAACTTTCAAATGGCCTCAACAACTCTCTAAAATAATAATAATAATAATAATAATAATAATAATAATAATAATAATAATAATAATAATAATAATAATAATAATAAATAATAATAATAATAATAAATAATAATAATAATAATAATAATAATAATAATAATAATAATAATAATAATAATAATAATAATAATAATAATAATAATAATAATAGAATGCAATGGCCAGCTGTCTGCTAGGAATATAAATCCTTCCATTCCCCACCATCCAATTTGAGCTGAAGAAGCTTCTTGGATCAGAAGCAAAACATCTTCACAGAAAAACAAGAAAGTCCAGCCTCCTGAAAAAGCACCTTTGGGACATTGAAAGAATCTTCTGCCAGCAATTAATGTGGCTGCATTGGCTGATGCCACAGGAGAGGGGTTTTTATGTTTTTTTAAAAATGCTGTTAGCTGCCTGGGGTCGCCATGTTTGAGTTGGCCATCCCTGTAAATTTGTTTAATAAATAAATAAATACTTTAATCATGTGATGACTTTGTATTTGGTGTATTTCCAGGTTTCCCCTAACAGCAGATGCTGAAGTGGATTTATCCACCCCCATGATACATTTTGGAAAGGAGAATTATATTTGCTCCAATAAGGGAGCAGTAACGTGTCCTCATAGTCTCATACTATATGGATTTTTGGGTCATTATATACTTTGAGAACTTAATCCAGGGGAAATTATGTTGGTAACCTGCTCTGTATCTTGACTGATGGTATTTTATTGGAGAAAGGCAAAGGCAATATCATTCACTGATAGTGTTTAACAACTTTTGATATTTTTGACCAGAACAAAATGATGTCCTGCATTGACTTTGTCATCTGAGGATTGGGTAATGTATGACTGAGAATCGGGAACAGTAGTAGAACTACTCACAAAACAATTATAGCAAACAGAAATGGCCTCTAGGTTTCTATTTTCTTCTTCTTCAGTACTACTGTATTTCGTATGTATATTTAGCTAGAGGGACAATCATTATGAGTTGAGGAGGAAACTCTTATTATTATCCTGATGTCATCCAGGCTTATCCATGTGCAGAATATTCATGTATATTCTCAACATTTTTTAAATTCAACAATGGGTAATATCAGAGCCAACAAACTATGATTTAACCCTATTAAGATGGAGACACTTTTCCACATCATAATCATCCACTCTTTGGAAGGTGAAACTTCCTTAAGAGATCCCCTCCAGATTTCGATCCTATTCTCCACTTTGGCTATTGTGTGTGAGAGAAACAGTATCTAATCTTTAAAAGATCAGACTTTCAGGCCAGACAGCTCAGCTGCCCAATGTAAAATGACAACTGAAGGCAGAGGAAGGCAAATGGTCTCTCTCTCTCTCTCTCTCTCTCTCTCTCTCTCTCTCTCTCTCTCTCTCTCTCTCTCTCTCTCTCTCTCTCTCTCTCTCTCTCTCTCTCTCTCAGCATGCATGCACATGCACATGCACACACACATCTGTGCTGACCAGAGCATAGTACATGGATCAGACTGCTTTAATAAAGCCTCTAAGGAGAATACTGGATATAAGATCATATCCAAATTACAAATCAGATTGTTCATGCAACTGCCTTCAAAAGAGGTTACTTAGTTCATTCATCCTGGCAGACAAAGCACTTATTTAATCATTCTTCAATTTTGCCTAGACAAAGTCAGATTTCTGGCCTTCATCCAGTCCATTACCTGGCATTGATTTAGTATACTCCACTTGTATTTGATGAAAATGAAAGGCAGAGTTAAATGTCATCTGGGTACTGAAGATACCTCATGCCAAATATTTGCATAAACACTCTCTAGGCTTCTGTTGTAGATATTAAACAGTTTTCAGAATAAAATACAGCTATGTGGAACTGTACAACTGCCAAGGAATAGAATAATTTTGTCCCAAAACTGCATTTTGCAGAAACCCATCCCAATAAGAACTGCACTTTTATTATGGTTTATTGAACAGCCAGCCAGATGTTTGGACTGGGTTGGGCAATATTATTCACCTGCCCTTCCCAGGGACCTTGGATAACCAGATGTTGTTAGATAAAGATCTCATTGCTGGATATAAGCTGTTCCAAATAAAGCTTTTTTTCTATTGACTGTTATTATTTATTTATCTATTTATAGTACTTACATTTAACATAGCTGCCTGCTCACATTGACTCTGGCCATCTTACCCATACAAATACAAAACATCACTTCTACCATAGGCACCCCAAGCAAAAACAATCAAACAAGAACAAATAAAGCCAAGCCAAAGGCCCATCAACACATTAACCCCAGGCCTGAGACCAAAGCCAAATTTGAAAGACACCTTTATAATGAAGTACTTCCTGCCTCTGCCAAAACAAAATTACAATGATATATGATAATGACAAACACTGAAAAGTAACAAAGCCCAAAGCTGTGCCTTAGGGAATCCTTTGCTATGGAGAATTCATTGGATGGATTTGAAGGAAATCAAACAGAGGTGAACCAAGCTACTACTGCAGTCTCAATTTATTCATTTCTTTATATATGGCCAACCATTTTACAAGAGAGGCTCTGGGCGATGTATAACAAAATAACTACTACAGCATTTGCATACACTCAACCTGAGGTTAAAATTGGAAAACCGTGATCGGAAAAACCACATCAACTGCAGAGCTCACCCAACCACCTATCCCAAATGCTTGGGGAAACAGACTGGTCTTCAAAATTTTGTGAAAGACTATCAGGGTTTTGGGGGGAGTGGTGGGATTCAGCTGGTTCGCATCACTTTGGCAGAACTGGTAGCTAACTTTTTGTTGCCCGGGCCCAGAATGGACTTCTGGAAGTGGGATCCACACAGAGAACCGGTTGTTCACATATTTGAATCCCACCACTGGTTGGGGGCCACCCAGATGTGAGAAACAGGTACACAGATGTGTTTGAAAATGGAACATGGAAGACGTATATAGCTGGTTTCACACAAACTTAAAAAAACATTTCTTTAGAAGAATACAACCAAGGTAAGTATAGTGACTGACTGCTCCCTCCCTCCTCCCCTCCCTCACTTTTAAAATAAAGTGTTGAAGTTATTCTAAGGCTATTTCAAAAGATGGAATTGGCACAGCAAGGATGTTGTTACAAAAGAACAATGCTCTGCTTGTTAAAGGGGGGGGGGGAGGATAATTACCGAACACACATTAAACAGTAGATTCTGTTCCAATAGCTATCAGTATTCAGTTAAGTACATTTTTTTTAAAAAAATCAATTACTGATGCCTATTGAAAAAAATGGTGCAAATACTACTTTGAAGAGAGGATTACACTACAAGATTCAACTTGTTTTATTAATTACTTTTTGCTAGGTAACAGCAGAAACCCATTGGTAGGCAATCTTTAGAAAACTGAGACCACAGGGCATCAAGAATGCATTACATTTAGATTTTAAACTACTCCGTTTCTGTGCTTTCCATTTCTGGCTCATCTGACCTTAGATTTACAAAATTTATTTTAAAAATAAGTGATTCTTTTTGGAAGTCAGCAATAAAGAACAGCTACCATTATTCAGTGTGTTTTAGGACAGAATGGATAACTGTGTAAGATACATAAAGCACACATAACATGACATAGAATGTCATGCTATTACATACATTTTTCACTTTTGATCTTGCAGTAAATGACACCTGCTGGTGCCTGCTGTTGTTATTTTTAATTAAGAGATTTTTATGAAAACAAACTAGAATATGGTACCCCACTGAAAGATTAATGGAAGCTTATTCACTGCAGATTAATGTAACGTGAAGGCGAAATTCCCATCTGAACTAAAATGAATTTATTTTCAGAGCTGCCCAGATGCATTTTGGTTATGTATAAAAATGCGATCTTATCACTTCAGCATTTTAGTCCTGGATGTTTAGTTTTATACATGAAAGGAATGTTGGATCCTTGAAAACCTCCAATTACACTTGGTTATACCACAGCTCATATGCAAATTTAATCACCTGAATTTCTGTAACTAATTCCAGTGCTAGACTGCATAAACTTTATAAGTTCTCCCAAGGTTTTCTTCAAAGACAATAATGTGACTCACAATAGTTTCAGAATCATGCAAAATTCTTAAACAATGACAATATACAATAAATGAATTATATAAATTTATAGTAATCAAATTATCAAAGCAGCAGCCCAAATATAAATGAAATGGAAGGTTTAAAAATTAAGCCTAGCACCAAATGGGCATCACTTTGGTACCAGGTAAACCACATGGAGAGGGAGCTCTGGAGAAATGGACTGATGGGACAGCTGCTCACTACATTTCAGTAAGAGATAGCATCCAGGGCCATGCCTTCATAGATCATAACAGGGTATAGGCATAGGCATAATTTGATGCTTAAGCTGCTATAAAGGGATGAAACACATTATGGTCCTAGCCCTTTGTGCATGAGTGAAACACTATCTCCTTTATGTCCCAAAGGTCTTTTTCAAGAAACAACTGGACTTTCTTTGTTTTTTTCCTTGAAGACATTTGGTTTCTCATCCAAGAAGCTTCTTGGATGAGAAGCAAAATGTCTTCAAGGGAAAAACAAAGAAAGTCCAGTTGCCTCTTGAAAAAGCATCTTTGGGCAACCATGACCTAGATGACTGAGAATTTCAATAGACATATCTCCTTTAGGCTATTATTGCTACTCCCATTATTTTTTAAGAAGTACAAAATCCCTATATCAGGCCTGCAAAGCTTTGGATGACAATCAGGTAGCAGCAATGGGACCAAGAAAACTCTTGCTTCCTCCTGAGAGATGGGATAGAAGCAACAGTACATTGACTTGCAAGTATTCTTTAACTTAGAAATCCTAGCTTCACAGAATAGTGGTTTTGGCACTATCATTAGCATCATTATTAGCATCATTAGCTGGTAACTTAAGTCTACACCTTCTCCATCTTACTGAAAGAGGATTATGTGAAAGCAATAATGAATAAGTAAGGAATGAAAGTAATGGACACAAAGCCCAATTTTTTTAAAACTGAAATATGGAGATAAAAGGATGCAAGGACACAAGCATGATTAAGTTTTAAATGTGAGACAGACTGTAATTTGGTCAGTAGTGGATCATGGGGGAAAATGGAAAGGGAAGAGAGGGAAACAAATGAAAGAAAAACTGGAATGAAAATAGAACCAGAAGAAGAAGAGAATGTACAAGTCTTTTGTTAAAATTTAGAAGATAAAGGAATCTCTCAATAATGTCAGTAGAAAAATAAAAGGGGAAAAATAAGGTTGTGTGGAGTTATCTTAATGGGAAGTATTAGAAAGAAGATTGTTGGAATGCTCTAATGAAAGAAGTTGTGGATGGAAAAAAAGATTCATATAAAAGAATGTGAAAAGATGGTGATAGCAGAATTACAGAGTTGGAAGGGACCTTTGAGGTCTTCTAATCCAACCCCTTTCTCAAGCAGTAAACTCTATACCATTTCAGACAAAGGGCTGCCCAATCTCTTCTTGAAAACCTCAAATGATGGAACATCTATAACTTCCAGAGATGAGTCATTCCATTGATTAATTGTTATAACTGTCAGGAAATTTCTCCTTAGTTTTAGGTTGGACATCTCCTTGATTAGTTTCCATCTGCTTCTTCTTCTGCTTCAAGTGCTTTGGTGTCATTCTTGGTTCCTTGCACCCGACACCACAGGTTTTCCAAAGGATATCAAAGGTAAGTAGAAAGAAACAGACCTTACAGTATCTTCACCATAAAGCATGGACACCTATTGCTCCTTTCAGGAATCTTATAATAAATAAATAGAAAAAATATGGAGAATATAGTTAATGAGAACAAAGAATGGTTCAGATTATACAAGCAAAAATAATAATAATATCCAGAGTGATTTTGATGACAATGACATTTTTTTAAAAAATTCCATTTATATCCCGCCCTTCTCCGAAGACTCAGGGCGGCTTACAAGCTTAGCAGTAGCCTTCATTCTATGTATATGCCTGCTTATTAGGGCTTTCACACAAACCCCAAGCGGCATTATTACAAAGTCAGCTTAATTGCCCCCAACAATCTGCGTCCTCATTTTACCTACCTGGGAAGGATGGAAGGCTGAGTCAACCTTGAGCCTGGTGGGATGCGAACCTGCACTAATTGCAGGCAGCTGCTGTTACTTAAGGAGGCATTAGCCCACTGCTCCACCAAGGCTCTTGGTTATTATCTTCAAAACTATAAAGTTACAAGGTATAAAAGGGATAATTGATCTGGTTTGCTTATGAAGGGCTGTGTGACTTGTTTAATGTGTATTATTATTAATGTGTATTATTATTATTTATTTGTATCGCACCTTATTATTTTTAAAAAATAACTCAAGGTGGCAAACATATCTAACACAGCTTTCTCCTCCTATTTTCCCCACAACAAGCCTGTGAGGTGAATTGGGCTGAGAGAGAGAGTCTGACTAGATCAAAGTCACCCAAGCTGGCTTTCATGGCTAAGAAAGGACTTGAACTCCAGGTCTCCTGCTTTCTAGCTTGGTGCTTTAACCACTAGACCAGGGGTCTTCAAACTCGGCCCTTTTATGACTCGTGGACTTCAACTCCCAGCATTCCTCAGCCAGCATGCCTGGCTGAGGAATGCTGGGAGTTGAAGTCCACGAGTCATAAAAGGGCCGAGTTTGAAGACCCCTGCACTAGACCAATAAAAGAGCCAAATTTAAACTAAGGAGCAATTTCTTGACTGTGAGAACTATTAAGCAATGGAAGGCCTGCCTCCTGAAACGGTGGGTGCGTTCTCTCAAGAAAAGACAGTCATTTGTGCTTTAATTTTTACTGTTTATTATTTCTGCATTTTGTTAACAGAGTTTATCTTAAAAGGTAATAGCTTGACAGGTATGAATGTATATCCATATCCATTTATATTTATGACAACTAATTAGATTTTTTTAGTTGTACTTAAAGTATATAACATAACTTGGATCAAAATAGCAGAATCTTTTCTGCTTGGAGAGATTACTTATATTTTCAGGAATAAACTCTTGAAAATCTGTCCTGGCACTTTTCCTGTCTCTTTCCCCCCCCCCCTATGTCTCTTCTATATACCAGATGTAACATTTGCATGTGAAAAATAAAACTTCACCTCTGCTAAATGAGCAAAACAAATTTCTTGTTACTTTAGACTATTTTTGTAGAACAGTCCTGGCGGTGATCATTATACACAATATTTTTGTTAAAATCTGTTAATGAAAAAAAATGTTTACATTCCTTCTAAAGCAACCAGCTCATTAATGAAAAATATAAAAACATGTGAAATGGATTTGATTATTAAGACTTGATCAAGAAAAATCCAGGACATTTGTTTCTGATTATGTTTGGCTAGAAAGATTTTCTATTTTTTGCACTGATGACAATCTGACTTCATGTTGCTTCTGACTTTGACTAATAACCCCATATAACAGACGAATTCTGATAGGTAAGAAAATTAAGGATGTAAGAAAAGCCCTTTAAGATCAGTTTAGTGGAACTGTGTATCTACTCAGCAGCGGACAATCTGTTTTGTTCTGGAGATTCAGAAACATGGACCAGAAGGCAATCGCATTTTGCTCTGTGAGACTCTCACACAGGGTAGAGTTGGTTGGCTATGACTCTGAAGATGACAAGCTGCTATCAACGCTACTCTGTCTGAACTTGTGGCCACATCATATTTGATGGTTGCCAGTTCCGCAGTTAAATGATGTTTTGCAATGAAGTACTCTTATGATATTGCAAAATGTGCATACGCACATTTCCCTTCTATGTTTTCTTTCCAATCAAATCCCTTTTTGTAATTTAAGGATAGTTTTGTTTTAAAATGATATTATCTTGAATTATCTCATACAGCATACGTATATTGTACAAATAAGCGATGTCCCACTGAAAGCAAGGCTGCATAGGACGTGAATATGAGGAGTGGATTGATAGATACCCACATGTTCATATTTATCCGACAGATATTTAATCTTGATTTGTTTGGTTTTAGAGGGGTGCCTTTGAGTCTGGACAAGTCGCTACAGTTTTCTTGGCAAGGTTTTTCAGAAATTGTTTGCCATTGCCTCCTTCAGAGAAAAAGTGACTGGCCAAGGTCAGCTAGCTGGCTTTGTGCCTAAACTCACTGTCTTCTGATTTTTCGCCTGATGCTTTAACCATTACACCAAACTATTCTCAAGCCTGATGTATGCAGGCAATTTAGCAAGTAACATCTAAGATATTTTGGCTTAATATTATATGTTAATTGCAGTCACTGAAGAATAAATAGATGCTAGTGCTATTCCCCAACCAATCTGTTCTTCATTTCTCAATCTTAAGAAAGGTTACAGTGAAGTAAAACTTCGGAAAAAGAGGGAAAGTGATGGCAGAAATCAGTCTTACCAATAGCCTTCTGTTCCTATCCTCCATGCTGCTGAACCAAGCTATTATGACAAAAATTAAAATGTCATACTTAAGAAATATGGGCTTAAATGTTATGTATTAATGCAGTCACTGAGGAATAGGCATACCTTAGCTAATAAATATATGAACTTCACACCCCAACAGCAATCATTAAAATGAATCTGAATGTAACATAGTATGGCTTTGTGTTGACAGCGGGACTTTCTGCTCATTAGAGCCACACACAAAAAAGGAATTTTAAAAAATCTCATTCTGAAGAAATAAATATTCATTAATATTAAATATTTCCAGTGATCTAGAAGGATTTAGGGAAATCACGTAAACACTGTTGTTGTTAGTTGCAAAGTCGTGTCCGACCCATCACGTAAACATATTTCTACATACCGTATTTTCCGGCGTATAAGACGACTTTTTAACCCATGAAAATCATCTCAAAAGTTGGGGGGTCGTCTTATACACCCAGTCGTCTTATACGCCGGAAAATAGTACATAAATCAATCGAGTGCCCCCGTTCTTGCAAAGCAACTTCAAGCCTCCTTAGTCCAGTCCCCCCTCCAATGTGACTCTCCCTTCCCACCCCCAAGAGCCTCTCAGCCCCTTCCCCTCCCCCTTGCAAACGCCAGACCCCGGGAGCTCTTGCGTCTATTCCAAAGGGTGGGTGGAAGGAAAAGCCCCTTTCGGCTCCAGCTTGGCTGCAAGTCAGCGAGCCCGGGAAGGCACGCCCTCCCCTCTCACTGTGGAGGAAGCAGGGCAGGCTGGCGTCTGGCGGGAGCCGGCAGGGCAGTCCTGCGCACGCGCGCTCTCCCCGGCTCCTAAGGAGTCCTCGGGGAGCCATGGCAGGCGCCTCATGCTCTTCCCTCTTGAGGCAGCATCGGTGGAGCCGTCTGGCATCGGGCGGGAGCCAGCAGGGCAGTTCTGCACATGCGCGCACTCCCCGGCTGCTAAGGAGCGCTCCTTAACAGTCAGGGAGCGCGCGCGTGCGCAGGACTGCCTTGCCGGCTCCCACCAGACGCCAGCCTGCCCTGCTTCCTCCACAGTGAGAGGGGAGGGTGTGCCTTCCCGGGCTCGCTGATTTTCCGGCGTATAAGACGAAAAATCTTGAAAATCATCTCAAAAGTTGGGGGGTCGTCTTATACGCCCAGTCGTCTTATATGCCGGAAAATACGGTAATAATTTTGTTGCTGGCCTGAAGTTCACCTGCATCTCTATAAAAATGTTTCTTGAGTTTAAAAAAAATCTAAAATTAATTTTATATTTTAACAATTGAACTGAAAGACTGGAATAAATTAATCTGCGAAGACATAAATATATTTGAATGTGACCATGAGAAGCTTTGAAACTATAAATACAATGCAAGCATAGTATTAATATTATTTTATGTGTACACCCTCACATATCTACAAATCAGAAAGCGTGAAAATGCAAATAAGCAAATATGTCAAGCCGGTGAAAACAAACACCATTTTCAGTGGTCTAGAAGGATATTTAGGGAAGTCACATAAACATATTTCTACATAATAGTTTAGTTGCTGGTCTGAAGTTCACTTAGGAACATTGTGGCTTTCTCAATATTTTCTGCAATAACAGTCAGAAACATAGCCTTTATAATTTGGCTAAGCAACTCTTTCCTAATGAATTAATCCAGTTACCACTTCTTATTTCCACCCTCATAAAGAGGCATAACTGTAAATAGTAAATTGGACAGGCTGCAATCTGCAGCAGTTCTTTTCCAGGTCTTCTTCCTGGCAACGACATATTTCTGTACATAGGTTCCACTGCATTGCTATCATGTTAGTCAGCAGCATAGGAAGTTCAGAAATGGCTTAAAGTGAAATTTCTTGGTCTACCTGAACACAGTGTTTCATTCTATGCTGGCTGGCCTACTTAGTATACAGGCATCAGTCCATTTTTTTAAACCTAACAGATCCATCCTTGTTTAAGGCTCTATGACGCCCACAAAAGACCAGGCGCTCTAGGCGCTTTCTACTTTGTGGCCTTTTTAATGTTTATCCTGTCTTCATAGCTGCATAGCAAATAAAAAAATGGGGCAAAACAGGGGATGAGTATATTATTAAAGATTTAGCCAGAAGTGGATTGGAAAGAAAGAATCTCCAGACTTCCTTTTGTTGAAGGAAAAGTCTTCATTGTGGTTCAGTCCAAGCCGGGAATAAACAACATGGTGACTGCTTTAGGAAGAAGGTTGCAGTTTATTGAAGAGGAGAGCCAGACAGGAAGATGGCTCTGGAAGAAAAGAGAGCAAGCACATTTGAGGGAATGGGTTTTTATACCCTCTGGAGCCTTTTGTTTGGAGTTGTTCCTGTGGCATGAACTTTGACCTGGGTCTGAGTGGGCCCTTTGGCATCTGTGGGTAAATCCTATTATGTCCTGTCTTAGAGTTTGGGTGGGGTATGTAGATTTTAGGTGTCTTTGTCTTCCTAAGCTTCCAGCTGGGGATCTCCAACCTTTCTGGATTATTTACATCTGCATTTCTACAGAGCTGGTTTCTGCTTGGGGGAGGGAGACTTGGGACTATTAAGAAAACTGGGCATGCTTTTCTGCCTCTTTAAGATCCTTTGAAAAAATATATTTTTCTGCTCTTTTAATATTTCTTTCTCTGGGGGGCTGACTTTCCACACTTTGTTAATCAAAGAGCCCTGGTGGCACTGTGGTTAGAATGCAGTACTGCAAGGCTACTTTTGCTGACTGCTGACTGCCACCTGCCAGCAGTTTGGCAATTTGATTCTCACCGGCTCAAGGTTGACTCAGCCTTCCATCCTTCTGAGGTGGGTAAAATGAGGACCCAGATTGTTGGGGGAAGTATGCTGACTGTGTAAACCACTTAGAGAAGGTTGTAAAGCACTGTGAAGTGATATATAAGTCTAAGTGCTATTGCTATTAATTTAATTATTTTTTATCTCCCTTTATTATTTTTACAAATAACTCAAGGCATTGAAATATCTAATATTCCTTTCCTCCTCCTATTTTTTTCCCACAGCAACAATGTTGTAAGCTGGGTTGGGTTGAGTGGGAATGACTGGTCCAAAGTTACCCAGCCAGTTTTTCATGTTTTTCATGCAGAAATCTCCTGGTTCCTAGCCTGGTGCCTTAATCACTAAACCAGATTACCATTGAGAGACATGCAAACATGTCTGCTGCCCAATTCAAGTCATCCTGAATTGTCTGCTGGTGGAACGTAAAGGCTTGAAGAAAGCCCCGTATTGGCGAGAGCTGATATCTGCCAACTACTTAGTTTAATCTGAGTGAAATGTAAAGGTTTCCCTGCCCAGTTATGTTTGACTTTAGGGTGCGGGCTCATCTATGTTTCTTGGCTGATGGAGCCAGGGTTGTCTGAAGACATTTTCCATGATCATGTGGCCAATATGGCTATGTTGGCCAAATCACCATGACCAAAGTCATATGGAAGGCTGTTATCTTCTCATCAAAATGGTACCTATTGATCTACTTGCATTTGCATGCTTTCGAACTGCTAGGTGGGCAGAAGCTGGGGCAAGTAACGGGTTCTCTTGGGTCTTGAACCCAGGCTGTCAGCTCCAGCGGACAAGCTTAGTGTCAAAAGTAATAATATAAACTGTAAGTGGTAATCTTCCGCTTGAGGGAAAGTGAAAACAGAATTCATACATTAATCATATAAAATTCAGAATGATGAGTGATGAATCAAAGAGAGTTTGAAATAAATTGCTTGAAGTAACTCGGATGAAAAGGCTGGTTATCTGTTTATTATGATCCATTACTTACCAGTGCTCATCCTCTATCTACTGCTTATAGATAACAGTTTTGCAAACAGTTGGCATCCATAGCATCTAAATGTTTTTATAGTAAAGCAAGAATAGAGAAAACAAGGAACTTAGTTTTTTCCTTCCTTTTAACCATTTTTAACAATAGGTTTTCTTTTTTGGGAGGCTAAATTGTTCTGGCCAACGATTTGGCTAAATTGTTTTGATTTCTATACATTCTCTGAAAAAAGCAAAAGGAAAATCTAGGCTGGAGCAAAAATTGTTTTCACTGGCTGATCTTTCCCAATTTTTGTTTGGCTGGCACAGAAAGTATAAAGCACTTGGCAAAATATCCAATAATGTTTGTGCTTGGTAAGCCCAATTTGCATAATTTCCATACAATATGGATATTAGGCTATCTGGATTTGGAGAGCTAAAATCTCTATCAGTGACACAGCCAGAAGGAGTTTGGATAAAGGATTGTCTTTTTCTCAAATTGAAGAGAAATATGATAGAGAGGCCAACTTTCTAAGGAGCAGATAACATAGAAGTGAATCTCAGTGTAGAACAAATTGGAGATGACTCAGAGGAATCCTGAAACATGGACCTGCATGGAAGAAGATTGCAGACTTCAGCTGCTTTGCTTTAGAAATACCAGTGAACAAAATAGAACAGAACAACAAAGTTGGAAGGGACCTTGGAGGCCATCTAGTCCAAGCCCCTACTCAAGCAGGAGATCCTGTACCATTTCTGACAAGTGGCTGTCCTCGATTGACATGTCTGAAAACAGGAAATACAGATAGCAAACCAAAATAATTCTCTCTAAAATTTGGAGGCAAAAAAAAAAATCATCTCTCATTTTGGCCAAGATAAAAGGAGAAACACAGTCATGTCATTGGATGTGATGGTGTATGGGAATGAACTTGGGAGATAGAATGAAGAGCCACAGACTAGACAACCATCAGATAAGAGGTAGCTTAGCTTGGAGAAGGAACGGGAACGTGGGAAACATCCCAGAAGTGACCATCCTTAGTTTCTTGGATTATAAAGGCATGTGGGAGGGGGGGAATATACTTTCATACCTGGGGGATTCTGTTAATGTAACCTTATTATAAAGTTAGAACTAGTATTTCTAGGTGTGCTCCTTGCCTGGTCTACCTCGCAAAAGCTGACACTGGCCCATCATTCTGACTATCAGCATCTGATATACCAAGCAGTGTTTTTCCCCCTCAACTTACCTGAGGAATGAGGATTGAACTGATTCTTTATTACATACAAACCAATTGTTGTACCACATCCCCACCCCTTCTTTTGTTGAGTTTTGAATCTGTGCTCTTTTCAGTGCAAAGCAATATTCTCCTATTGTGCTATGGTCTTCCTTCCATAGTCTCCTATGGAGATTAATGGCTAAAAAGGACTTATTAATTTGGGCGTGTGTGTGTGTGAGGTGAAAGGATTTGTCTCACACCAAGTTGTGTTTTAATCTAATACTTTTCTCAAGTGTTCAAAACAATAGGATAGGAGGCCATGCCAGGAGCCAGGTTTGATAAATGCCTCATAAATGCAACTGCTTTCGGAGGCATATCCAAATGATATACATACACCAGACGAACATGTAAAATATGATATGGATAGACATTATGATCAATTCTGCCCTTCTCTTCCCTTTTAGACAAAACAACTAAGTACATAGCTCTTAAAGTTATTTTTCTGGCTGATTTTCAAATTCCTTTTGCAAGAAATGAGAATGATGCAAACATCAAAACTATTTTAAATGGGATGTTGAGAAAGCATATGGTCAACAGACAGACCTAATCCTCCTGATTCTAAATGTTTCCATTTGTACTTTCATAATATTGGCATGGATTGTATCTATACTTCATCTAGAGCATTTTTTTAGCCCAAGCAAGCAAATGAAGAAACAACATAAAAATGTGTATGTGGAGAAGCTCCTCCCTCCCTCCCTCCCTCCCTCCCTCCCTCCCTCCCTCCCTCCCTTCCTTCCTTCCTTCCTTCCTTCCTTCCTTCCTTCCTTCCTTCCTTCCTTCCTAATGGCATTAACTAGATTAATTCACCACACTTCTGAATCAGGAACACTTCTTTTTTTTCCTCTTGAGAGCTTTTGACTTCTCAGAGAAAGGACCTCCATTATTATTTTCTTTACATTTTTATCTAATTCAAAGAAATGGGGGGAAATTCTTCATTGTCTTTCTTTTTCTTTTCTGGCTATTTCCATAGTACAAGGACAAATCACAATCCCTATAATTATTTACTAGTTGGATTTATTTGTTGTCTTCTAAAGCCAGTTCTCCATGCATTATACTAATGATGTCAGCTGTTCTTTGTTTGCTGGATGATGGCCGGCTTTTTCTTCAAAGCTTTTAGCAGGCACTTGTGAGCTTATTTTTCCAGCATGACAATCTCCAGACATTTAAAATTTCAAACTCATCCTAATTTTATTATCATATTCTTTTAGATCCAGCAGTGGAGGCATAGTTCATAACACATTCCCAAGCATTCTCAAGTAATTCAATTTTGCATGTACTTTCATAAGTAACAACAGAATCATTTTGATAGTGAGATGAGCCACATATAAATTTAACAAATAAATAATAAATGCAAGAAGTCCCATGACTTGGATCTACAACTTCCTTTGCCATATTTCTCATTCAGACTGGAAGCTTCTCCTTTTGTCACAGTGCTTGTTGTTTATTGTTGCTGAGGTGGAAGGCAAGCTTCCCAGTGCCACGAAGGTGTGACTAGCTTTTCCCCACCCATCCCCACCAAATAAAAATCTTGAATGCTTGTCCCTGTTGAAATTTTGTTTCTTTGTTAAAGTTACATCCCAGCTTTTCTGCAGGAACTCAAAGCAGATTCTCCCTTTATTTTATTCTACCAGCCACACCCTATGAAGCTGATTGGGTGAAAAGAACTGAATGGCCCAAACTTCATCGGCTGCTGAAAATGGATCTCCTTACTTCTTGTCAAGCCCTCTTTCTAATAGATTTGGAATTTCTGGTCTGGCATGATTTTCCAGTTTTATAAATCAATTTATCTGTCATCTGTAAAGTTATTTGCCTCATGGAGATTTTTTTTTGCTGAGAATAATTAGATAGTCCTCCTTTAGTGACTATAATTGGGACTGGCAACTACATTTTTAAGCAAAGTGGTAGCTAAGTGACACTGTGACTGTACTTTGATCATACTTCAGCAAAGACCCACAGAGGTTGTAAATGAGAGAATTGGTTGCAAAGTTACTTTTTCAGCTGTTATTGTCACTGTGAATGTTCATTAAGTAAGACAGTGGCTAAATGACAACTATCTTTATTAAAATTAGAAGGAATAACTTTACGGCCTGCTTCTTCTCTAATGTTAAATTATGCTAAAATGAAATTAAATTAACTGCGTAACTTGTTAATTGAAATTTAATGATTCACTAAAATTGTTGAAGCTTACATCTGCAAAATTACTCTGTTTGATATGACTGTAGATCAACATTTTGAAGCTCTGGATACACACACAGATATTGGCATGAACAAACATTGCCTTTTCTTCTGTGATGTTTCAGTAGCTCTACATGAACACTGTGCTTATTATGTGAAGATTTTCTTAATCTTGATCTACAGAGAAATTTCTTCATCCAAGAAGCTTCATGTATACTGTATAGGGAAACTCTACTAGCCCTGGATCGGTTTTGCCAAGTTAATTCATAATAAACTATGTATACAGTGCTTATAGCGAGAGGATAGCTGGATAAAGTAATATCTTTCCTAGGTGTTATTTTAATTATATAAATTATTAAATCTTTGGTAATTATTTATGTAGATTAATTGCCATACATTTAGGGATTTATGTAATTTTCTGGATTCATCTCAATCATATTGTAGGGGTATTTACATGAATTAAGCTCTTTCTAGGGGACTCTGCCACTGATATGGATAATGTGGGCCACTATAGAATATCATGGAAGGGTTTCTGTAAGATGAATGTTTTACCAAAGATGCTTTTTTTTGTTTCAGACGTTGCCAATGCTTGCAACCGATACTTCTTTAAAGTTTAAACAATGGCAGATGGATATTTCTAAGTTTATACAGCAAGGGGAAAAAACAAGAATTAGATATAAACTTCTGCAAGATGCTAAGGATAGAGGAGGTTTAGGTTTATCTGATTTGAAATTGTATTTCAATGCTTCCTGTTTGGTTTGGCTAAAACAGCAGCTCCCAACCTTTTCTATACCCCGCACCCCTAGGACGCTTCTGATATATTCTTGCACCTCTTACAAAAGTTCAAAATAATGGCAACAGGTTATGCATATACACTACAATTTTGAAAACCCAAGTTTTCACACACCCCTGGAATATCATCTCGCACCCCCGGTTGGGAACCCCTGGCCTAAAAGCATGGGTGAACCTTCAGAATAAGAGGCTACTTGATCTAGAGAATCATGAATTAAATTTGGATGGCATTGTTATTTATGATACGTTAAGGTTAAAGTAAATGTTGATTTTAATATCCATTTTGTTAGATGTGCCATCCTAAGAGTTTGAAATAAATATAAAAAAAGCTGTCTGTGAAGATACCTCTTTGGGTGTTCCCGCACGAAGCTTTTTTTTTTTTTTAAGAAAAGAAATGGTGGTGAAAGCAGACTGGTGGACTTACAGTTAAAAAAATACCTTTTAATTTTGGTGATCCTATCCTCAACTCTAAGGACGAGTTAGAATCAGAAGGATGTGTCTGCTATTGGTTTACAAATTTACAACTGAAAGAAAAATTTAAATCAGACAAAAAGAGTTATGGGTTCGACTTTGTGAAAAATGAATTGGAAATCCTACTGCATAGTATGAACATATTATTGCTAAGGTCTATGAATTGTTATTGAATTTGAATTTGGGAAATGAATATATAAAGCATTGCATGATTCAGTGGGCATGGAATTTTGGATATAATGTAATGCTTGAACAAAGGGAGTATATGTGGACAAAAGGTTTAAAATTTACACTAAATTATAACTTAAAAGATGTTCTGAACCAGCCTGCTACCGGCCTTGCAATAAGGCAAACCCCTGTTCAAACAGTAGAGACTGGAGAGCGTCTGAGGCTGAAAAGCGTCTGCCAAGATTTATTACACAAACAACATAGCAAGAAACAAAACACTGGAACTTGAATCCTCAAATGGAAGGGTTGCTTTCAGCAACCAGCCCTTCCCCAAACACTCCTTTTATTTAGAGTTCAGGGCGTGGTCTCCCTGTGCCTCCTCCCGAGGAGTCCCACAGCCTTCCTCTGCTTGTTCCTGCTCGACTGCCTCCTGCGTCGGGCGTCCTTAAACAGGACCAGCTGTGGGTCATCATCCTCCGCACTATCGGGCTCACGCAGCTGAGAAGAGGGCCCCGGCTGGGGGCTCTGCAAAGCCTCCAAGCCATCATCAGCCAGTTCGTCTTCCACACCCACCTCCTCCCCCTCATCTGAGTCATCCGAGACATCTGAGCCGGCTGCCGGACCCACAGGCTGGCCCTGAGTCACAACACTATCCCGCACCGCAGGGCCCTTCCCCCGGGTCTGCCGATCCGGATGCAGTCGGGATGGGAATTGTTCGTGAAAAGCAGTCACCAACGCAGGGGCATGAACGGCGGTCGCGTCTTCCCATGTGAAGTCCTCCGGCCCGTACCCTTTCCACTCGATCAGGTACTGGAAGCGACCTTTCAACCAACGGGACGACTGCTGGCGACCTCGTACTCGGGGGTGCTGCCTCCATCACAAGGTCCTGATTGGGGAGGCTCCGCTTGGCGAAGTGGACAAGCCAGTTGTTCGGGGACCAACAAGGACCGATGGAAGACGGGGTGCACGCGCAGGGAACGTGGCAGAGTTAAACGAAAGGCGACCGGATTAATGACTGCCTCGACAGGGAACGGTCCTAGGTAACGGTGGTCCAGCTTCCTCGCCGGCCGTGTGGATGGTAGGTTCCTGGTGGACAGCCAGACCCGATCCCCCACCGATAGTGGAGGCGTATCCCTTCTCGACCGATCGGCGAACCTCTTGTAGTCGGCCTTGGCCTTCTCCAGCTGCCGTCGCACCAACAGATGGATCGCCTGTAACTCCGCCATGAAGTCGTTCGCTGCCGGCTCCGGTGAGTCCACGGGAGAAAGGGGGAAAAACCGGGGGTGATAACCCACATTGGCCAAGAACGGTGTCATCTGCGTGGAGGTGTGCTGCGAGTTGTTAAAGGCAAACTCGGCTATGGCCAAAAAGTCCACCCAATTGTCCTGCTGCAGGTTGACATAGCAGCGCAGATACTGCTCTAAGATACCGATGACCTTCTCGGTACCCCCGTCAGTTTGAGGATGATGCGCGGACGAGAGGCAAACCTTAATGTCCAACGCACGCATCAACTCCTGCCAGAAACGGGCTGTAAACTGGGCCCCCCTATCGGAGACGACTCTATCGGGAAGGCCGTGCAGCCGAAACACCTGTTGGATGAACATGCGGCTAATGGCGCGAGCTGACAGTAAGCCGCGACAGGGGATGAAGTGCGCCATCTTGGTCAGCATGTCCACCACCACAAACACTGTCGTGAAGCCGGAGGATGGGGGTAGATCCATCAGAAAGTCCATGGACACAGCCCCCCAGGGTCTCTTGGGTGTTGGCAAAGGCTGCAGTAAACCAGGCGGGGCCCCTGTCGCTGACTTGGCCTGTCTGCATGGGATGCAGGAGGTGACATAAGACTGGACGTCGTGTTGGACTCGGGGCCACCAGAAGGTACGGGAGACCAGGTTCAGAGTCTTGAACAGGCCAAAATGCCCCGCAGCCGGGTTATCATGACACTGGCTGAGGACGAGTCCCCTGAGTGGCCCTCCCGGAACATAGAGCCGGTCACGATAATACAAAAGTCCATCCGTGACCGACCAAGGCGAATCTGGCCCCACCTCTTCCTTCCGCTGAGCCACCCACGCCTCCTGCTGTTGCGCCTCCCGGATCCGAGCCCGTATATCCACCGGCTCCCGCACCGCAGCAAAAGACTCGACGGGGATCACTGTCCTGGGCAGAAGCTTGTCTTCCACTCGGGTATATTCGGGCTTCCTGGACAGAGCATCCGCTCTCTGATTGTGCCCGCTTGGTATGTACCGCACCCGGAAGTCAAACCTCGCAAAGAAAAGGGACCACCGGATCTGGCGTTGGTTCAAATTCCGAGCGGTCTGCAGGCTTTCCAGATTCTTGTGGTCCGTCCGGACCTCGATTTGATGTCATGCCCCCTCCAGATGATGCCTCCAAGCCTCGAACGCCGCCTTGATGGCCAACAGCTCCTTCTCCCAGATGGTATAGTTGCGCTCCGAGGGGTTCAATTTCCGAGAGTGATACGCGCAAGGGAAAAGGGTACCGCTGGGCGTCGTTGCCTGGAGTAACACGGCCCCAATGGCAATGTCGGAGGCGTCCGCCTCCACGACAAACGGCCGTTGCGGGTCGGGATGCTTCAAGATGGGCTCCTTCATGAAGGCGTCCTTCAAAGCCTGGAACGCCTGTTGTTCGGGTGCGTTCCACTGGAACCGAGTCTTCTTCTGCAGGAGCCGGGTGAGGGGGGCTGTCAAGGCAGCAAAGCCAGGGATGAATGTTCGATAGTAGTTGGCAAATCCAAGAAGTCGCTGAACATCCTTCACACGACGCGGGGGTTGCCAACTCTGCAACGACTCAACTTTACTCGGCTCCATGGCGATGCCCTCAGGAGAAATGCGGTGACCCAGGAAATCGATGGTCACCTGGTAGAACTGGCACTTCTCCAACTTGGCAAACAGCCGATGTTCCCGGAGGCGCTGCAGGACCTGACGGAGATGCTGATGATGCGCTTCACACAACGGGGAGTAAATCAGGATGTCGTCCAGATAAATCACGACAAACTGGTCCAACAGATCCCGAAAGATGTCGTTCATAAAATGCTGAAACACAGCGGGGGCGTTGGTCAGGCCAAACGGCATCACCGTGTACTCGAAATGTCCATAGCGAGTACCAAACGCCGTCTTCCACTCATCACCCGGCCGAACCCTGACGAGGTTGTAAGCGCCACGCAGGTCCAGTTTCGTGAAGATCTTAGCCTCCCGGAGTCGGTCCAAGAGCTCGGGGATGAGGGGCAGCGGGTAACGGTTATGCACCGTGATGGCGTTGAGTTTCCGGTAGTCACAGCAAAGCCGTAACTCTCCCGACTTCTTTTTGACGAAGAGCACGGGCGCAGACACTGGCGAGGACGAGGGCCGGATGAAACCACGAGCCAAATTCTTTGTCAGGAAGTCCCGCAATGCAGCCAACTCGGGCTCCGACATGGAGTACAAACGCCCCACTGGGAGAGGCGCATCAGGGACTAGATCAATGGAGCAGTCATAGGGCCTGTGCGGGGGTAATTGATCCGCCTCTGACTCACTGAACACATCAGCAAAGTCGGACAGTTCGGGAGGCAAGGAAACCCCTGGGGAACCCTCCACCTGGCCGGCACAGATATGGCGGGTGTGGTCCACGCACTGCAAACTTGGGAAGGTGACCAAGTTCTGAGACCAATAGATCTGTGGATCATGCGCCCGGAGCCACGCCAGTCCCAAGACCACGGGGAAGTGCAGATCCGAAGTGATGTAGAACTGGATGGCCTCCACATGGGAACTGATGGCCATACACACTGGTTGCGTGGCGGCCGTAATAGGCCCGGACAAGAGCACTCGACCATCGATAGTCTCCACTAGCATGGGCGGATCCACCGAACACTGGGGAACAGCCCATTTGGCCACAAAGGCCGAGTCCATAATGTTTGTGGTAGCCCCAGAGTCAATTAAGGCATGGACCGGAATCCCCTCTGGCTTGCCAGGAAGGATCAGACGTGCCTCCAAAATCAAATGCCGTGGAGGTTCACAGGCACCGTCGGAACGGCGTCGCTCGGTGTGGTCGTTGTGGGTCGCCCGATCTATCACACCGTCTAGATCGGGCTCGGGCCGTTTCCCGACAGCAAAGTAGGGGACTTTCTCGGGGCAGGCTTGGTCACTGATGCCCGCTGACGCTTCTTTGGGCAAGAAGCAGCCAAATGTCCAGGGTCCCCACAGTAAAAACACAACCCCCCCGATCGTCGTCTGTCCATTTCCGTCACCGAGAGACGGGACCTGGCGGCACCCAGCTCCACTGGCTCCTCCCTCTGGACTGGGGGCTCACGCACAACAGGGGCGGCAGGGGTCTGTGGAGTGGCACGGCGACTCTTTCGCTGCTGCAGCCGGGCATCGATCCGCAGACAAAGATGGATCAGCCCATTCAGGTCTGAGGGAATGTCCACGCGGGCCAGCTCATCCAACATCTCCTCCGACAATCCATCCTGGAAGGCATCCACGAGCGCAGCCTCATTCCAGGCGGAATCCTGGCTAAGCAGCCGGAAATCGCTGATATAGGCCTGTAGGGGGCGCTGACCCTGCCTCAGAGCTTTCAGGCGTCGGGTGGCAGTCTGCGCCTTAATTGGGTCCTCGTACATGAGGCGCATATGGTCACAAAACCCCACAAAGTTATCCAACAAAGGGCTAGGTTGTGCCAGCAGAGGCGTGCCCCAACGAGCTGCATCCCCCGACAGAAGGCTTAACACGAATCCCACCTTATCCCGGTCAGTGGGGAAATCAGCTGCTCTCACGCTGATAAAAAGCTGGCATTGTCCCAGGAAGGCAGGAAACAGTTCTGGATTGCCAGCAAATTTATCCGGCATAGCTATCTGACATTTTCTCCTGGGTGGGGGTGCAGCATGTACCTGAGCTTGCAGTTGAGCCACCTGAGCTGCCAACAAAGTGAGTTGCTGGGTGAGCTGAGCATTCTCGGCACGTAGCTGCTCCATCGTAGTAATAAGGGGTGGGAGGCTGAAAGCAAACTGTTCTGAACCAGCCTGCTACCGGCCTTGCAATAAGGCAAACCCCTGTTCAAACAGTAGAGACTGGAGAGCGTCTGAGGCTGAAAAGCGTCTGCCAAGATTTATTACACAAACAACATAGCAAGAAACAAAACACTGGAACTTGAATCCTCAAATGGAAGGGTTGCTTTCAGCAACCAGCCCTTCCCCAAACACTCCTTTTATTTAGAGTTCAGGGCGTGGTCTCCCTGTGCCTCCTCCCGAGGAGTCCCACAGCCTTCCTCTGCTTGTTCCTGCTCGACTGCCTCCTGCGTCGGGCGTCCTTAAACAGGACCAGCTGTGGGTCATCATCCTCCGCACTATCGGGCTCACGCAGCTGAGAAGAGGGCCCCGGCTGGGGGCTCTGCAAAGCCTCCAAGCCATCATCAGCCAGTTCGTCTTCCACACCCACCTCCTCCCCCTCATCTGAGTCATCCGAGACATCTGAGCTGGCTGCCGGACCCACAGGCTGGCCCTGAGTCACAACAAAAGAAAACTTCTTTAAAATGATGCATCATTGGTATTTAACACCAGATAGGTTGTCAAGAATTTATAAAGGTATTTCAAATGAACGTTGGAAATGCAAATGTAAAGAAGGGAGGTTTTATCATTTATGGTACTCATGTAACAAAGCAAAGAAATATTGAAGTAGGATTCACATCTTAATACAGAAGATTCTCAAAATGAATATAAAGATAAAACCAGAAACTTTTCTTTTGGCTTTAATGGAAAAAGACTTGGAAAATGTATTTGGAACTTTGATGTTGTACATGTTGATGGCAGCAAGATTATTTTATGCACAAAAATGGAAGGACACTTTGATTCTCACAATGCACGAATGGCTGCAAAAGTTGATGGAGTTAGCAGAGATGGCTAAACAGACTGCTTTGATTTTAAAAAAAAAGTACAATTACTTTTGTTTCTACTTGGAAACCAGTTCTGGACTTCGTGTTTGAGGTGAAAAAAATGAAACTTTGATTTTGGGTTTTACTGATTAGATAGGTTTGCTGTTATAAAAAATGGCTAGTTTATACTATTATGTAAAGTAAAAAGTTGAGATTTGATGTAATTATCTTATTCTACTGCACAAAAGGGAGTGGGAAGTCAATGGCTTTTCTTTCTTTTCCCCCTTTTCCCTCCCCTATTCTTCGTACTATTTTCCTTCATATTTTTGTATTTTATATTATAAACTAATAAAAAAGAGTGACAAAAAAGTATACCAAAGAAGCGATAGTATATCCCTGTGTACATGTTGCAGGGAGTTAGTTCATTTCACATTTTATCATAAGCTTACCTAATATGCAATATGTATTAAATATATTATTTCAGTATCGGTACTTTGACAAAATTTCACAATGCAAATGGAATACCCTGTCAAAATATTAGGAGGAAAATATGCACAAATATGTGTACATCTGAAAACAGCAGTGAAAAAGGTCTTGAAAATAGTGCATCTTTTACTCTGCATTTTAGACTGATGCCAAAATGAATTTAGGGGTATTAAAATGAAAAACAGAGTGAAACCTAAACTGACAGACCTTTCAATTTCCACCGACACCATGCATGCCTTTTGCATTGAAAAGGTCTGATCCCTGTCATCATCTGGATCTGGTTGCATTTGATGAGAAAAACTGTTCCTTGAGATTTTGGAGATCTACTGCCAGTCACAGAAACAATACTTGCCAACACGGATGGTAGTCTAATCCTAGTTAGCATGGGATGCACAACTGACTGTTCTCCAACTAAAATGAGACTATATTCATATATAATTTCCCAAGGACAACTTGACAGGATAAGAAAACAAGAGAAGTCAATTGATGGGGAAAATATCTGTGGAACACAATGAGGTTTGATAGTAAACAATTTTCCCACTGATATGTTCTATGAATTAAATATTATGTCACTGAATAAAAATATTACAAATAAAATCAAGGTTGACTGGCTCCAAGACAGCTATACATCTTAGCTACCCTGCTCGGGCTGGGGGGAAAATGATGGGAACAAGATGTAAGACAGACATAAGACAAAACTGTGCTAATTTCTCAGATTCATTTGCTGTTTAATACTTTATGAAGATAGATAGCAAGATTACAAATATCCTGTGTTTCTATATGGGAACAAGCCCCTCTCATTCACATTTGCTCATGGGGGTTCATATTGTAGCCATTTGATGTGATTTCTGTAATGACTGATGTTTTCTTGAGAGTCATATTAATAATAATAAGTTGGAAGGGACCTTGGAGGTCTTCTAGTCCAACCCCCTGTTCAGGCAGGAAACCCTATACCATTTCAGACAAATGGCTGTCCAGTCTCTTCTTAAAAACTTCCAGTGTTGGAGCATTCACCACTTCTGGAGGCAGGTTGTTCCACTGGTTAGTTGTTCTAACTGTCAGGAAGTTTCTCCTTAGTTCTAGGTAGCTTCTCTCCTTGAGAATTATTTGAGAAGAGGCCAAGAACTACAGGCAATATACGTATTTATAGTATGCACACGGTGCTTTTGTTCTTCAAAGTGGTCATATGATTCTCAGGAAGAAGCTGACAATAGATATCAATCATCTTAATGTTTCTCCAAATAGATTAGTGATGGCTGTGTTGAGTACACTTACTGTAGGTATACTTAGAAACAATGGTTTGGTCAAGAGATCTTTATCCATCACAGCAGCAGCAGGTTCCAGACATGGACTATACTCAAGCATCTTTGATGTGCATTCAGTATGGGACCCTGACATAGAAAATGTGCATATGGGCTAAAGAATCTGCAGTAATGTTTCAGCTTATGCTAAATACACTATCTGTGGAAGCTTGTTTCACTGGGTGAAGGTTTTTCCTGGATGAATTGTGGTATTTGTGTATGGGTGGAAAAAGAAGTCATGGTGGCCATTATGGTTAAAGAAATCTTAAGGATCTTAGTAGGACATCCCAGAGACCCTAGATTCTTTGGTCTCCTCTTTCTCCCAAAGTCCAAGCAAGACTCTGATCTCATGAGTGGGAAATCAAAATGGATTCATTTATTCTCCTTCTGCTTTTGTTGAGCCCTGCACTTAGAGCCCAGAAGAAACAAGGAAGATTTCTCTGCAAATGGTTTTGAGACATCTCCATTCCTAAGTCCCCAAATTCAGGGAGACTAATAACACTGGTCTATAAATTTTGAGAAATTATCTACCTCCAAGATAAAAAGTGTTAATTCTTACATATTTTGATTAAATGAATTAGAAAACAAGTGATAAAGGTGCTGGTTGGCTAAAGTTTTCAAGATGTTTCACAATAAAGATTTACATACAGGCAAGTATATGTGCTTACAAGGGTGGGAGGTGTCTAACGATCATGATGCCTTGTAACCTCTCAACAAAGTATGGTAGAACAGTGAAAAATGGTACCACATGAAAGTGTATAAATTTATCTTCATTTTGAGACTAAAAAATATTACCTAATTGTAATTTATTCTTTTACTGCAAAGTACATTTGTCTTGATCAGATCTACGCATCGTACAGTTACATCTGGTGGCTTGTGAAAGTGTTACTGACTAACATTTCCAAGGAACAGTTGCATGATATTTTCCCTCAGAAGCCAAGATGCCACAAAAGTGTGTAAACAATGCAGGTAATTTCTGGTATATTTATGCTGAGGTTACATTTGCATCTCAAAAGTGCACTATGACGGCAGTGGTATAAAAAGGCATACTGCCTATACTTTGGAGATCAGGACAAGAGTTGGGCCCCTCATTATTGATGCATTACATGTGCAACTTATCTGCGTCATTGGCTAAACAAGAAGAAAAAGTCCATGCCTTTTGCAGTTCCAATGGTGTGGAGCGAACCCACCAATCATAGTAGTGACTGCCCTTTTCACATGGTTCCCAAATTGCAAAAGAGTTCTCAAGAAAGAAGTGGATTGTGGAATATCCAAACATTATATCTGCACTGCTTCCTATACCCTATGGTGAGGACTTGCCAATTCCAGATCCACCAGAATCCTACTCTCTAGACTCAGATGATGAAAAAGATGATGAGTAGGATGCAGCTGATCCGGAGACATCTAGGTCAGCAGACCCAAACTTTATCCCACTGTACATTATTCCTGAACCACATCTAATTTCACAGAGGGAACTAATGACCTGGTCAGGGATTTGGAATTGCTTAAGAGTAAGGCAGAGCTACTGGGCTCCATATTACAACAGTGGAAACTTGTCATTTAGTCTGATGTTAAGCATGACTTAATTTTCCTTTATTAGTGACCCAATTCTGCTAAAATTAAGCTACTTTCATTTCTGAGGCTTTCTCCTTGTAGGCCAGTGTAACATTTTTGATAAATGAAATAACTTTGGCTCAAAACAGATAACCCCAATTATAGAATAAATTTAAAATATACATTTTTCTTATTAAGCTATTTCTCCTGAAAGAAAAAGAAATAACCTTGATAAACAAACCTGCCCCCCCCCAAAAAAAAACAATTGAACAACAGATTGATAGATTACAGACAAAGGATCATTATGAGACACAACAAAGTATGAAGGTTCATAATAAATCCTATAAATAAATATTTCAGAAAGCATCAACATCAAATAAAAAAGCTATGGAAATATCAGAAGCTGGAATAATTGTACTTTTGAGATTCCCAGCATAGTTTTTCCCATAACAGAACAATGTATAGTTTGATTTTTAGACTTCTTGCTGCAGTTTTGGAAAGTCACATGGCCTAAATTTCACAGAGGGGTTATGAGACATCAAAGGAGGCTGCTAGTCTATAAAAATATTTTATCCATGCCAAAAAAGTTACTAACTGTGCTTGATTGTAAGCAGGAGGAGGAAAAACAAGAGGGGAAGGCCAAGAGTGGTCGTGTCTTCAGTTTCCCTCTTTCCTAATTCTTACTGTTCCTAAAATTGAAGGATAAAGAATGGAGGGTTCAGGGAGGAAGACTAGAGGAAGAATGTTCATCTTTAGAGGACCTTGACCTGCTTTCTGGTTACCTAGACAAGGTTCAGCTCAAAGTGATAGCTACACTGGAGGCTAGGTGCAGAATCTAATCACAGGACTGGAAAGAAGGAGGGACCTTCACAAGATGAGTTGCATCCTGTCCTTCTGGAGAGGTAATCAGGAATAAGGTATGGTTGCCATGGAAGTTGCTTCTTCTCCCTTTAGACCATGGAAGGGAGGAATCTAAAGGAGATGGGAGGGCAATGCTCTAGCATAGCTTTCTCCAAGTGACTTTTTTTTCTCTGTGGGTGGGTATACTCAATCTCCTCCTCCTTATTTATCTTGGTCAGTCTACCAAATTCTTTCATCCTGAAATTTGCTTAATATATTGTATCACAGTGATGTGTATGATGCTCCTGATTGTAGAGCAGACCTGATTTATATGACTTTCAGTCAGGATCAGGGCTATGCACGCATCATTTACTTATTTACTTACACTTATGCTTCTTCCCTGTCTTCTGCAAATGATACATGTGTTTTACGTGTAATGAGATCCAGTTTGGTGTGATGGTGAAGGTGCTGTCTTAGAAATAAGGAGAATGTGAGTCTAGTCCCACCTTAGGCATGAAAGCCAACTGGATGACCTTGGGAAAATCACTGTCAATTAAACTCATCTCACAAGGTTGTTGTGGGCAAAACTGGAGGAGGAAAAGAATATTATGTATATTTGTCCCCTTGAGTTATTTCTAAAAATAATAAAGAGGGAATAAAAAAATCTAATAGGTAAACAAATAAATAAAACATTATTTATTACACACTGGGTTATCCTGTTGTTCTATACAGGATGGAATTCAATACTTAACAGCGGCCTATTTTGTTGCTATTGAAAATTTCTGTTCTAGTGTCAATCCACTTTTTATTAATTCATGGATATTCTTCAGCCTAAGAAATGCTACTCTTCTGCAGTGTATTAATTTCTGAATGTGCTGCTTTTGTTCAGAAACATTAATAAAAATTAGAATTCATCCTGCTGCTGAAGAGAAGCAAAGAGAAAAACAACCAGAGGGTTGAATTAATAAAACCTTATTATGACTTTCTTTCTATGTGTGTTTTTTTTCCTGATTTAGGAATCTCTCTCTTTTGTGTTGCTATTATTATTTTGATTGGTTGCTGAGTCAGCCAGATGTTTAGATTGCATTTGAAATTTTGATCTATTTATAAAATGAGATAAAAGGACCTAGAATAGGCAGATGTTGTTCTTTGATGGTGTCAAAGGTATCTTCGCAGGATGTAAGCTGTTCCAGGTAAAGCTGCCTTTTGCAATTGACTGATGGTGATTTTTGTCAACTCCTTGCTTCTTAAGCTAATGATTAATTTGCCCAAGTTACCCTGATTTTAAAATAAGATAAGTAATTTAGCAATGTAAGAGGAGAAATCTTTTAAAAAACAAGCTTTAATCGCCCAAGGTAGTTTATTTGCTGGTCCAGAAGGAAATGGGCATGGCAGCCATTATAATTAGACAGTCATTTCCTTTTTTTGGTTTTCATGTCTTTCTTTGTACCTTGAATATACTCATGTGTGTCCCACCCTGGTATGTGTGATTGTGCTAGATCTTCTCAGTTTCTCCATAAGGAAAGTAAATAAATAAGGAAAAGTGTTAAAAAAATAAATAAAAGATGAAAGCGTGACTCATCCACTAGGAGAGAAGGTCATTGCTTTCGATCTGCGACCACAGAGAAAATGAGTGCCCTCAAAAAACGAGCTTTCTCCCCATGGGAAGTTCCCTTCCCTTTTATTTTTCTTTTTTGCTTCCTCTGATGCTTTCCTTTTTTTGGACTTGCTCCAAGCATGCAGGTTTTATGAAATCATCATTGCTCAGTTTTTTTTTAATCATCACTAAACATATTCACCCTATTCAGGCATTAGAACACCCGCCTCTATATGCCACGTTATATAGAAGGCATGTGTGATATAGACACTTTGAGAGAAGGAAGGTTATGTTGAGGGAAGGAAAGTAGACATCAACTTATCCATATAATGAGAATTGGAAGAGGTGTTGGTGTATATAAGAAGAGGGAAGAAAATGTTTCCGCTTTGAGGAGATACCCAGACTCTGTTCAGGTATTAGATTATTTGGAACATTTGCTAGATAATGAGCTAGTCACACCCAGATGACTTCAACCTTCTAGAACAGCATTTCTCAACTTCAGCAACTTTAAGCTGGCTGCGAAATTCTGGCAGTTGAAGTCGTGGAGGTTGAGAGACACTGACCTAGAGATGCTAACGAAAATCCCATAAGGCAGAATAGTACCAAAAATGAATAAGACAATAGTGAGATTCATGGTCCATTTCGTCATCTCATCTCAATTCCATTAAAGCTCACTTTCTAGCTATTTCACCATAATTTGTGTTATTTGCAAGTGCATTACCAATAAGGTCTGCAAAGCTATTTCCATGCATCCATCAGGCTCAAAGCATCCACTATGGTATATCACAAATTTCCATGTATTATTTTCAATCACATAAATTCTAGGACAAACTGGAGTATTTCTTGCTGGTGGGGGTGAGGATGGGGGAAGAGAAACATTATAAACTATTTGGAGAATTTGTTTTTGATTAATTGAATCATTTATTGTTAAATACCATCTACATTAATAAGCCTTTTGTTCTCACTCACGTATTTTTTTTTGTCCTGGGCCTGCCATTTTTTTTTGTAGCACAGCTCTTGAGACTTTCATCTTGAAATTGAGGCTGCTATGAGAAAAATGATCTTTTCTACCTTTTAAAATTTGACTTTTTTCATTGTTTCTTCATTTTCTGCATATTTGGTTGTCTTTGATTTTGACCCAGTCCAAACTTTTTCATAAAGGGCTATCAGCTGCTGATGAGAAATGTTCAGACATTTTTACTAGTTAAAAAGCATGTGAGATGATTCTTCAGTGCCTACCCTCAACATGTTGTAAGAACTGAAAAAAAGGAAAAAAAATGTGTGGTGACTGAGTCATAACTACACTAGCAGAAAACTTGCAGCGGACACAAATTTTATTAATCTCTTCAGTCATGGAGTTCACTTTCTGAAACATGTAAAACTCCACTCAGTTGAGTCAGAAAGTTGAAAGTCAACTATATACTTTAAATATATTTTCTTAACTGTCAGTGGATAGATAGATAGATAGATAGATAGATAGATAGATAGATAGAGAAAGAAAGAAAGAAAGAAAGAAAGAAAGAAAGAAAGAAAGAAAGAAAGAAAGAAAGAAAAAAAGAAAGAAAGAAATTTTTTGGCCATTTAGTGTCTATATTGTAGGAATGTAGGAATGTCATGCAACCATACAGTATCTAAAGCAGTGTTTTTCAACCACGGGCAACTTTAAGATGAGTGGACTCCCAGGATTCCTCAGTCTACCCATCCTCAATACAGAAATACTGATCTAAATTCTAAGCTAGTAAATGCCATGGTATTTCTGTAGAAATAATTCTTTTTGATCATGTGCCATCAATTTGTTTTTTACTGAAAAGCGCAACAGCTATTCCATGGAGAGAAGGGGAGAAAGAGAGGAGAGAGGGAGAGAGAAGAAGGAGGCAGGGAGGGAAGGAGAGAGAGAAAGAGAGAGACAATATATTTTCCCTTCATCCAGGCACTTCAGAAGAGTAACTGAAAGCATGTGAAGATCTTTTCCAGTTTGCTGGAATTAGATGGGCTTTAGAGCGGGGTGGGGTGGGGTGTCAAACATGTCACGACATATTGTGACATTTTTTCCATTGCTGGCAATGGGGTGGGCGCGGTTTCGCCATGACGCATCCAGCCAGCAGGCCAGCAGTTTGACAACCCTGCTCTAGAGGAACTCAGTTCCAAGTCATATGGTCTTTATGCCTTTTGACACACCAAAGTTATCAAATGCAGTGTGTAAGTTAATGGATCTTGACCACGTTCTTCTCTAAGTCCCTAAATCTCAAAAAAATTTTTTAAAAAATCCTTTTATTGTATTAGTTGCTGTGCCTTTGACTGAGAGAGTGTTTTCTCCACTTGGCTATCATTATAGACCATCTTATAAGTTTGATTTCATGCTGGCAAAAGCTAAATGTGCTTTTTGCTGCACAATTAAGAAAACATGCTTTATACTTCCAAAGTTAGAAGGTTTTTAAAGAAAGTTTCTTAAATTTTCAAAATCATGTTTGGTAATTTATGATCCATTCTTAACTTCAATAAAACTCCTTGAACTGTAAAATCCAGGAAAGTTAAATCACCCATGATTGTCATAAATCACAAAAATCTTCAAATAAATATTAGCCGAAAAAGCTTGATATTATGATTATAAGGCAGCAGGAGTCATTGGCAGATCATTTAGACTTTTAATTCTTGTTTTACAGATCAATAAAAATCAAGGCAAAATAAAATTTACTTCACGTGGTGTTGAAAGGCTAACAGTGGCAAAGCTAAAAAAACTGCTGCATAAAGGTACTGTGCCTTTAAGAAAAGTCATTAGCCATCAGTTGCCTGTTAGATAGTTGCCCTTAATAATCTCATTTAGGTTACAGATATCAATAGTACTGGGTGCATAGTGTTGCTTGACCTTATTGGTTTGCTTTGCTAGGTTCCTGTGTTAGCCATCTGAAATGATTGACCGTGAACCCTGGATTTAAGGTAAAGCTGTGCAGCAGGGCTGGTATAACAGTATAAAGTCAAATTGTAGGGCTTCCTTACTAACTCATTTGGCTTCAAGATCTCAGTATCATGCAAAATCTATTGAAATTAATATTCATTTCTCCTGACTGAGTACCACCATGCATTAAAATTTAATTTATAAATGTGGTACTGTTTTCCAATTTTTGGTTGTGGCTCATAATTATAAGTGAAATTTGTTTATTTTCTAGATAATGTATGATATTTGAGGCATTCTTTTAGTTGATGAGTTTACATATTTGGAAAGCTTAATATCAGATACAGTTTGTCAGGACCCACCCCCAACCCATGTCTTAGGAAGACAGAAACTCTTGGAGTCAGTTCTAGTCCAAAAGGAATCTTTACTAGGACATGCTTGGTTGTGGGAATACAAGACAGGACTTAGTATTGTTTTACAAATTGAAATTTTATAAAGGGTACCCGGTTCAACCCCCATTCCCTCAACCCCATTTGGTCAGCCCCCATCCTTCTACTTCGTGTCATCCCTTTTGTGGGGAAAAAAGGAACTTCGAATCTTTATGGTTATTGCCTTCTTCCTCTCCAGAATTAAAAGAAAACACAAGCCAGATACCTTCTTCTCTAACCCTCCCTTTTGATCCCCCCAGTTCAAAAGGTTTCCTTGGTCTTTGAAATAACCTAAGGCAGGCTGAATCCACATATGCTCCTCCTTCCTCGGGAGATGGCAGAATCCATATGGGGGGGGATAATGTTTTAAACATACATTTATGAGTGTGATATAAATGGATTCTGACACAGTACATCTTGAGGTTTATTTATATTTGTCTGATTTATACAACCACCTGCTTGAGACATAACTCTGGATGGTATACATCATCGGTGAGCAAATTCAAAGTAGATTTATATAAAACCAACATGGTGAATAATAAAACACAAAACACAGAAATGTAAAGATTCAGCCAACAGGATCATACCATCCCTTGACCCAGTGCCTGGAGAAAGAGCCAGGTCCTGAGACCCTTTTGAAAGGCAGGCAGGTCAGATCAGGGCCAATTGAATCTCCAAAAAGCTGGAGCAGTGACAGAGAAGACACATCTCCTGAGTCACACCACATGCCATTGTCTAAGTGACAGGACTTGTAATTTGTAAAACCTGTCAGATTTTACTGGCTAGGCAATAATAGCCAGAGAGAGGTCATCCAATAACTCCCTTCTGCTCCATAAGAGTTGTATAGGTGATAATCAGCACTCTGAATTTCAACTGGAAGTTTACTAATGACCAATGCATCTCAGAAAGTAAGGCTGTTATATGGGTGTATCAAGATACAATGTCAGAGCATGCACAGTCTTATTACGTGAGATAACCCAGGTGTCAGTGCTGCTATGTTCTTGCTTTGACAAAAGATGAAGAAGCAGCTATGTTATATTTCTACTTGTGTATCACTTTTAGAGTTAGATGAAGATGGGAGGGGGAAGGAAGAATATGCATAGCATCAGAACACTTTCAAGGTTGTATGTAATAGGAGTCAATAAGAATTGGCGAGTTATGCTAAGGAGGGAAAACTTACTTTTCAAACTAATTGGAGAATGTGATTTATGACAGTTAAAGGAGGGAACTATGCTTTAATATTATTGTGCTCAGGGGAATGTGATTTATGACAGTTAAAGGAAGGAACTATGCTTTAATATTATTGTGCTCAGGGGAAGGGAATCCAGATTTCGGCTTTAACCAAGTGCTACCGATGTTATGTTGCTCTAATTATTATTATTATTATTATTATTATTATTATTATTATTATTATTATTATTATTATTATTATTATTATTATTATTATTAATTTTATTTGTATACCGCCCTTCTCCCGAAGGACTCAGGGCGGTGAACAGGGCAATACATATTAAAAAAACAAGATACAAAAATAAAGACTTTCAAGGTAAACAATACCTCAGAGTTCTTTGAAGAGTTCGTCCGTTGGAAACTTGACACCAGGAGTAAGCGCAGTAAACAGTGGTCTATATTAAATGGTGGTTTATCTTACACTATCTACAATATCACACACTGGGAACAATATACATACATGTGCTAATACAGCAGGATCCAACACACCACAGCTAAAGCAGGAAATGGAAGAGAGAGCACACATCAACAGAGCCTTCCCTTTATACAAAGGCTCTTAAAGAGACACAGACCCTGCTGAGTCATTTCCATCATTACATCTTAAATCTTACATTACATAAGCTGGTTAGCTGTTAAATTAATACCTTGACACTCCTCCCATTTAAAGCTAGACAGCTGTTAACCCAAATGCTTTTACATACTCTTATTTGTCTAGACATAAATAATATTGATTTTGCATTCTTTTACACAATTGATCACATTTTGAACATGGGTGGTTCAAGCACTGCACAGATTATACAATACAATAGCTGGATAACGATAGCTAATACTGTCACATAAAGAGAGTTTTATGTGTATTGCTAAAACCATTTTCATCATTTTGGCATTGTGCAATTGTTCAGACTGTAGTTACAGCATACTAATTTGACTACATAAACCAGCTGTTAATCACAACTGTATACTTTTCACTCTTGTGATATCTTTGCTTCTTTTGCGGTATGTGACAGAGAGAGGATTCCTTCCATCTGTGATGATAATCTTTTATGAACAGTCTGTTAGACCCCACGGCCTTTTGTCCTTCTGTTAATCTGTCCATAGCCTCCTTTCATTTATTCTGTTCTACTTTAAGCAATGATAACATCTCTTGGTAATTACAGGATTCATACCTTACACTATACGCTCTAACCCCACTCGCTGAGAACTGATCAGGAGGTATACCTTTATTGCTACGTTCAGACCCCCTCGATATCATCTGTTCCTGTATTTCTGTGATTTCTTTCTTTACTTCAGGTCTATCCTCTTCTATTCCTACTATTTCTGACTTGCTATTCTTTTCTTCCTTCATTGAGTTTTGTGTAGTCTCTCCTTCCTGACAACTAGCGCTATGTGTTGGCATGAGCACCTCGGTGTTAGCATACACCCTGTTCCAATTGTTTTGTTCTGCAAAACTAGCAGACCTTGAAATCACAACCTTCTTTGTTCCATCTGTGAATCCATATTCTTTGGAACCTGGCTCATATCCAACAAACCTAAGTTTCCTGGCCTTTTTCTGTCCTTTCCTTCTGGTGCTTTTGGGAATATGCACCCAGGCATAACTGCCAAATGTTCTTAGGTGAGCCAATGAAGGTTTCCTTCCATATAACAGACAATATGGAGTTTCATTGATAGCAACATGCTATACCCTGTTTACTAGATAGTTGGCTGTTTTCATGGCTTCCCTCCAGTATGTTTTACTTATTCCTGCATCTTCTAACAGTGAGTCTTTCATGGTTTGCAATATGCCATTCCTCTGTCCAGTCTTGGGTAACAAGCAGGAACATCATGGGTGATCAAAAATGGCTGGCTTGACTGAACTATTGAAGACCAGCCCACTGGTTATATCACTGTGCAATCAGTGAGAGGTGTGATAAAAAGGGGTGGTGCTTTGATCACATGCTCATGCTTGCCATTCTAACTGTTTTGCCTCCCTCATGGATGCCCAGTAAATATTTTTTTTAAATTATCTTTTTTCTTCAAGCCTCTTAAAATAAGTTTTTTAAGTTCGCAAGAGGGTTTTTTTTTTAAAATAGATTTTAATTATGACAATTTTTGGTAAATTCTTTCAGATAAGGTATATTTGACTCCTCCTTTGTGTAATGGGACTTTTAAAGTATGAAATTTAATCTTTTTAAAACTGGTTTTAACTTTTGTATTTTTGGTTTTTAATTCCCTGTAAACCGCCCTGAGTACTCCGGGAAAGGGCAGTATATAAATGTAATAAAATAAATAAATAAATAAATAAATTAAAGCCTAGCCCTGCATAAAAGCAGTCAATGATGGTTATCAGAGGTAAGAGCAGTGCTTTTTTTCCTCATAGAACACCCAGAACGGAGTTCCGGCACCTTTTTTGGATGGAACCTTGTAGGGTAGGCAAGGTGGGTTGTATGACGTGTGTGAGTTCTGGTACCTTTTTCTTTTACAAAAAAAAAGCACTGGGTAAGAGTGATTTGAGATTTCAATAAAAATCTTTATTTAGGGATCTTTTTGATTAAAACAAATGGGTGTGTTGTTCTCTAGTAATGAATGGGTGGGTTGTTCTTTAGTAGTGACTTTGAGACGATTCTTTACTGTAATTTTAATTTTAATGTTTTAATGCATTTGCATTAAAATGTTTGTGTAGGGTAGAGTGGGGTTCAGAATATAAATGAAAGATATTTCACTGAAATGCTGGTATGATTCTATGAAATCTGCAATATTTCTACCTCCTGGTTAATTTATGTAGGTTACAATAATCTTCATATCCCTGTAGGTTATTGTAAGAACCATACTATAGATTGGATCACTTCCTCCAAGGCATAAAGAAACATATTATATTGGAGGAAATATCATTTTGGAGATGTCTCTCTTCCTCAATACCATGGAAACTTATAAGGAGCTCTGACAGAGAGACAAACTGGAGGATGACTGCAATGGCTGTGATCCCAAGAGGTTTTTTAGAATCAGAATAGAGCTGGAAGGGACCTTGGAGGTCTTCTAGTCCATCCCTCTGCTCAAACAGGAGTCCCTATATGATTTCAGACAAGTGGTTGTCCAGTCTCTTCTTAAAAACCTCAAGTGATGAAACACACCCACAATGTCTGAAGGCAAGGAGGAGTCAAATCTACCTTAGCTGAAAGTATTTACCAAAAATTGTCATCATTAAAATCTATGTTTTAAAAACCCTCTTGTGTGAACTTAAAAAACCTATTTTAAGTGGCTTGATGGGGAAAAAAGATAAGTTAAGGAAGTTTCTCCATAATTCCAGGTTACTTCTCTCTTTGATTAGTTTCATCCATTATTTCTTGTCTTGCTTTCTGGTGCTTTAGAGAATAGCTTGACTCCCTCTTCTTTGGGCAGTCCCTGAGATATTGGAACACTGCTATCGTGTTACCTCTAGTACTTCTTGTCTCTAGATTGGCCATTCCCAAATCCTGCAACCGTTCTTCATATGTTTTAGTCCTTTAATCATCTTAGTTGCTCTTCTTTGCACTATTTCCAAAGTCTCAACTTCTTTTTTGTAATATGGTGACCAAAATTGGATGCAGTATTCCAGATGTGGCCTTACTAAGGTTTTTTTTTAATGCAGCACTAATACTTTGTGTGATTTTGATTCTATGCCTCTGTTTATACAATCCAGGATTGTATTAGCTTTTTTGGCTGTTGCCGCACACTGCTGACTCATGTTTAAATGATCGTCCACTAGGATTCCAAGGTCCCTCTCACAGTTACTGTTTTTGAGCCAGGTTTCTCCTAATCTGTACTTGTACCTTTGGCTTTTCCTGCCCAGGTGTAAAACCTTGCTTTTCTCCACATTAAATATTTTGTTGGATAGGGCCGATTTTTCAAGTCTGTCAAAATCTTTTTTGATTCTGAGCTTGTCTTCTGGGGTGTTGACTATTCCTGCCAGCTTAGTATCATTTGCAAATTTGATGAGTTCCTCTTCAGTTCCCTCATCTAAGTCATTTATGAAGAGTACTGGGAGCTAAGACAGAAACTTGTGGTACCCCACTGCTGAGTACGGTTTGACAGCCAGTTACAAATTCATCTGCTGGTGATGGTGTCTACCCCACATTTTTTCTAGCTTACCAAGAAGTAGGTTGTGGTCTACTTTGTCAAATGCCTTACTGAAGTCTAAATATACCATATCCATAGCATTTCGTTGGTCTACTAATTTAGTCACTTTATCAAAGAATAAAATAAAATAAGATTGGTTTGGGATGATCTGTTTTTAATAAACATGTGCTGGCTACTAGTTATAACTTTATTTTTTTCTAGGTGTTCACAGATCTATTTTTTGATTATTTTTCCAGTATCTTCCCAGGTATTGATGTCAGGCTGATTGGTCTGCAGTTTCTTGGGTCTGTTCCCCCCCCCCCCCCGTTTTGAAGATGGGAACCATATCAGCTCTTTTCTAATTCTTTGGTAGTTCCCTAGTGCTCCACCTTTTTTAAAAAGATATGATACAATGGTTCTGACATAACATCTGCCAGATCCTTCAGAACTCTGGGATGTAATCCATCAGGTCCAAGTGATTTATATTCATCAACGTCAGACTTTCCATTCAGATGATGCAAAGACCTCTCATATGACCACTTTAACTGGCATGTATAATTTTCTTTCCATTAGTTGCAATGAAAATGATCTTTTTTGAGGGGTACATTCATAGAATAATCCCAGATGAAAAAAGAATGGAAAAAAAATCCTGTTCATTTTCCTGTTCTCCTAACTCAAACTTAGGAGAGCTTCAAAGAAAGCAGTTTTTCTGTCTTCACATATTTCCATTTTAGTTAATGAGATTCCTCTGTTTACTATTCAATATGACATATGATTACTCTGAAACCAATCCCAAAAATAAAAATTAAATCTCCATAGGATTTTAGTCTAAAGTTTCTGAATTATTAGGATTAAAGCTGTCCAACCTGAGGGCAATTGAAATAGTATGTAGAGACTTTGGGAGACAGGAAGAAGAGCTTAACCTAGGCAACTTTTCAAGAGGTATCTAGCTGTAAGGTGGGAAAAGGGTGTGGGAGGCATATCAGAAGAGACCCTTCCTAGTTTTTTGGAAAGTTAAAAGCAATGGAGGGGAAAATGCTTTCAGACTTGCAAATTTTGTTACTGTAACCCTACAATAAAGACAGTATCAATACTCACAGCTTGTGCTTCTTGTCTGGACTACTCCAAAGGGCTGACATCAGTGAACCATTGATGGTATGGTCCTGAGGAAAGATAATGTGACAATACTCACCCATTATTTTACTAAATGTTATGTTTTACTCAATGCCACATCAGCTGTAAGCACCTGTACTTTTAATAATCTCTGATAATACCAGTTTTGACTTGTATAACCAAGGGGATTATTTCAGGAGTGTTCAAATCAGCTTGTCTATATATCAGTCTATGGGAGCCTCAATGATGGTGGAATGGAACAGGCAAAGGCAAAGGATGAGAATGGTTATAATAGAGACCCCTTGACTATGGGAAGGAGATATTTCTGAGTAAAGAGAGGATTTCTGCAAGATGGGCATGATCTGTCTTGGACTTCACTTTAGGTGTGGGAAGTGAACAGAAAACCACAAAAGGCCAGAGATACAGCAGAAGCCAAGCACTGCAGCTGCTCTGATCTGATATGAGGATTTGAGTGAATCTCTTTCGAATTGAATAATTCCAGCATAGCTTTGAAGAGCCCCAAGAGAACAGCCACACTGATAGTAATAAAAGGTAAAGGTAAAGGTTCCCCCGCACATGCATGCTAGTCATTTCCGACTTTAGGGGCTGGTGCTCATCTCAGTTTCAAAGCCAAAGAGCCAGCGCTTGTCCAAGAACGTCTCCGTGGTCATGTGGCCGGCATGACTAGACACCAAAGGCACACGGAACGCTGTTACCTTCCCACCGTGGTGGTCCCTATTTTTCTACTTGCATTTTTACATGCTTTCGAATTGCTAGGTTGGCAGAAGCTGGGACGAGTAACAGGCGCTCACTCTGTTAAGCGGCACTCAGGATTCGACCCGCCAAACTGCCGACCTTCTGATCGACAAGCTCAGCGTCCTAACCCACTGAGCCACCGCGTCCCTTCTGATAGTAATATATTATTGCTTATTTCTTATTTGTATTAAAATCTTATTTGTATTAAAATCCCTGCGCCCTGTGCGTTCCCACAGAGAGGGCCTCCTCAGGGTGCCACCGGTCAGAGAATGCCGTCTCGTGGCCCCCAGGGGGAGATCCTTCTCTGTGGGCACCCCGGAGCTATGGAACCAGTTACCGGTTGAGCTCCGGACGGCGCCCGATCTGCGCTCCTTTCGCCGCGATCTGAAAACATACTTGTTCGAGCAAGCCGGCCTGGCCTGAGGGGGGATTGGTGGGGTTTTGTATCATTTTTATTGGGGTTTTTACTATGTATCAATTGTATTTTAATCGGGCATGCATTTAATTATCTTTTCATTTTTGTACATTTCTGTGTTTTATTCTTGCCCTGTACACCGCCCTGAGTCCTCAGGGAGAAGGGCGGTATAGAAATATTAATAAATTAAATTAAATTAAATTAATCATTTCCACCCTACCTTTCAGCCTCAATTTTAAGAACTGAAGATGGCACCGAGTAGGAAAAGCAATCCAAATGCATATTATTATTTCTCTTCTTCCCAGAATCATTCAGGGAAGATGAAAGAAAGAAAGCTCAGAACAGACAAAATGTGCAAGTTTAATCAATAGATTGGATACCAGGATTTGTCTGCAACAAATACAGGTGGTGGTTGAGAAATGGTAATTACACTAAACTGAAGTCCCTTCCTTAAACTGTTCTTACTTTAGAAAGTTCTTTGGCAGATTCACCAGCCAAGTCATGAAAATGATAATCAACCGTGGAGCTTAGAAGCAGGGTGAATACCAAAGAAAAGGGCCATTGGCTACACATACATTCTGCTCTCAACTTTTTCAAAAAAACTCATGAAGCTGGAAAGGCCTTATCTATTCCTATGCAACAGTTCAAAATCAAAGCAGAGTTGGAGGGTCCTCCATGTATCTTAAACAAAAACCTGAGAAAACTACTGCCAAATAAAATTCACAGCAGGATGCCTGACTGTCCCAGAAACCAGCTGTGCTTGCATTAAGAAGCAAGGCAAAAATATAGTTTGCTGTTTTGTTAACAGTGCTATCTCACCTTTTTGATGTGATATCTTAAAGGGACATTCAAACCTGGGATTATGGTTTGTGGAATTGAAACAAGACAGATTTATAAGGCAATAAACCATAATCCTTGGTTTAAAGTGGATTTCTTAGCCTATTTTGTTTGAATGCAATCATTTAAAATTCCAATTTTAAATATCGTGCAGAGTTAATCTTCCTGGTTTTCTGGGCTGCTTAGAAAAACAAAGGGAGAACAGAAGGAGTGTTTTGGGGAACAGATATACTGCTTCTCCACACATAAGCTAGAATTATGTCACTTGCAAAGGCATTGAATCAATGTGGTATTTGATAGCTTAATGTTGCCACTAAACAATCACTAAGGTGTAACAATAAATCTTTTTAGGGCATTTTGCTAAGACTATACTTTCATTTTTGTGGAAGACTACCACAAGTCTGGAGACTGCCTGGGCTGGCCCTGCAGTTTTATTGGCAAGATTTCAGAAGTGGCTTAAGCCACTGCCTTCTTCCTAAGAATGACAGAACATGACTGGCTCACAATCTCTCAGCTGGCTGACTCTTAAGCTACATATATAAGGGCACTTAATTAAATATAAGAAAGTACAGCATAAAAAAAATGAGTGCAACACAAAAAGTAGATGGTTTTCCACAATTATTGTTGTTGTTAGCTGCGAAGTCGTGTCCGACCCATCGCGACCCTATGGACAACATTCCTCCAGGCCTTCCTGTCCTCTACCATCTTCTGGAGTCCATTTAAGCTCACTCCTACTGCTTCAGTGACTCCATCCAGCCACCTCATTCTCTGTCGTCCCCTTCTTCTATTGCCCTCGATCTTTCCCAGCATTAGGCTCTTCTCCAGTGAGTCCTTCCTTCTCATTAGATGGCCAAAGTATTTGAGTTTCAACTTCAGGATCTGGCCTTCTAAAGAGCAGTCAGGATTGATCTCCTCTAGGACTGACCGGTTTGATCGCCTTGCAGTCCAAGGAACTCGCAGGAGTCTTCTCCAGCACCATAGTTCAAAGGCCTCAATTCTTTGGCGCTCAGCCTTTCTTATGGTCCAGCTTTCACTGCCATACATTGCAACTGGGAAGACCATAGCCTTGACTATCCGCACTTTTGTTGACAGGGTGATGTCTCTGCTTTTTAGTGTGCTGTCTAGATTTGCCATGGCTTTCCTCCCCAGGAGCAAGCGTCTTTTAATTTCTTGGCTACAGTCCCCATCTGCGGTGATCCTGGAGCCCAGGAAAATAAAATCTGTCACTACCTCCATTTCTTCCCCATCTATTTGCCAGGAATTGAGAGGGCCGGATGCCATGATCTTGGTTTTCTTAATGTTAAGTTTCAACCCAAGTTTTGCACTCTCCTTCTTCACCCGCAACAATTATAAATTGTTAAAAGTTTTCAGTGAAGAAAAAAAAAATGCAGCCATTGTATTTAATTGCCGGTTCTCTGTATATTAAAAACAATAATGATGTCAGCAAGTTGTGCAAAGGAAGGTTTATTGAATGATCACAGTGAAGAGCAAATAAGTCTAAGAAATCTCTTACCATCACTGGAAAGTCAGCCAGCTGATTTTTGCCTCTATTTCCTCTGTTAAACATTGCACTCTCACAAATCAGCTCTCTCTCTCTTCCTGCTTTCCATCCACTTGGGAGCAGCCGCAAATATCTGCTTATGGAACTTTTTATGCTTTTCATATATGTAGATTTTGTTGCCTGCAAATATTTGGCAGCATTATTCAAATTAATTCAAGATGCAATTTTTAATCTATGTTCTTTCTTTTCTAGAAAGAAAAAAGAAATAGAAAAATTCACCAGTTGAGACATCTCAATTTGCAAACCATTTACTTATTTAGAAATAAATACATGAATCAATGAATAAACAAACAAACAATCAAATAAATAAATGATGAGGTGGATGTGCTTCTGCACATGACCTTAGATCCCACTGAAAACAAAGAAAAAAAAATCTGCAGTTCTGAAATAAGAGAGATGTTCTTAACAGAACATAACCAACTGTTGAGGTAATACAACTGAGGGTGGGATAGATTTTCCATAACCCCAGAAATCCTTGATTCAAAAACTTTTGATTTTTAACAAGTTCTGGCATGTTTGCATATAGATATATATTTTTTAAAAAGCATGCTCCTGTGTGCAAATTCTGCACACCTTACTTTCACCATTCATACTGCACTATGAAAAGCCTGCTATGGTACTCATTAACCTCCTGTAAGGCTAGGAGGCCAAATTCTCAGCTAGATTGCTCAATTATACCACTGGAATAAAGTTCTCATCTTTTTGTTCTCCCATATTCAGTCCAGCAATTGTAGGAATGGTTCCTTCACATAAGCAGCTACCAAAGAATCAGAAAAATGAACATTTTTCAAGGACCAGCTCATATGAACAACTTGCACAAAGAATGCACTCTTTTGTCAGTACCTCCTAAGAGCATCCTGTTGATGAAAGGGGACATCCAGTTCTCTGCTTCCTTTTATTGTATATTGTGCTGCCATGAATCTGCTAGGAGTCAGCAGCATATGCATTTAATAAATAATAATTTATGCACATACTTCTTAACATGACGTGCTATATGCAAGTGATGTCATCTTGCTTCAGAATGATATATGACAGAACATATTTTTACTTCTTCCTACATTTCCCAGATCTGGGAATTGGAGCATTTTCCAGAACAGAATTAGGGTTGTGGGGGAACTACATTTTGGAGGAAAGAAGCAAGTCCCGTAATATACAAACGTTGCTTGAATAGCATGTAGCCCAAATCTTCCTGAGTTGGAACATTCCAATATGTGCTTGGATGAAGCTTCTAGGAGCAAACAGCCATTACTTCCTGCTTTCTTCAAATAGCTTATCCTTCTGGCTTTCCTTAAACCAGAAATACAGTTAGCATCATCCATCACGAAAGTCTTCCATGAAGAATATAATAACTTTTTTGTCACTTTAAATGTACACTCATTGGCATACATTAAAATGAAATTTCATTGCATACAGCTCTCAAAGGGTCACAACCTCCAATACACGCTACATAAATATGACAAAAAATAATTTGCATGTACCCACATATATTTTATGACACAGAGAAACAACACAGTCTAGTTCAGAAGTATACATGTACATGGTAAAAAAAATGAATCTTGCGATTCCCAGAGGGGACCAACAGTAAACTGAGTGTGTGGGGGTCTCTAACAATGCTTCGAGCAATAAGCACATAACACTTAAATAAGCAGCATCCCGAATACCAGGAAGTGAGTTTCCTATAATCTTCTCAGGTGTCCTTACCACTCTCTGCATGGAGCTTCTATCTGAAGTACTGGTGCCACCAAACCAAACAGTGATGCAGTTTGTTAAAATGCTCTCAATCGTGCCTCTGTAAAAAGTGGCCAGGACAGGAGACAGATGTGCTCTCCTCATCCGATGCAGGAAATTCAGATGCTGGTTTGCACACTTCACTAAGGATGACATGTGGAGAGACCAATTCAGACTGTTAGTTATCTGCACCCACCCGATACTTAATATTGTTGAACACCTCTATGTCTGCTTCCTTGATACTGAGTGGAGTATGAATAGGCCGGCTCTATCTAAAATCTACAATGATCTACAATGAGAAGTGCTGAAAGAGAGGGATTCATCATCTGCTTTCAACTGCCAACCAAGGTGTTCTTCTAAGAATAAATAATCCCATATGTCAATTTATCAACATCAAATGAAAGACTTCATCTCCATAAGTCACATTTCTCCTTTTTCTATGCATTAAAATTACACAGCAGTATAAAAGCAAAATGGTGAAATCCAGTAGATTGATGCTATCCTAGGATAGAAGCTATGAATACCACTGGAGCAAGACATGAGGGATTCTGCCTACCAGAGGATATTAATTTTAACATCCTAAATTCATTCTAAATTAAGTAGAATGTTTTACCTGGAGTTCACTTGATGGGGCAAGACAGAAACAAAACAAACCACACATGATTTTTCATATTTTTATATTTAAACAATGGAAGAGAAGGAGTAAAGTAGCACGTATAAATGTATAATAATAATGTATGCAAATTGGGCACAGATGTCGTATTTACCTATTTCATGGCATAATTCTTTCAATTTATGATTAGTTGTGTAGGAGATTAAATATAATTTCCCATAGAATTTTTTTCTGTGACATAGAATGGCAGAAAACATTTGTGTTTATATGTGAATTTGTAAAGAAAACTAGGAAGCAAGATAATTTGGGCACTTTTTTCTCTCCCAAACTGTCCCTATATATCACAACTTCCATAACTTCTTCCAGGTACGCAGAATTACAAACCCAGCATGCCACCACAGGACCATCTAGATACAACTTCTTGTTATATGTATGGATAATCTTTGACTTACGATCATTTGTTTAATGACTTTACAAAATTGTGTTGGCACTGAAAAAAGTGACTCATGATTTGTCTTTGCACTTATGACCATCACTGTATCCATGAATTCACATGATTGCAATTCAGGCAGTTGGCAACCAGCAGGTATTTGTGACAATTGCAGTGTCCTGGTTGCCATTGTGACTTTCCCAGTCAGTTTGTGACGAGCAAAGTCAATAGGAAAAGCAAAATTCCCTTAAGGACCACATGATTAGCTTAACAACTATGATGGAAAGGTCTTAAAATCAAGTGCACTTGCATGATGGCTCACTGAATGACTACATTGTTTAGCAATGGAAGTTTCATTCCAATTGTTGTTGTAAGTCAAGGACTACTTGTATTTAGCAGCATTACATCAATAAAGGTGATATTCCTAAACTCTGCTCATGGGGTTCTGACAGAAGCATTGGTACCCACTTATTACATGCTAAAATGGGTCATGTGCTATAATCCATGAAAGAAAATCTGAATCAAGATCACATTATGTTCCATTGGTGATTTGTGTGAGAGAAGGATTGTATGCAACGTTAATAGTAATTGTTGCTATGGAGAAGTGTTGTGCATAAAGCAATATCATAAGCCCACCCATTGTGGATTAAAGAAATCAGATGACCATTAGTGGCAACAAATTGATACAACAAGTCTAACTGCCATCTAGTGGTCATCTGGAGTTTTGCAAACCAATTTTGCATACCAATTTGAATATTATATACAGATACACTCCAACAGGAGCGACCATAGAAGAAATATCTAGCAGTTGCTGCATGTCACTTTATCATCATCAAAAATCACATGGCTGATTATGCAGATGTATAATTTCCTAGAAATATTCCTACATTCCAGGTATAATCAAAATAATTTGTACTGAAAACCTGAAAACAATTGACTTGGAAATGCTTTGTCATAAATTTAATCTCTAAAATGTGACTCATTAATCTTCTAGAGCAAACACTTTTTGAACCTTAAAGCTAAATTCTTCTACTATCCATACTATCCAATGAAGATTAATTTTTTTTTATCAGTGGAAGGTATAACTGTGATTTGCAAAAACATATACAATTAATTTCTACTCACTCTAAACAATGCACAAAATCTGTAAATATTTGTACTATAGGGTAAGGCTGACTATATGCTGTTTTCTACTCTCTTGTAATGAACTTTCTTTTGTCTTGTTAATGGCACTGTTCCTCTCAAAACCAATAATTCTGCTTCAGACACAGATTATTTTGTGCTATTGATAACCACCATTTGTTGAGAAATATACTTAAAAGAGAACAGGGGGTCTCCTGAAGATTTTTTAAAAATAAAGACACAGTGAAGTAGCACTGTCTAGGTTCTTGGAAGAATATTTTCTGTATAGATTCCTGAGCTGAGAAGACCTCTGATGAATGCAGGCCAAAGAGCTAGTTAGTTCAGCATTTTGTTTCCACTGATGTACAAGATGTTTGTACTACTTGTTCTGAGGGGGCATACTGCCTCTAATATCCAAAGAAACATACTGGACTAAAAAAATCTTCATAAATTTACCTCATTTAAAATCACAGAAGTTGGTGAACATCACCAGTCTTCTTTAGTTGCAAATCATATTGTATGAGGACAAACTTCCTTTCTCTTTATGTCAAATCTCTGTCTTTTAACTTCATCCTTTGGCACGGCGGGAAAAAGAGAAAAACCTCTTCTGATACCTATTTTTCACACCATGGATAATTTTAGGTCCTTTCATTATATCTCCCTCCCCTCCTTTCAAACTAAAAACTTTCAAATGTTACAATCCTTCATTTTACATGAATGGCTTCCCCCGCCCCGTTGCTTTTATTGCACTGGGGTGGGGGGGGAGTTGAGCAGAAGATTACGTAGCATTTCCTCATAACCTAGATTTGAACCAATATCGGCAGTTTTTAATTTTGCTAATGATACTTACCATAGTATTTGCCTTTTTTCCAGGATCCAAACAATGGGTTAATGGTTGTCCTGAGCTGTCTACACACACAATAAAAAAACTTTTTCCTGATCGTTCACTGCCAGTTGGACAATGATCAACCTATGTATGAAGCAAATGTATTTTTTCACTATGTTTTTTACTTGTTCACACTGAACTGTTTATGCCAACATAACATTTATCATGGAAGCTTGGAGAGAGTCTTTCAACTCCTGGCTGTGAACTTCTGCCAGCTTCTATTTGCAATAAGGAGAATGTCTTAACACTTGGTGCAAGTTTTTGTAAAAATATTAGTTCACTGATTTTCCTCAAGGTACAAATATAGTAGAACAAAAGCAAAGACCCTTTGTACATAAAATTCAAACAGTTTGACTAAAATATATACTGAGAAAAAATTAATAACAGACTAACAAAGGGAAATTAATGAGAAAAGGAAAAATATATTTTTAAAAGGTTAAATAGAAAATAAAATAATGTGTTAAAAGATAAAAATAGTAATAATATTATTCTCCACTGTCATCCAGCAATATTTTTAATAATAACTTAAGAAAGATATACTTCAGCTTCTAAACAAGGTAATACTGAAGGCAGACACAGTCCATATTTTGGGGATGTAGTAAACAAATACAGTGGTGACATCTTTAAACTTTATCTTTCTGCCCATAACCTGATTCATCATGTGATTAATGTCTAAGAAATAAGGTTAGGACATGACCTATCTTATGTACTAAAAAGTTCTCAAGTTTACTGCCTCTCCAGAAGCATGATGATATTTTTAAGGACATTGGTGTAAAATGAACATTCAGATTTACTGGGAATATCAACACTGAGAAAACACCCATCCATGTGGAAGTCTTCAGAGATGTCTGTTAAGTTAGCCTGAAGTGGTTCTCTTAGCAGACAGTTCTTTTTAATTTTATTTATCACATTTAAAAACTTCTTTAATACGAAGGTCTATTTTCTTCTTGCTGCTACAAGGATATTGCCCATCTGTATCTATCTAGAACAGGGGTCTTCAAACTTGGCCCTTTTATGACTTGTGTACTTCAACTTCCAGAATTCCTCAGGATGTGTGTGTGTGTGTGTGTGTGTGTGTGTGTGTATAACATATCCTTCACATATACAAATTCTAATATCCTAAATAACATCAGGACTCCACCAGGTTTAGTAAAAGTGGAGTTTTGAACTTTGTCTTCCAATCATTGCAAATGTGAGAAATGAATTTGGCTGGTTTGATTCTGCATTCTCTCTGATTTTAATCATCATAATGGCTTTGAGCCCTGAATTTTATTTTATTTATTACAGCAATTTATTAGGTACCTTTTGGGCCAAGCCCTCTTCTAAAACAGTGCATGCTAAATTACAGTAATAACTAAATTGGAGTCAGAATACACAGACCTAAGAAGAACATGTTGGGGAAGTGTGGGGTGGCTGTTGTTTTCCTTGGCAGGATATTTTCCATCAGGTGAGTCATCTTATCAAGGCATGAAGACAATGTGATTTGTCCCACTGAGTTATTTGGGTTGTTCTGAAGCCTTTGCCTGGCAATTTTAAAAGTTGGATGAGGTTACTGGACCTTCCCAGCAAGAGGCATCAGAGTGTTGCAAAATGAAGCAATTTTGTTGCTCCAAAACCCATCTCCATTAAGCAGCAGCTGTTTTTTCTCAGATATTTCTCTTAAGGAAGCAAAATACTACACATTCCAGTTTTAACTTCTTGCAAGTCAGTCTTGCAGGCATACAATTAGTATTAACGGGTATCAGCCCTGAAACTATCACTCAGAAGGCCTTGTCTAGCTACGAAAAGACAATGTCAGTATTTTATTTATTTATTTTTATTTTAATTCCATTTATATCCCGCCCTTCTCCGAAGACTCAGGGCGGCTTACAAGCTTAGCAGTAGCCTTCATTCTATGTATATGCCTGCTTGTTAGGGCTTTCACACACACCCCAAGTGGCATTATTACAAAGTCAGCTTAATTGCCCCCAACAATCTGGGTCCTCATTTTACCTACCTCGGAAGGATGGAAGGCTGAGTCAACCTTGAGCCTGGTGGGACTCGAACCTGCACTAATTGCAGGCAGCTGGTGTTACTTAAGGAGGCATTAGCCCACTGCTCCACCAAGGCTCTACTGTGCAGTTCTGAAGGCATCACAGGAGGGATGAGGAGAACCACAGAATTGGAAAGTTAGAGACAGTCAGAACTCTCCCAGTGAGGAAGTTCTACTGTCAGACTCCATGGAGTTCAAAACATAAGTGGGGCAAGAACAAAGCCTGATAGCACTGAATAGGCAATGACTGAGAAGGAAATAACAAATAGAAAATTTGGAAAAAGAGGCAAAGTGAAGCCAATAGTCCAATTAAAAATGGTGAGCCTGTCAGCTAGAAAACTGACATCCAGGTTTGAGATCCAAGCACTGCCTGACAGGGTGAGCTCCCGTTACTTGCCCTAACTCCTGCCCATCTAGCAATTTGAAAACATGCAAATACGAATAAATTAACAAGTACCACTTCAGCAGGGTGGGAAGTCAGCCATCCCCAGAGAAGGAAATATTAAAAAGGCAGAATATTATATTTCCTCAAAGGATCTTAAAAAGGCAAAAAAGCATGCCCCGTTTTTAATAATAGCCCCAAGTCTCCCTCCCCCAAGCAGAAACCAGCTCTGTAGAAATGCAGATATCATAATCCTTTTAGAAAGACTGGCACCAGGAAGCTTAGAGCTGATGGGATTAGAAAGACAAAAGATCACCAAAAAAATCTAAGACAGGAAATAGTCATCAGCCACAGCCCCAGGGAAACAAGATATGACCTTTGGAAACATAATAGGATTAACCCACCAATACCAAAAAGGGAGCACTCAAAAGAACCTCAGGTCAAAGTTCATGCCACAGTAACAGGAACTCCTAACACAAAAGACCCAGAAGGTATAAAAACCCACCACTCCCAGCCTCATGTGGTCAGCTTTCCCAGAGCTATGTTTCTGTTTGGCTCTTTAATAAACTACAACCTTCTTTCTAAAGCAGTCTCCATTTTGTTTATTCCCAGCTTGGACTGGACCCTGATGAAGATTTTTCTTTCAACGGTGGGAAGGTAATAGCATTCCATGTACCACAACATATAGTCATGCTGATCATATGACCACAGAAAATGTCTTCAGAGAATGCTGGCTCCCTCCGGTAAGAAACAGAGATGAGCACCACTCTCTAGCACCGGACATGACTGGAAAGGGGAAAAACTACAAAGGTATATATCAGAAGTTTACCTCCAAGATGGAGGACTCTGAATACTTTTTCCCTTATTCCAACTTCTCTTCCCAGTGCTGCTTTGGAAATACTGAAATAACTTACATTACCATAAAAGTAGAGCAAGCCAAGCCAAGCCAAAATCTGAAATTATAGACTATACTTGCTCTGTTGAAAATGTTTATACTTTTTTATATCCTGAGATTGCTGGTTCAATCCCCATCTCTTTAGAATAGTGCTCCACTTTCCAAACCTGTCCGATGGGTTTACCAAGTACAAATTAGTTTTTTTATGTAGGCTGGCAAAATAAGGACCGATAGTTTTTCCTCAGGTAATTAAAAAACAAACTATAAATAATTATTTAGTTCAGATTAATAAAATCTGCTTTAAAGGGCAAGGATGGAATATTTTTATTGTGAAATACATGCAAACCAGAACACAATATAGATATACCTATGGATACACTTGTCCTGAGAGCAATTACACTTTATAAAAGATTAATCTGTTTTTTGTCTTGATTAAATATTCATTTATTCCTTCTCTTCCCCCCCCCCCCTTTTCTCTTCCCCTTTCCTCTTCCTCCTTCTTCTCTTGGCAACTAATTGGAATTAGAATCTTATCCACAACATATGTTCCCAAGCTTATTATTCATAAGATGTAGTGACAATGAAAACCCAAACTATAACATATATTGCCATTTAAACATAGCCCTATTTTATAATCTAAAAATGCTACTCCATATCTGATTTTTCCCCCTCTCCTCAGGAGCATCTCAGGAGTATCTTACAAGCAGTTCAATGGGTATCCTCACCAAGTCACTATTATACAGAATGAAAATGTTTCATTTAGCAGTTAAACCTGCCAAAAGCAGAAGACATTTTGCCTTCAGAACCAGACTGTGTGCTATAGATTGATAACATTGCTGAAGCTAGAAAGTATGAAAGGAAAATAACTAACACTCTTAAAATGCAACACCAAATGATTACCATGTTTGGGATCAGGAGAGCCATCACCTCTAAAAGAAGTTTTGTCAGCTCAGGTTAGGAATTCCTCTTCCTTGTTTTTCTTCTTCTTTTCTTCTAGTAAATGTACAATTGAACATATTGAACCAATTCATTCAGTAACTAAAAGTGGATTAAATGACTAAGTCTTAAATTGGAGCATAACCCTATTTTTATGCTCTTTACTCTTCTGTTTAATAGGTCAAGTTAATTACTCCCTTGTTCCCCCACCCCCCCAGGTTTAGTGTACTTGTGGTGTTTTGTTAATTTAAACCAATTATTGAATAATTATTCCTTGACATTTAAGGGCTACGAGAGCTCCTAATTTTCAGCATAAAATCCCCTCTTCTGTTTCCTTGTATTTCCTTGCTCTTGGGTTTATTGCCCTTGTGCTGAGCCCTAAGGCAAGCTAGACCTGATATACATTCCAAGCCTAGTTATATGACCAGAGGTATTTGGAATTTAGCAGTGAAGAATAATTTCTACCTTTGCAATCCTTTGGATTTTTAGAAAAGCCAAACCAGATCAGGATTTACCCAGGGCAGTACAAACAATGTTTATCCCCTTGGTATGATTCATGGAGATTTATAGGAGGCTTTTGAAAAGAAACACCATCTCAGCAATGCATTTTTCTGTACTTGATGAGTTTTATTACTTAAAGGAATCAGGGTCCCCTGCCCACCCACCCCCCACCAAGAAGAAACAAAGACCTGCAATTTTAGTTCAAAGCTTGCCACTTTCCAGTAAATCATACTCTATTGTGGTTTCGTTTAAAATTACTTTTCTTCTGCAATGCTAGTTCTTTTTAACCGAGGTGAGCTCCTTCAGCTGCATCTGTGCAAATGAAACTGGAGATATTTTCCACAGTGTGGAACTCCACCTACCAGATGCTGGAGATAACTAGCCGTCCTGCGTGGGACTCTCCCAATGCAAAGAGAATCTATGTGTATGGAGAAAGAATGAGACTTATTTTAGATTAAGAAAAACAGACATTCAGGACAAAACAAACTAGCTTGGTAAAAGAAAACAGAGAACATAAAATATTTCCTCTGATCCTATGGCGATACATTTCTTTAAAAAATATGGGAGTGGAGCAGTTTAACAGCCATATTGATGAAGGTTTGAATGCTCAGATAAACCTGAGCTCCACCCCACCTTTCTGCTCATAAATCAGGATAGCCTGTGTTAAGTGAAACATTTGTTGAAATACTGAGCTTTTCCTAGATCTAGCTTTTCAACAACCTGCCTTTCTGTTCTTTCTATGATTACACGGCTTATTTTTGGTTCTCTTATTTTGGTGGAAAGGCTCTGTTAGAGGCTTATCGGATGTTCATTTATTTTTGGGTTCACCACCGGAAATAACAATTCCCTCCTTTTTTATAGTGTATCTTTATATCTCTACCCAAGGCTCTGAAATGAATCATGAAGGGCAACAGGCATTCATCTATATGGAGACATATTTTTAGTATGTCTAGTAGGTTTAATATTTGCTTTTCAAAGTTCTACCCCAAAACAGAAATTTGGTGAAATGTGCTATTTTTCTACTTACGTTACAAGGTAGCCCGTATATATGCATGTATGTGTTAATCCTGTATTTCCTTGTATAATCATTTCCCCAGGCATCTATAACCTCCTTGGCTTCTCACAATTCAATTTAATTTCAAGAAAGCCCCCCGCTCTCTCTTTTTCTCAGAATGGGAAAAAGGGGCAGCCTAGGGGGCTTCTAAGTATGGAAAAGTTTGTAATAGAAAAGAAGAACACAAAAATAGCATTTGCTATTATTTTCCATCCCGAAATTCAAAATATCACCAAAAGATTTCTTTTTTTAAAAAAAATGAAAAATATCTTGAGTACAAAAGAAAACTAAAAGCTGTATGTCAGGACCCACCCCAAACCACGTCTTAGGAAGACAAAACTCTTGGAGCCAAATCTTAGTCCAAAAGGAATCTTTACTATGGACATGCTTGGTTGTAGGAATACAAGACAGGACTTAATATTGTTCTACAAACTAAACCCTTATAAAGAGTTCCCGGTTCAACCCCCCTGTAACCCCATTTGGTCAGTCCCCCATCATTTACCTCGTATCATCCCTCTCATGGGAAAAAGGAACTTAGGACCTTTTATGTTTATTGCTCTCTTCCGTGACACAAGCCAGATGCTCCTACCCTAACCCCCCCTTTTGTTCCCCCAGTTCAAAAGGCTTTTCTTTTCCTTTGAAATGCCTAATACAGGCTCAATACACATTCGTTCCCTCCTCGTCCTCGGGAGATGGCAGAATCCATGGAATAATGTTTTAAACATACATGTATGAATATGATATAAATGGATTCTGACATTGTATTCATGAGGGATGTCTGTGTGCCTATGTAAATTTTGAAACATTACAAGACAAATTCAGCCTGGTATTGCTAACTAGGAGCTGCAGAGATGGTGTTCATGTTAATAATTTTATGCGCCTCCTCTTCTTTGTGCTTTATTGTGCTCCCAAGCTTGTGAGATATTTATTTATTTATTTATTTTATTGCATTTATATACCGCCCTTTCCCTGAGGACTCAGGGCGGTTTACAGGGAGTTAAAAATCAACCATACAAAAGTTAAGACCCAATTTAAAAAATATTAAATCAACCCTGTACTATTAAAAACCCCAATTAAAATGAGTGTCTCCTCAGCCTGGGCCTGAGAGCTCAAAGAGCCAGGTCTTCAGGCCCCGGCGGAATGATAGGAGGTCGGGAGCAGTCCTCAGCTCCACCGGCAGCTGGTTCCAGAGGGCAGGCGCCCCCACTGAGAAGGCCCTATCCCTGGGTGTCACCCGCCGGCAATCTCTTACCGGCGGGACCCTGAGCAGACCCTCCCTGTGGGAGCGCACTGGGCGAAGGGCGTTTGATGCCGGCAGCAGGTGTTCCCTCAAATACCCCGGACCCAGGCCATGTAGGGCTTTATAGGTGATAACCAGCACCTTGAATTTCACCCAGAGGGCAACCGGAAGCCAATGCAGCTCGCGGAGTAGAGATGTTACATGGGAGTATCGGGAGACCCCCATTACAACTCGCGCGGCCGCATTCTGCACCAGTTGAAGCCTCCGAGTGGTCTTCAAGGGCAGCCCCATGTAGAGAGCGTTACAGTAGATGGTTGGGATTTGGCAGTGAAAAGGGAAGTGGAATATATGATCTGTGGTGATAATAAGCCTCACAGAACTGCTGCATTAATTCTTTTCTGCCATGACACTCTGGTCACAGGTCCTAAGCTTCCATAGGGCAACATTACATAGCAGATGAACCCTGCAGTGCTTTGTTATTGCTCCAGATTGATTTTATGACTTCATCTGAAGCACATGGGGCTTTCCCCCATTCTTTAATTGGGAACAAGAAGCAACTGACAGATCAGCAATTTTACTGCCAAGTGATAACATCCAGCTCTTTCATGAGCGGATTAGATTTCATATTTACTGCATAATTCAAACAAGGGTGGGAAAGATAAGATTTGTGTTAAATAGTGGGCTCTTGGTGCAAGAATGATGACATGAGGCTGAGTACAGGATAACTCATACTTTATTTCTTGCTAGAACTGCACTGAAGCATGGGCTGCAACCAGCTGCAATATATAGTCTAGCCCCTAGGCAGCAGCCAATAGGTTTGAACCACCTCTTGCCGCCTGGGGCTAGCCAATTGCAGGACAGGAGACAGTTAGTCTGGGTTTCTGGAGAGCCTTTAGCTGCTCCAGCAACCCTCATGGTGTATCACCAAAGCCAGTACGTAACAATTTGCTTGAGCAGTTTTGGAATTTTATGCAAATGCAAAGAAAATGGTACAAAGATGGCCCTCAAGTTATGGCTATAATGGACCCTGCTCATTACAGTCATAAGTTGCAATGTTTGTAAAACAATTTGGTCACATGACCAAACCAATTTTATGACCTTTTTTCCGGTGGTTGTTAAGCAAATGTGATGGCCGTAAAATGAATGCTGTAGTTGTTAAGCAAATAGTGTGGTCATTAAGAGAACCCGTTGTTTGCTATGGCACAGTTTTGCCAAAAAACTGGAAACATGTTCCAGTTAAAACTGACTTAAAATGCAGTCATGAGACTGTGGGACGTTGCAAAGGGCTGTAAATGCAGCTGTATTGCCGAATGCCTGAAATGTGGCATGAGGCAGGGGGACTTTGTATCCAGATCCTAAATCCCCTTTTTGGGGGGTCTGTTGGAACTTCAAATAGTCATTAAGTGGCTGGTTGTTAAGTCGAGGACTAACTGCATAGAGTGCTACCAGTGTGTTTGCACATCAAGATTGTAAAGGTTACATATTTTTCCTCCTTTACATATGCTAGATGTTATTCTTCTAGTAGAGCATAGATATTTTTTTTAAGATAGAGGGTGGATGATTTTACAGGAGCATTTATGAATAAACTGCTGGGTGATATACAGAAAGTTTTTTTTTAACTGAAAAAAGACACAAAAAATCCAACTCTGTACTCAAGATCAAGATCGTGTGAAGTATTAATACGACTTTACAATGCCTTGGTATGGCCACACTTGGAATACTGTATCCAGGTTTGGTCACCACGATGTAAAAAAAAAGATGTTGAGACTCTAGAAAGAGCACAGAGAAGAGCAACAAAGATGATTAGGGGATTGGAGGCTAAAACATATAAAGGAACGGCTACTGGAATTGGGTATGTCTAGTTTAATGAAAGGGGACACGGTGGCTCAGTGGGTTAGGACGCTGAGCTTGTCGATCAGAAGGTCAGCAGCTTGGTGGGTCGAATCCTGAGTGCCGTGTAACAGAGTGAGTGCCTGTTACTCGTCCCAGCTTCTGCCAACCTAGCAGTTCGAAAGCACGTAAAAATGCAAGTAGAAAAATAGGGACCACTACGGTGGGAAGGTAACAGCGTTCCATGCGCCTTTGGCATCTAGTCCTGTCGGCCACATGACTACGGAGACGTCCTTGGACAAGCGCTGGCTCTTTGGCTTTGAAACGGAGATGAGCACCGGCCCCTAGAGTCAGAAACGACTAGCACACGTGTGGGGGAACCTTTACCTTTACTAGTTTAATGAAGAGAAGGATGAGGGGGGACATGATAGCAGTGTTCCAACATCTCAGGGGCTGTCACAAAGAAGAGGGAGTCAAGCTATTCTCCAAAGTGCCTGAAGGCAGGACAAGAAGCAACGGATGGAAACTGATCAAGGAGAGAAGCAACCTAGAACTAAGGAGAAACTTCCTGACAGTTAGAACAATTAACCAGTGGAACAACCTGCCTCCAGAAGCTGTGAATCCTCCAACAATGGAAGTTTTGAAGAAGAGACTGGACAGGCAAAGACGACAAATCTGGAAAATGGAAGGAGCACTTGATAAAGAAAGGGAGAAGAATATGTGCAGGTATCTGGAACTGAACCTAATTTACTAGATTTGCTACCAGAAATTGGGCTGCAAAGTTCAAAAGGACTATTGGATGGTGGAAAATTCTGTAGATTTTCTCTTTGCTGCTATAAAGTGATTTTCAAGAGATTTGCAACTGTTGATGGAAAGAATCACCCTTGACACTAATAATACCTGGCTATTATGATGTTCCTGCTATGTTTATATGCAGGAAGACATGTCGGTTAACATTTTACTTCAGCTTTCCTGTAAATTTCTTTAATTTATGAAAACAGAAAATGCAGATTTCCAGTGGTTCTTGATAGGTTTTGTTGAGATGGGCAAGTCTACAAACTGATTGCTGGAATGAATAAGCACACTATGTAAAAATACCTCTTTTTAAAAACTTACCTACAGTCTTCATCTAATAGAATAGAATAGAATAGAATAGAATAGAATAGAATAGAATAGAATAGAATAGAATAGAATAGAATAGAATAGAATAGAGCTAAAAGGGATTTTGGAGGTCTTCTAGTCCAGCCCCCTGCTTGAGCAATAGGAAGCTAGGAATCACCCCAATCCAAACACATTGTCTTTCTAACCTGGGTGAGTCAGTGACAGATTTGGCACAACAGTACTTGCCTCTAAACCAGGGGTGTCAAACTCAATTTCATTGAGGGCCGCATCAGCATTGTGGTTGCCCTCAGGGGGCCGGGTGGGTATGGCCTGGGTGGGCGTGGCCTACTGGATGGGCATGGCTAGAGTGCGTATGGCCTACTGGGTGGGCGTGGCCAGCTCTACATCGTTCGCATCAAGGGTGCCTATGGGGGCCTGGGCAGGAGTGGGACAGATCTGAGGATCTCTGGCAGAAGGAGGGTCTCTGGGCCAGGGACAAGGCATTGGGGGCCGTTCCCTCACTGTTTCCAGGATGGCTTCGCGGGCCACATGAAACCACTTCGTGGGCCGGATCTGGCCCCCGGGCCTTGTGTTTGACATGTCTGCTCTAAACCTATATTAGAAAACTTTTGCTTCTTCTTCTTCCTCTACTTCTGTGGTGGTGAACCTATGGCACGTGTGCCACAGGTGGCACGCAGAGCCCTCTCTGTGGGAACGCGCTCTGTCGCCCCAGTCCTAGGCCTTTAGCTGGGTTTTATAAAACCTTTTTGCTTTAGGCCTCCGTTGCTGTGTACAAAAAAAATATTCAATCAATCAATCAATTTCAACTTCTCGGGGAAAAAAAAAGATCTCACAAAGTTGGAATTGATTGATTGAACTTTTTAGTCCCACCCAGTCTGCAGTTACCACTGCAGCCATGCCCAACCAATGGGCCACACCCACCCAATGGGCCATGCCCACCCGGCACCCAATGATACATAAGTGGGTTTTGGGTTGCAGTTTGGGCACTCGGACTCTAAAAGGTTTGCCATCACTGTTCCACTTCATCTTGGCCAGATGCAGCAGAGATGAAACTGGCCAGGTGGTTTGTAAAATAAAAGATGAAAGAAACTCCTCACATGATGCAGGAATCTTAGAACTCTTGAAAGAGCACCACTTGAAATCAGTGGTGGGATTCAGCTGGTTCGCACCACTTCACCAGAACCAGTAGCTAATTTTTTGTTGCCCAGGCCCAGAATGGACTTCCAGAAGTGGCATCCACACAGAGAATCGGTTGTTCACATATTTGAATCCCACCACTGCTTGAAACGGCATTTTATCTCAGTCCGGAACCAAATTAGCATACTTAATTTTGAAGTTGAGACAAACCTCTCAGAACATGTTTTTTTTTTGTTTCAAATACTTGAACAGACTTTTCATTGTTTTCATGTTTGCACAGCCCCAGTGAAAAGATTGACCTACTGATTTAAATCTCTCAGAATTGTATTTGGTGGAAGCAAAAATACTTTTTAGCATAATTCTTTACTTGCTTTTCAAATTTTCATGTCACCATCCTATCACGATCCTTGACAATTAGCCATTCTCGAGAATATGAACAAATACAAGGCAAGAATAAAATGTGGGTCAAAAATAACAAATAAATTATGGATGTGATTTTGAATTGCACAAACCCTTTTGCCTGGCTTTTGGGGTCTTTGATCTTTGTCTGCCTTTTTAAGAACATTCAACATTCAAAGTGAGAGCAGATGTTGATTAGTACATTGGCTACTACACTGTGGAAATCTACTAGCAAGCTGCAAATGAGCACTCGTTGACTAATTTGGAATGCATTTTGGGACCAAATCTGAGTTTCAGTGGCATTTATTTATGATTACTCTTTAATGGATTCAATTATGTCATGTTGAGGTTTTGTCCCCTTCCAAAATAAATGGTTGCTAAACTGTGGGGCTCCTTCTGAAAAAGGGGGTGAAAGAATCCTGATATAGATTAAATTGCCTTCATACTTCCCACCAGCTGAGACTTGGGGGGGTTTAAATAATTTAAGTATAGAATCTTCACAGGTCCCCAGTGATTACTAGGTTGAAAAAAAATAACTGTTATAGATTTATAGTAGGGGCCATTTAAACTAAAAAAATCCAACTCTCTGCTTGGAACAGAAATATAAATTAAAGCAAACCAGACAGTTGACTGTCTGGTTTTCATGCGTCCTGTGAAAAGGAGCCCACCATTGCTTTCAATAATTGGTTTTGCTTTTTAACTGCCTTAACTATTAGGAAATTGTTCTAACATTCAACGAGAAATCTGCCCTTTTATCCTTTGATTCCATTATTTCGTATCCTGCATTCTGGATTGATGGAAAATAACTTTTGACCTGGGCCTCCTTTTGATACTTCTCTCAATCTCTTTCAATTTCTTTGAATCCTTTTAAAAATGTGCTGTCCAGAATTAGATCCAGGGCTTACATTGGGGTCTGACCAAAGCAGAATAAAGTTTCTAAGAGTTCATCCAATACCGTGACAACTGATTTTTTTTATCCAAGTTAAATAAAAAATGTTGACCAGTGCAGGGTTTAGGATGGAATCTTGTGGCATGTCCCTCTTTTCAGTTTGATAAGAAACCATGAATTTAAATCTTTTGAATAAAAATGTTGAGCCAGCTGTTTATCCTCTTAACTGTAATACCATCCTTGCTAATTTGTCCTTCTTCCGTTCTTGTCAATGGGCTATGTGTGGAAAAACAAAATTGTGTCCAAATTATATTAATTCCATCTAAGGATGGGTAGGGCAAACTTTACATAGATTATACAGCTTGAATCGATCCCCCCCCCATCTTCCTTCCTTGATAAGTCTATTTAGTTTTCCAGGAGAACCTGGCCTTTCATTAAATTGGGTTCTGAAGTAGATTTAACTCACACTACAAGAATAATATATTAAATGAAATTTGACATCTGTTCCATAGATTTCTTCATGTATATTGGCCCACAAAAATGTGTTGGCTTACCAGGCTCCTTGTACATTAGGCAATAAAACAGGGTTTGGATCAGTTTCTATATATAAATTACATTTTAAGTTAAAACTGAGAAGGAGCTTTTTAAAAAAGCACCTCTGATTATTTTTTGTCAGGCTTTCTATTTCTGTCTTTCACTTCTCAGTGCCTCCCAATGTTTATGTAACATTGTTCTTATTATTAACTCATTAGATCTCATACACCGTCTGGCACAACTTCACCCAAGTTGTACTTGTTCATCAGCATAGATGTGTGGAATGGTGTAAATCTGATCTGTTTTAGTGTTTCGCTCGGAGGGCAGGTTTTTTTGAGCTGATGTTTTACTCCCCTTGTTAAGATTTGCATTCCTAGTTTCATCAACCCCTTCATGAAGTTTCACAATCTTCATTGACTCTGAAATAGATTTTATATGAAATTTTTTTAATAAATGCTACTTTAACTAACAGCACTACAAATCATCATCATCATAGCATTAATAATCCCATCGACCAGTCTGGAGAACCCTGGTTTAGATGTGCATGTGGGAAATCCTCATTCTTGAAATGCATGGGGTGGTTAGAGATTTTGCGTTTGCAGTTTATTTTAACAATCAAATTTCAGATAGATATCACAGACTGATTACAATTGGGATTGACAACTCCATCATGCTCCTAAAGTATTGACATGGCTGTAAAGTGAAAAATTTATATTTCTAGTTGAAAGTTAGAACAATGTCCTAATAGTAAAGGCAGTTAAAAAGCAAAACCAATTATATTTCTGTTCCAAGCAGAGAGTTTGTACTACAGGTGAAACTCAAAAAATTAGAATATCGTGCAAAGTTCATTTATTTCAGTAATGCAACTTAAAAGGGGAAACTAATATATGAGGTAGACTCATTACATGCAAAGCAAGATAGTTCAAGCCGTGATTTGTCATAATTGTGATGATTATGGCATACAGCTCATGAAAACCCCAAATCCACAATCTCAGAAAATTAGAATATTACATGCAATCAATAAAACAAGGAGTGTACATAGAACAATATCGGACCTCTGAAAAGTATAAGAATGCATATGTACTCAGTACTTGGTTTGGGCCCCTTTTGCAGCAATTACTGCCTCAATGCGGCGTGGCATGGAAGGTATCAGCCTGTGGCACTGCTGAGGTGTTATGGAAGACCAGGATGCTTCAATAGCGGCCTTCAGCTCTTCTGCATTGTTCGGTCTCATGTCTCTCATCTTTCTCTTGACAATGCCCCATAGATTCTCTATGGGGTTCAGGTCAGGCGAGTTTGCTGGCCAATCAAGCACAGTAATCCCACGGTCATTGAACCAGGTTTTGGTGCTTTTGGCAGTGTGGGCAGGTGCCAAGTCCTGCTGGAAAATGAAGTCAGCATCCCCATAAAGCTCGTCTGCGGAAGGAAGCATGAAGTGCTCCAAAATCTCCTGGTAGACCAACACCAGCAGATGACATGGCTCCCCAAATCAACACAGACTGTGGAAACTTCACAGTGGACTTCAAGCATCTTGTCGTGTGTGCCTCTCCATTCTTCCTCCAGACTCTGGGTCCTTGGTTTCCAAATGAGATGCAAAAGTTACTCTCATCAGAAAAGAGGACTTTGGACCACTGAGCAACAGACCAGGTCTGTTTTTCTTTAGCCCGGGTAAGACGCTTCTGACGTTGTTTGTTGTTGGAGCGGCTTGACAAGAGGAATATGGCATTTGAGGCCCATGTCCAGGATCCATCTGTATGTGGTGGCTCTTGATGCACTGACTCCAGCCTCAGTCCACTCTTTGTGAAAGTCCCCAACACTTTTGAATGGCCTTTTCCTGACAATCCTCTCCAGGCTGCGGTCATCCCTGCTGCTTGTGCACCTTTTTCTTCCACACTTTTTCCTTCCACATAACTTTCTATTAATGTGCTTTGATACAGCACTTAGGGAACATCCAACTTCTTTTGCAATTACCTTTTGAGGCTTTCCCTCCTTATGGAGGGTGTCAATGATGGTTTTCTGCAGAACTGTCAGGTCAGCAGTCTTCCCCATGATTGTGATTCCTACTGAACCAGACTGAGAGACCATTTAAAGGCTCAGGAACCCTTTGCAGGTGTTATGGCTTAATTAGCTGATTAGAGTGGGACACTTTGAGCCTAGAATATTTCACCTTTTCACTTAACCAACTATAAGGGCAGCACGAGGAGCATGGCGAACACCGATGCCTCGTTGGCTGCGGAGCTGAATATCTTCTTCGCCTGCTACGAGGTTAAAAGACCAGCTCCCGTAGCCTTTGCTGGCCGGCCTTCTGACTCTCAGCCACTCACCCTGTGTGAACACCAAGTGAGAGCTGTATTGAAGGCTGTGAATCCCAGCAAAGCCGCAGGCCCAGATGGGGTGCTGGGGATAGTGGTCAGGAATTGTGCCGATCAATTAGCAGGGGTCCTGACAAGGATTTTTAACATCTCCTTGCAAACAGCATGTGTACCATCATGCTTGAAAGCAGCTACCATTGTCCCAGTCCCCAAGAAAACTGCAGTTGAGTGCCTGAATGACTACAGACCTATTGCATTAATGTCTGTAGTCATGAAATGCTTCGAAAGATTGGTTCTCCAACATCTTAGGACATGCCTCCCACTGGACTTTGATAAACATCAATTTGCCTACAGGGGAAATAGGTCGACAGACGATGCCATAGCTACTGCTTTACACTCTGTAGCAAGTCATCTTGAGAAACCTGGAAGTTACGTCAGGATGCTTTTTGTTGACTACAGCTCGGCTTTCAACACCATTTTGCCAAGCATTCTCATTGAGAAGCTGACTGACTTGAAATTCTCCCCCGCCATCTGCGATTGGATTCAAGACTTTCTTAGGGATCGGTTACAAACAGTGAGGGTCGGGTCTGCTTTGTCCATCCCCCTGAAGCTTTGCACCGGCACGCCACAGGGCTGTGTGCTTAGCCCCTACCTGTACTCTTTATACACTTATGATTGTGTATCATCTGACCCATCCACTGTGATAATCAAGTTCGCAGATGATACAACTGTGGTGGGTCTTATTACAGGTGGGGATGAGACAGCATATAGGGCGGAGGTACAAAAACTATCCATATGGTGTAGTAACAACAACTTGCACCTAAACATTGGCAAGACGAAAGAGATGGTGTTAGACTTCTGGAGAAAACAGGAGGAACCTGCCCCACTTTACATCAAGGAGGACTGTGTAGAGAGAGTTTCCTCCTTTAAATTTCTGGGAGTCTACCTCTGTGAAGATCTGACCTGGAAAGTTAACACAACCCAGGTGGCTAGAAAGGCCCAACAGAGGCTTCACTTTCTTAGGGTCTTGCGGAAGAACAGGGTAGAACAACAGCTAATGACCCTCTTTTACCAGTCTACTATAGAGAGCGTCCTCTCGTATGGTATTGTGGTTTGGTATGCTGGTCTGACAGCCGTGGATAGGAAAGTATTACAGACGGTAGTGAGCACAGCACAAGACATTGTGGGCTGTTCCCTGACACCACTGGATGACATCGCCAGGGCTCGTTGCCTTGGAAGAGTGAGGAAGATTCTCAAGGATGACACACCCTGGACAGTATCTCTTTACTCTCCTACCATCCGGTAGGAGATATAGGAATATAGCCAGCCGTACCAACAGGCTGAAAAATAGCTTTTATCCGTGGGCTGTTAGGCTTTTAAATGGGACATAATCTTATGCAGAATTCACTTGGGAGGCCGGTGTGTGGTGTAGTTGGTTCACATGGTGTGGTAGGATGGAGGGTTTGTTGTCACTGTGTGTTGGGGGGAGAGAGCACGGGGGGAGGCTCAGCTAATCTCAATGTACACATGTTGTACTTTGACAATAAAGGTTTATTTATTTATATTCTAATTTTCTGAGATTGTGGATTTGGGGTTTTCATGAGCTGTACGCCATAATCATCACAATTATGACAAATCACGGCTTGAACTATCTTGCTTGCATGTAATGAGTCTATCTCATATATTACTTTCCCCTTTTAAGTTGCATTACTGAAATAAATGAACTTTTGCACGATATTCTAATTTTTTGAGTTTCACCTGTACTGATAATTCTAGTCTGTGATTAGCACAATGCCGAACTATAATAGAAGGAAAACGTTCTGACAGCAATTTTTTCACTCCAGTTTTACATCCCATCATAACAGCGGCGCCATCGCATGCCAGAGAAATCAAATATTTTTTCAAATAATCTTCTGTCATCCCATAAGAGTAAAGACATTGGAGTAAGGAATCAAATATTCCTTCTGCTGTTACTTTTTCAAGTTCTACCAAGTCCAAAAACAAATTTACTGGTGAATTCATTCCCATACCTTCGATACAGCATCGAACAAATACTATGAGGGTAGTTTTTTGCTTATTGTGGTTGATTCATCAATTATCAATGAAATTTTATTATTGGATCAAACAATTTCTTTAACCACAGTTTTCCTCATTTCTTCACTTATATGATTAACAATATATAATCTTAAAGGGCTTGCCATTGTGACAGAAGATTGCTATCACTGCTCCAGGGTTTGGCTAACTTAAATATGCATAGCATAATTAGATTTATTATTGCTGCTAAAGCTATGGATTACGGATTCACATTTCCCATGGATTGTCTTCTGTCCATGGAAGGGAAGTTTGGTAGATTCTAAATTTCATAATTTTAGTTATTCCTTTGTGGCAGGGTATATATGGCAACAAGCTGCAAAGGTCTTTAAAAACATGTTTCCCACATATTTATATTTTTGAATCGTAAATAATAAATCTTTTTTCTTTCCAATGATCCAAACTAATGCTTTAGAAATATAATTTCCAGTTTTACCTACAGTAAACAAGCAAATTACACTAAAGCTAAATTTAACGTTACTTGTTAAAGATATTTAGTATATTTCAGAATTAGTATTCTTTCAGTCACAATCTTATTCCTATTCAATTTGGCTGATTTTAAAATGTGATGTAAAATCATAAGCACATAAAAAGAAAACACTAGAAACAGCTGCAAATTAACTCAACAGTTCTATGCTTAGCAACATTTCCATTTAATCAAAGTCCTGCTCTTTCCAAATCTATTTCAGGGTTTACTTTCTATATACACAAACAATGGGAAATGAGTTTCTGTGCTGGTTCAAATTTTTTACACATTCCAAAAATTTCAGGTAATGTATCTGTTCCATATAAATATAAAAGCATGATAGGCTCTGTATTTGTACAATGGCCAACTATCTCAGTGTGCAGAAACATGGATAACTACAAACAGAAGTTGCAAGCCCTCTCCTTGGCTTCAGAATCATCCTGGTGAGATAGTCAGCATATAAATTTAATAAATAACATTTTTTTTCCAAATGCCCCTATCAGGAATTGAATTTGAATGAAGTTTCAGAAAAGCAAATGTTCTGTGCTGGTGGTATTAAGCTCCCAAAGTATGGGATAAATGAATTCTTCCTAATAAAAATAACTTCCTGCCTTTTTCTAATCATCATTTCTTCCCTCCAGCAATTTGAAAAATAAAACAAAGTGAAACAAACCACTAGTCCCTCCATGCAGGGAAAATTTCCTTGAGTCATACTTGGATATCCTATTTGCAAATAATATCTTACTTACCTAGTTGAGATGGTGTAGTTGGGGAGCAGGAAGGAATGCAAAATTCCTGCTTCGCTGCAATTGGCCTGTGCAACATTTGCCTGCCGCAATTCCTTCCAAAAGCCAATAGCATAGCTGACTCAGGAATTCTGGGAGTTGAAGTCCATGAGTCATAAAAGAGCAAAGCCTGCAATAGGCTTAAGCCAATAGCAGCACACCTTTTTTAAAGGTGCTGGAATGCTGTTCTGAGCGTTCTATGAGAAAAAAAGCCCTGGAAATTGTTAATATGTTTTGTGATATTATTTTCCCTATTCATTAGCCCCATTTCCAGTGGGTTTGCAGTTTTTGTTGTTGTTGCTGCTGCTTTTGTGTTTAGGTATACAGGTTTATTTTTCCTGATACAATAATAGTATTTACTTTTTGAAGGTTTTCTCAAAGAGTTGTTGACAAAAGTTGGGTACACTGAATCAAACTACTTGATGTAAGAACTGGTTGAATCAGAAATCAACATGCTTTTTGATATAGTTTTCTGTTGTCATACTTATATTTTCTGAAATGTGCAATTGAATTAGCATCTGTACAGCTGATATTAATTATGCAGAAAAGAGCAGTCTCAAATGCCCAACTCTGTGAAAGTGTCCTGATTTAAACCATAAAATTAAGATCTAATTAAAATTGGAATTCCAGTATTGTTTCAAGTCCAGTTTCCAGTTTTCTTCCAAAAGACTAATTAGGCAGATGGATTTCCTCCAGATGTTTTGTCATGACGTTTCTTAACATTTTTGTCCAAAGATTAGGAGTTTACCTTATCAACTACCCTATTCCAAGGGAGTTGCACTCTATTTCCTCTGACTCTAAAACTGATATCATGTGAACATGGAAGCACATCTGCATTGGTATTCTAGATTCCTTAGGATCCTTTCAAACATGCTCACATAAGAATGGGAACTCGCAAATCCATGGCAAACACTAAGCCCCTCATGTGAAAGTAAAACAATAGTTGTAAGCTCAAAACATCATCTGTGTGACTTTTTGTTGAAGAAGATTAAACTTAGTTAAGTGTACATTGTTTTCTAGTCTTAGATAACTCTTGTTTTTATGTACTTAAACTTTGGAACCTCTGCCATTGTAAAAAAAAAATTGCATTCCTTCTGGAAGAACATGGTCATAAATATCACTAATACATGACAATATTTAAATCAGACCAATATGTACATTGTGAAGGAGACTTTATTGTTCATCTGGCACCTGGCACTTTAGGTTATTTCTCTAAATATTTGTGGTTTTGTTCATTGCAAATTCAGTATAAGGATGTTTCTATCAGTTCTCCTTTGAAATGTGATTGCCAATAATAACTCTTTTTAAAAATACGATTCTGTTCCAGAACACATTTTCACAATCAAGTGATAATTAAAAATGTTCTTCTTTAAATATGACCTAGAGTCAATAAGCCACATTGCACCAGTACTTCTAACTTAAATATTTGGGGGTTTAGCCCTTAATTTCTGTTTGGCTGGGAGAATAAGTCTCTCCAGTTTGGTTGAGAGTAAGACTGATCTTCTTGGAGAAAAAGCAGCAGGAATGGGAGCAACTTGCAAAAACGACTTGCAACTTTCCCTGCTGGCTTCCCCTTTGATTATGATTGTGGGAAGGTTGCAAACTGTGGTCACATGACCAAGGGATTCTGGACATAAGTTTGAACCAGTTGCCAAATGCCTTGATTGTGATCACATGACTGTAGAGGTGCTGGGACATCTGGAAACTCAAGGAGTGGTCATAACCACCACATGTTCAACATCATCTTAACTCCAGTCATTTGTAGTCATTAGACTGGTCATAAAGTGAGGACTACCTGAACAAAGAGAGCTGATATCATATTTGCACAAAATGAGGGCTTCAACTCCCAGGATTCTCAATAATGGTTACATTGAATTAGGAATTCTGGGAGTTGAGGTCCATACATTTGAAAGGTACCAAGCTTGGGGAGGGCTACACTATGAGCTTCAAACCTTTTGCATTCAGTCCACGCACAAAGTCTTAATCATCTGAGTTCAGGTCTATTTCTGATCAGCTTGAGCATTTATGAAAGACATATAGACACAGACATGTGTTATTTTGTGAACAAGTTTTTAAATAAAACAAATATTTGTATGCATTTTTCCTTGAATATTTCTTATACAAATACTTAAGCAGAGAGTTAGATAGCACTCTTTAAAGAAAGGAACCAGTGCTTTTTTTTCTAAAAAAAAAAGGTGCCAGAACTCAGAGGTGCTGTCACTGGGAGCGATGCCGGTGTCTTGCTACGACGTTGCTGCCCGTCCTTTGCACCCCTGCTCTTGCAGCTCGGAGCCACATGCCACGGGGATTCCCCTCCCTGCAGTTGCCACCCCATGGCCTGTGCTAAGCCCCCACCCAGAGCTGCTCCGAACCCTAACCCAGATCTGTGTTCCTCATGGCAGTGGTCTCCGGTGCCAAACAGCTGATGGCCTCTGGCACCAGCACTTGTTCACTTACTGCCCCGTCGCTTCCAAATGCTGTGAGTGAGTGAGCGAGCAAGTGGTATTTGGAAGCGTTTGGAAGTGATGCGGAAGTAAGTGAACGTGTGAACAAGCAAATGGCGTTTGGAAGTGATGGGGCAGTAAGTGAGTGAGTGAATGAGCAAATGGCATTTGGAAGTGACGGGGCAGTAAGCAAGCGAGTGAGCAAGAGGCCTTTGAAAGAGACGGAGTGAGTGGGGGAGAGACTGAACAAGGTGCCTCTGAAAGAGTCGGAGGAGTGAGTGAGAGCGACTGGAGGCTTTTGTGAGCAAAGTGTGAGTGAGTGGGGGGGAGTGAGCGAAGGATGAGGGAAAAAGGGAAAAGTGAGGGGGAGAAGGGAAAAAGAAAAGGCGCTGACTTCTGACTTCCTCTGTTACAGGAGTAGCAGGTGTAGGCAACTTTGGCTCTTTTATGACTCATGGACTTCAAGTCCCAGAAGATGTTACATAACATAACATCAACTGGAAGATGTTAAAATGTCCTTCTGTTTCTTTCCTTCCCAAAAATTTTGTTAATGAGTCCTCTCTAAGCTCTGTTGATCAGCTTGTCCTGGATTGTTTTGCCGCAAAACGGAATGGTTTGCAAGTTGCAGTTGAGACATCTCATTTTAGATATATCACATATAATTGAAGATAGTAATTAGTTGTGTGTGCACGTTCAGCAAGTGTGATGTATTTGTGCTGGCATTTCTAGGCCTCTTTCCAACCACATCCAGAAAAATTTGTAACAAACATTGGAATTCTCAAGGCCATGTTTGGTATTTCCCAGCAATCTGTTACTGGAAGGAAAAAGCAATCCCTGCTGCGTTACTGATCCCAGAGAAGCATTTGCATGTATGCAGGTATCCTTAGGGTGCCATAGTTACGGATAAGAAATATTGGTTGCAAAGTTGGCATTCCTGGATGTAATACAGATATTTTGGACTTATTTTTGTTTCTTTGAATGTTTGATATTTTTAAAAAGGCATATGCTACTGACTACGCTTATGCACATATGTAACATCTTTTGCTAGGATACATGACCACTGCTTGTCCAGAATGTGAAAAGTGAAAGATTGTAACCAAACAAAATTTTAATGTACAGATAATACCACCAGAAATTATTTTAGCCTTTTTAATAAATGTTGTTATTAATGTTAAGCTCACCATGGAAAACATATATTGTTATGTATATACTAGGTTAATTATTTAAACACTGAAGTGCAACATAACTAGATTCTAAATAATCTATTTTTCAAAACACACAACAGTCCAAACAGTCAAAGTAAAGTCCAAATTAAGAATATTTCGTTCTTAATAATTGTTCAATTTAAAGTGGTTTAGTTTTAATAGATGGTTATAGATTCAAAATAGTTTTCCAGAGTATTTACAAAAGATACTATTTTTTTTCTAGCATCAGCTAAATTAGACATATTACATTGAGAAAAATGTTTCTCATTTCTTTCCTGTTACCTTTATTGATTTCATTGCAGAGATGTTAACATAGGAAATAGATTATTTTGTTATCTAATTTTACCTTCCAAAAGACAGAAGCAGATAAAAAATGTGAGGTTCTTTCCTGTTGGCTTTTTTGAATTAGCTGTTTTAGATTCTAAAAGTTTAGTTCCTAAAGAAGTAACCTTGTAAGTAATTTTAATGTCCTCTTCTAGTGCAGGGTAGGCAACCTTGGCTCTTTTATGACTCAAGGACTTCAACTCCCAGAATTCCTAAGCCAGCATGGCTCAGCTTGGAAACCTCTCTCTTTCCCCTCAGCGTGGCTGGCTCAGGATTTCTGGGAGTTGAAGTCCACAAGTCATAAAAAAGAGCCAAGATTGCCTACTCCTGCAATAGGCTTTCGAAAGCAATAGAGGGAGCTTTTTTTTTGAAAAAAAAAAGGTAACAGAACACCATTCTGAGCGTTCTATGAGAAAAAAAGCCCTGAAAGAAACCATATGTAAGATTGCTCTGCTCTAATTCGTTGTTTCTGTTTTTAAAAAGGAAGGTATAGACCAGGGGTAGGCAACCTTGGCTTTTTTATGACTCATGGTCTTCAACTCCCAGAATTCCTGAGTCAGCTGACTCAGGAATTCTGGGAGTTGAAGTCCATGAGTCATAAAAGAGTCGAGGTTGCCTACCCTTGGTATAGAGTATAGACCAATCCATTCCTTGAGCAGATTACTTCCAAGTAGTAACAGAAGGAGAGCTCTGCCTGTGCTTTTTGGCCAGAGTAAGTATAGTAACCTTTAAAATTGGTATATGTCCCAAAAAGTAGTTAAAGAGGAAGCACACTTTTACCTTTACTTTTACCTTCTTTGGTACCCTATACAACACTGATGATTCAAATATTATTTTACTGTACAGGTATATTTTATAAAGACACATAATTGTCCCTTTTAACTAATATTAACACTTTACTAAGCTAAGCAAGACGGGTTCAGCCAGTATATTTATAAGATGTCTCAATAGAGTTCCCAGATATCTGAACAGGCAAAGAAAGAGACAGACATTGGAAATGAGGACAAATAGTAGGGAAGGCTATCTATTTCTGTGGGATGGAGGACATGAAGACAAAAAAGGAGAACAGAAATCCTTCTTTTGACAGGTTTTGGTAACTCTGTCTTGGGCACAAACACCCTGTGTACTTCCTTGAGTTCTGTCATGGAGATGATGGGGACAGGGGAAAGTAAGATTCTTAACACCATGCTAAAGGTGTGCCCCAATGTTATATTTTCCATCTCATATGAGACAGCCTTCTAATTTTCACCCTTGTGATCAGAGTAATTTTATATGGTTTTGGTTTTAATGGTAGCATTTTTTGAACTTAATACATTGTTGATAGGTTTTGATGCTGTTTTCTGATTTTTTTCCATTGGTCCCGATGTTCTTGGCTCTCAAATATCCCAGTTTTGGGCGGAAAATAATGGGTAAATGAAATATAATGGCTTCTCTTGGAATTTAATTGAGGTTGGGGGCTTCTAAAAACTAGAAAGAGGATTGTATAAGGAAAGACCAGCCCTTAAAAAATCTGTTGATCACTCATACTTAAGGAAATATAAGAATCCTGTACCATGATTTTCACATTTTTATTTTTGGGGGAAAAATATACAATATACTTCATTTTCTGCCAAAAAGAATGACAGTGGACTTTAAAATCCAAATAATTTTAAAAAGAAATTATATGCATATATATAGGTTTTTTTAAAAAAATACAGGCCTTTCTTTTTTTCCTATGAGTCCCATTTTTTAAATTTCTAAATGCAGCAGTTTATTCTGTTCATGTACATTGTTGTGTTTTTCTGATGCAGCATGCATTAATTACAAGTCAGTGTTAATTAAAATATGTCATTACCTAATTAAACATTATTCTATTGAAGCAATACATGTAGGCATAGGGAGGTATGTCTGTTTTCATTATTTACTGCCAGTTTCAATTAATATGACTTTGGGGACTGCAAACAATGGCACAATCTGCATGCCGTTATGCTTCTGTCAGCAACATGCATGCCATTATGCTTGAGTTCCTCCTTGTGTTAGGCAATAAACAATCCAGGCATGCAAAACGCAAAACAGATGTTTCCTGAGGATTGATCAGCTGACTACAGCAGAACCAGGAGTGTATCTCTAATGGTATCACTTATCAAGGAGAAATATCCCACGGCTTTCTCTGGATCCCCGGTTGAGATCCATGAAGCAGCAGGCAGATGCTGCAGAAAGCCCTCACCATTTTACTCTCTCATTTATTTATTTATTCAGTTTATGTAACTGCCCCTCTTACATTCTTGACTCTGGGTGGCTTACAAGGAAAACAATGCCAAAATAAATAAATAAAATAAAAACAGCCATGCAAACATTAAAAGCAATTAAACAATTAGAAGCCATACAACAGAATCCCCAGGAAAGGGTAGCCATTCAAAGACAATACAGCCGTCCTATGGCTCCCCACCACCCTCTGATTCCCCAGGCCAGATGGCAAAGGCAGTCTTCTGGCACTTCTGGAAGGCCATCAAGGTCAGGGCCAGGCTGACCTCCGGGGAATGATGTTCCCTAGGGCGAGAGCAGCAACAGAAAAGGCCTTCATCCTAGGTCCCACCAGATGACACTCTCTAGTGGGCAAAACCCACAAAACTGCTTCGGTTGGATCTGATGAGATAGGTAGATGTCACAGAGGAGAGGCAGTCCCCACATAACCTGCCCCCATGCCATGTGGGGCTTCATAGATTATCACCAGCATCTTTGAGCAGGAGTTGTGAATCCAGAAGACCCCTAGATTGTGCATTGGGTCTGTTTGGGGAAGTGCAACCCATCCAGAACCAAATATGGTAAATTCCTAGATTCAACCCAAAGCCACTACGTTTCGCCAGATTGAGTCAAAACCTGTTTGCAATCCAGACCACTAAAGCCTCCAGACACCAAGTTAGTTTCTTTATCATTTTTTTTTAAAAAAAACCTGTCCATTTCCTTTAAACAGGGGGTCTGGGCAGTGTACATATAAAATGTTAAAAACACAACAGTATATATAAAATTTTAAAAGATGCAAGGGTGATTAAATGTCAATGTGAACATTAATTAAAAGTTGGGAGAAGGGGTTACTGGGTGCTAACTAGCCCCAGAGTCACATGCACTGGCAGCATTGCTTGCTTCATTGGGGTGGAGATATGTAGATGATATATGCTGATGATACCTCACCCCATGGTGACAAATTATGTCACTCATTGGGCTATAGCAGCATCAGCTCCCCCCCCAATCAGCACCCAAACACTGACTGAAACTGGCCATTGAGGAAGTAAGAGAACCAGCACAATGCGGTGCTGCCTACTTTCAACCCCTCGAGCTGGTCCAGAAGGATACCATGGTCAATTGTATTGAAGGCTGCTGAGAGGTCATGAAGGGCAAGGATGGATCTTTAACCTGCTCTTGGCAGAGGTAATAAAAAAGCACAACTAACATTATTTCAGTCTCAAACTCAGGTGTGAAAGAATTTTGCACCATCACCTGCAAATATTAACCTAATGCAATTCTTTGGTGTTTCAAGTGAAAGCAATGAATAGGGATTATCTGTGGATAGGACAAGCAGCACAGGAAAAATAAGCAGATGAAACATACAGTACTTGTGAATATCTTTCCAAGTAACCTGTGTATTTAAAAATACACATGCAGTGTCTTTCTTTAAATTCAGTAAATTTGGAATATTAGTCATCTAACGTAGTTTTCATTTCTTAACCATTTTAATTTTTATCAATTTCCCCATCCACTTAGATTCATTACATGCTTCTATTGCCTGACCTTCTTACTTCTTTAATTTATTTGCTATGTTTGTGTCTATATTAAATTTGTTGTTGGCCTGTTTTGTCCATAGCTGCAAATCTTTACCTTCATAGCCCTAAATAAAAATAGGAACTTCAGCCCTAGTGACGGATATAAGTTATATCCTGGATCTATTTCATATAATCAGGAGGGTGAGTTTATTTTCTGCTACATAAAATAATTCTCTTTGTGATATCCTGGGCTCGATAAAGACAAATCTCTTCATGAAACAACAAATTTAATTCTTCCAGAAAATCGTTCAATATTTTGTTAAGATCCTTAACTATAAACCTCCCCCCCAAATTGTAATTATTAAGGCATATATTTTAATTTCTTAATACTTGGACCCCTTAATTCTCCAGTAATAGATATTCCAATTCTTCATTCCAGAATTTAGGCAGGCATTTTGATTTCTCTCAGTCCTTCTTTTCTCCTACATCACTTTGACAATGAAGAATAGGGAAGGTTACTGAAGTACATGCTTTGCGGGGGTGGGGGGAATGATGGAGACTGGTTTGAAATGAAGTTAAGAATTTCAAAGTGATCAATAATCGATATATCATCTTGTGGTGATTAAGAGGAGGTAGAGGAGAGTAGGGGATGAGCAAGAGGAAGAGATAAGGAGAAGAAAAATGAGTAAATATGAAGAGATGCTGTCAGTTCTATTCACCACCAGAAGTCAACACACGACTGCTTTCTTCCTTATTGGGATTTTTTTGGCCATACCTAGCCAGATCTATTCTGTGGTGTTCAAACCTATTGAGAATTGAACTCACAGATCACTGCAGTTTAGATGGCTATATAAAGTACATCAGCTTCAGTAGCTGCCTACCATACCTCCTAGTGTTCAGTGATGTTGCAGGGAGGGATATATAAAGCCTATCAGAATTATATATAGGGTCCACCTTCCTTTAAGCTCTAAAGAAGAAGAAATGTAGATATTGCATGATGTTATTTTATTTTTATTTATTCATTTTATTTATTATGAAATTTATATGCCACCCACATATGGACTAAAATGTCTGCCCCCTCTTCATAGAAGGCTTTCGCGTGGCTACAAATTTATGCGAATAGCAAATCTTCTTTCTGGAAGTGTTCCTGCATTTGTGCACCACACAAACTTTAGATCCAGCTGAGGTTGAATCTAGCCTGTTAGTCCCTCACAAACCAGGGAATCCTGCAGGAGCAACATGGTCCTACTGGAGTGTTTGGAACAAAAAATAGGAATTGATTTCAAATTCAGGTCCACCCATTAATACAGAATGAGCATTGTCTAGTACATTAACGTATTTCTTCTCTTAAAGCTGTTACTGACATTTTAATGATCTCTTGATTGACAGCTTCTCTAAGCACACCCTGGTAATTTTTGGCATTAAGGACAACATTGATCTAATCTTGGCAGAGGCTAAGTCATTCAATGTTTTCCTGCTGCCTATCAGTTTCTCTCACCATAGAGAATACAAAAAGCCAAGGAACTCCTTGTCTCTAAACCAAAAGGTTTTTTTTTTAAATGATTGTTTCTGGCCCATGTTTCTCAACATGTGCATGTGTACATGCCAATGCACACATCTATTCCAGTTTCTAAAGAACAAACACCACCCTCACGTTTGGTTTCCTACGGATAAACTTTGTAGTGACCTTTGATTAATCTATTCTACAGTATTCTGTTTAGGAAAAGTAAAACTTTGCACGTATATCTTTTGAGCGTCCCAAAAACTCGGGAGAGAAATCTTTTAATATCTCAGTTTTATTTATCATTCGGTACACATATTTTTCTATTCCATACTAAACTTTTCTGTTCCTAAGATGATCCCCTTCATGAAAAAAAAACACATTACAAAGAACAACAGCACTGCAGTTTGACAATATATGATATAATCGCTTCTTTATATATCTTGAAAATTTCAAAGGTTTCAAATTGTTTTAAAATGCAAAATCTTTCAAAACTGGATAAAACATAGAGAAAATTGATATAAAAACAGTTTGTCACATTTTAAATAAAGTAACATAGCTGCAAAGGACAGCTTCTTAAATGTATCATTTAGAATCTTCCTGAGTGCAGTTCTTTGGATGACGTGTGAGGTTCCCCTGGCCTTTATTAAGAGAACAAAGGTTTCAAACATTGAGATGAATTAAAAGTTCTCAAAGAAGTGACCCAAGACTTGTCATTAGGCTAAATATAGATGTGGTAAATGTTAACGGTGGAAGAAAGTAAAGGACATCACTCAGCACAAAAAAAAAATAACAATTCACCGACTAAATATGAAGTTTGTGATATATGAAAGTAAAACTGATTCAATACATTAGATCTTATTCCTCAAACATATTGAGAAGAGAGCAGAGCAGGATTAAGGAAAGTGTAGGTCTAGATCTCATGAGTTCCTGATCAATAGTATCATGTGGACAATATGTTATATACTTTTGGGGGATAAATGCAGCCTTAATTACATGCACAAATAATTCAAATTGCACAGGATGGGCAGTGAAAAACCCTTAAAAATCTAAAAAATGAATACACATCTGGATCTCTGTCTGGTCCAGATTTGATCATACAAATGTTTCTGTTAGTGTTCCTTTCGGAGTGGTGACAGAGGCATCTTTATGTTCTCTACTATCTCTGTCCATAGGATAGGAATTGTACCTTTTCTTTGATTCACTCTGCAGTAATAGCCATTGTTTCTTCCAATTAAGCTACCATTTGACTTGATTTTCAACACCTTGATGAAAGTTTCTAATAAGAGGTAAATAGGCTTCCATCATGACTCACGTGCTTCCCTCACCAGATTAGGTTTTTAAAAACTAACACCAGTGGGTCTTTGAATGTTGACATTTGGACACATATTATCAGAGCTAAAGATCAATATGGATATGCATCTACATTCTCTTTTTTTGGATGAGATTTGGGAATGCCCTCTTTCATAATGATTTTATTAAGAATATACCATTGTTAAAGATAACTGTGGAATGCGATGCTTTTTAATATGAATTTCTGCATTTAAAAAATATTCACTTTCAGTAAAAGCAGCTAAGTTCAGGGCTTTAGAATGAGGAAACTGTCAAAACCAAATGTTTACATCTCTATCTACAGTTCTGCCTTGAAACAGGGAAGTGACCAGTAAAATCTGCATGCTTCAGAATAGTTTTCAGCATTGGTTGGGTTTCAAATCATTTTGGTGTTGTAGGGTTTGAACACTGAGAGTTCTAGTACTGCCTAAGGCATGAAAGCTGGGTGATTGACTTTGAGACAGTCACTCTTTCTGAACCCACTTCTCCTCACAGGAGGAAGTAGTATTAGGTATGTTTGCCACCTTAAATTGTTTATAAAAATAATAAAGACAAGAAAGAAAGAAGGAAACAAGCAAGCAAGCAAGCTCAAGTTTCTGGAGCTTGTAATATAACTTGGTATCTCTAAAACGTTATGAGAAGTCAGCCCCCCCCCCCGACAAAGAAAGATTTGGGGGCATATTAAAAAGGCAGAATATTATATTTCCCCAAAGGTCTTAAAGGCAGAGAAGCAGGCCCAGTTTTTCTTAGTAGCCCTCAGTAGAAACACAGGAAACCACCTTTTAGAAATGCAGGTTTGATAATCCTATTCAGAAAGGTTGGGGGCAGGAAGTCTGGAGCTGATGGGATTAGAAAGACAAAGATTCTCTAGAACCAACCACCCCTCACCCATCCAACACAGGATATAGCCATCAACCCCAGCCCCAGGGAATCAGGATATGACCTTTAGGACATAATAGGATTAACCCACCACCATTAGATTATCAGAAAATCACAACCTCAGGTCAAAGTTCATGACACAGGAACAGGAAACAACCTCAAAAGCCCAAGAAGGTATAAAAACCCACCAGTCCCAGCTACATGTGGTCAGCTGCTCTTGTGGTTCTGCTCTTCAATAAACTACAACCTTCTTTCTAAAGCAGTCTCCATTTTGTTTATTCCCAGCTTGGACTGGACCCTGATGAAGATTTTTCTTTCAACAAAGTGATGCCTTCCAGTTTTCTGTAGTCAGCAGAACAATGAAGTTTCTGTCTAGGATATTTTTTAAAGAAATTCAGCGTTGGCAAGATCCATACCATTGTTATCCTAGTATGCTATATACATTTATGTGAAGAGGGAAGATTACTAGAGGGAGTTAGTTTGGTCACAAAAGTGAGTTGGATGAGAAAATTAAACCATGTTTGTAATCTCAAAGTTATCATGAAGATCTTGTATTGTTTTTATCGTTCCTGTTTTCTGCTTTATTGGTTCTGAAATTGAATTGTGCTTTTATCTTGTTTTGTTTTACAGTGCCAGAAACAGTCATTTTTTAATGTTATTTTGATTACTCAATAGATAAATTCTAAACAAATAAGAACATGACCAGGTTTCCAGAAGCAGATGTGGACATGGAATTACAGAGCATGGAGTTACAAGTTTTTGTGTTTTATATTTTGTAGGAAATAATAGAATAATAAAAGTATTTCCTAAAAAAATATAAAATGTGGAGTATATAAAATATGGAGTATATAAAACCATCATTTTGAGGCTTTAAGCATGCATCAGTATATACCATTCTACAGAACATTAAGCATTAGTGACCTGTTTACAAATTTTGCCTTTTAATTATGATGAATTACAACACTATTTTTCATAGCTTTCCAAACTTCTTGCATCCATGCATAGGAATATTGCTAATATATTTTTAAGGACTTCCTATATTTTGATTTATTTTCAGAAGTAAAGGCTGCCTCAATTTTCTCTTAAAGGGACCCTTTTCAAAGAAAGACCAAAAGTATTTTTAAATGATATGTTGCCATTATTTGTTCCTTAACACTCTGAAACTTTTCCATGTCAAGCATACATTTAATATATAACAAGAAAATAAAATTAGTGTTTAATTTTAATCATTGGTAAAATTTGGGTATTGTCTGTTTTGGAAAGACTTAAGAAGAACCTTTGGATCTAGTTACAGCTTACAGATTTTGTTAATTATTGAATATTACTGTTTTAATGAGAAGTAATCAACGTGCCTTAGTACACTGTTATGGAAATGTATTAGGGAAGCAAAGGGATTTCTGGTTACTATAAAACTAATATCTGATGTGTTTATTTCTCTCATGCACAAGACATAACTGAGAAGACCTAAATATGCTTTGGAATCCTTCTGTGCTGTTTTTGCAAATACATTAATTTCAGAGAAGAGGTTAATCATCTCTATCATCAACAACATCCTTAATAGTTCCCTAGCATTTTAAGCTATTTAACGGTCTTAAGATACTTTACTGCTAGTACTGCTACAAAAAATGAAATAGTGTAGTGTAGTGTTTAGGGTGCTGGATAGGAACTTGGAACACCCAAGTTGAAATGCACATTCAGCCTTGGAAAACTTCAGTCATTATTTTATAAGCTAATATATTATAGGATTTTGCCCAGATAAAATTGGAGAAAGGAGTCATATTCACACCAACCTGAACTTCTGAGAGAAAGGTTTTATATAAGTTTAATAAAATCATAGCTGGATAAATTCTGTAGACAGCTAAAGAGGGAGGGAGGGAAAGAGGGGGAAGAAGAGAGAGAGAGAGAGAAAGAGAGAGGGAGGGAGGGAGGGAGGGAGGGAGAGAGAAACCCTGTAACCTTATAAAATATTTATTTCTCAGAATACAGGGGTTACTATGGGACGAACTAAAGGACCAGGCAGAAATGAGTTAAAATGGCTAAGCTAGTTATAAGTTGTCTTAAAGTATGCGTTGAAATATGGACTGAGATATTAATAACTACTTAGTAAATAATATATCAGAAATTACTCAGATTTCAATGGTTAAACTTATAGAAAATGATGATTTTTTAAAAAAATTCTTACCTGACACAGACATTATAGAATTTGAAGGCATAGAAGAGAACAAAATTGAAATGACCAAAATGGGAATACAAAAGACAAATAAAGAAAATAATCTGGACACGGAACAGCTGCTACAAGAAATTCTGATGAAGCCTCTTTCTATAGAAATTGAATAAACAAACAAAGAAACAAATATTTTAATACTGATTTCTGAATTTGTCCCAATCTGTTAATTTGGTATGTGATTCAGAAGGTATCCAAATCTAATTCATATCTTTATTTTTCTCTTGTTTAATACCTCCACTGATAAGTTGAAATGCTCTTTTCTCATCCTATTTATTTTTATTTTTATTTTATTTTATTTTAATCCCATTTATATCCCGCCCTTCTCCGAAGACTCAGGGAGGCTTACAAGCTTAGCAGTAGCCTTCATTCTATGTATATGCCTGCTTATTAGGGCTTTCACACACACACACACCAAGCGGCATTATTACAAAGTCAGCTTAATTGCCCCCAACAATCTGGGTCCTCATTTTACCTACCTCGGAAGGATGGAAGGCTGAGTCAACCTTGAGCCTGGTGGGACTCGAACCTGCACTAATTGCAGGCAGCTGGTGTTACTTAAGGAGGCATTAGCCCACTGCTCCACCAAGGCTCTTTAAATGCAATAGGGTAAGGATTTCACAGTTTTGGGAGGAGTAATGAACACAAGTGCAAGTGTGATCATCCGGGTGTGTTTCTGTGTGATAGGCATCCATTGAAGGAAAAGTGACAAACTAGGCAGTGTCACGTAAAAGTGTTAATTCTGGCCCTTATGTGTTTACATGTAATATTGTGGTGCAAATTTGAAAGACTGGAACTGAATCATGACATCACAGTACATGTTTCATCCTCTTGTGAAATAAAATGTTGTCATAACAAAAAACACACCTTAAAAAACAGCAAGGAATGTAATTCTGTGAAATCTTTTTAATATTTGGGCATTAGCTTCAGTTTTAAGGAAGTTGGAATTTGGGAGTAAATTTCTGTTTTGTACCTCTAATTTTTGCAAACTTTAACCTGTTTTAATTCATGATTTTTAATGCAAATATTATGACCAGGATGATATTTATTTTTATTTATTTATTTTATTTATTTATTTTAATTCCATTTATATCCCGCCCTTCTCCGCAGACTCAGGGCGGCTTACAAGCTTAGCAGTAGCCTTCATTCTATGTATATGCCTGCTTATTAGGGCTTTCACACACACCCCAAGCGGCATTATTATAAAGTCAGCTTATTGCCCCCAACAATCTGGGTCCTCATTTTACCTACCTCGGAAGGATGGAAGGCTGAGTCAACCTTGAGCCTGGTGGGATGCGAACCTGCACTAATTGCAGGCAGCTGGTGTTACTTAAGGATATAGCTGGTCTGCTGAGAAGTACATTTATTATTTACTACTGGTGTTTGGATGAATTGAACTGGGACCTGGATTTAACAAATGAAATTCATTAAGCTGTAGGTCATCATATACTGTTCATATGGCAGATCAGACTGGTTTGCCAGAAAGATTGAGAACACAGTCCTTATTATTGGAATTATTAATATTTGGATGAATTGAACTAAGAATTGGATTTAACAAATGAAACCCATTAAACTGTAAATCACTATTTACTGCTCAAACCACAGATCAAAATAGTTTGCCAGAAAAATTGAGAACACTTTTCTTTTTTTGAAACTGAAAATGCTGTATAGGAACTAAAAGAAGTGTTTAATTCTTATTCTCTTGTTTAATATTCGTGACTTTAAGGTAACGTTAATTTTATCTTGATTGATTGATTAAGCAATACAATTCAAAGTGTTCATTTTTAATATGAAATAATGTCAATTGTTTAATCAGGTTAGTATTACTTGACTAACTGTTGTAATTTTGAGGCTTCGATGCCCTAATGGTAGTTCTAAACCCAAAGTATCCCATTCTTGTTCATTGTAACATTGACAAGATTGATGGTTTTCTAAAGCATTAAGAATGAAGGATCTATAATTCCCAGCCAATCTGACCCATGGAAATTCTGTGGAATTTTCAAATTTGGAAGGTTTGAGATTGTAGAGGAGATAGCATATTAAATCCATGTACAAACAAGTGATTGACAAATTGGCGAAAAAGCAACTAATGCAAAAACCTAAGGCAATTCTAGCAGGAACTTATAAACATAAGATATATGTTACTATGCATGACAGATGGAGACAACAACAATCTTGTCATAAATTACGGTCCTAATTATGGCCCTGTGGTTGTGCAGTCTGAAACTTTGAGAAACAAGGAGCCTATTCTAATATGGTTGCTGTTAAAGGTTGGGATAAAGAATAAAAGAATAAAATTGTAATGCATTTGAAAACCTTTGAATGATTTTAAAAGCCATTTTAATTTTATTTTATGTTCTTAACTCTCATAGATTTCCTTCCTTATGGTCATGCTGCTAAAAACTAAAGCCAGATGCATTTGGAAAAGAGAGAATTAAGCCTTGGTCAATCCAGAGCAGAGATGCAGCTTTTTGCTCAATGATGGGATTTAGGTTGACTTTTAGATGAACTTTTAATCCTAAATGACACATACACAATCATTAATTGCACATAATGGTATCTTCTGGAAAATATGCTATATGGTATATAACGTAATTTCCAAAATAAATTTTATACTGGTATGTAGCATTTTTGTTTTTAGATTTTGTTCTTACTAGCAAGATACAATACAAAAAAAATAAAACAGGAAAAAAATAGTGATTATACAGAGAAAAACAAAACTTGCTACAATATGGTGATTAAACTAATCAAGACACACAAAAGAGAAGAAAATGCTAAATAAGCAGACAGAAAGAGAGATCAGAAAATATCAGAGGTATCAGTATAAAGATCAAATAAGTCCTTAAGCATATCTTTACTGATTTTCATTTTTGGAATATAGAAACTTTCAAAAATAGATAACAGATTCATATTCTTAATCCCAGTGCTTTTTTTGTAAAAGAAAAAGGTGCCGGAACTCACACGTCATACAACCCACCTTGCCTACCCTACAAGGTTCCATCTAAAAAAGGTGCCGGAACTCCGTTCTGAGTGTTCTATGAGAAAAAAAAGCCCTGCTTAATCCATTCCTTAATTCTGGAAGAATTTGCCATGCCCCAGAAAATTTGTCCAAGGATATTTATGGGGCTTTCATTAACTTATTTATTTGTATAAAACTTCTAATGAGATTAACAATGGAATCCCTCTTGAAATATACATTAATCTTGATAAATATTTATTTTAATAACATGAATATTACTCTAGAGACTTAATGGACATTTTAATTACTGAGTAATACTACTGGCATTGCAATTATGCGTTTAGACATATATAATGCAACATATTTTGATATATTTTGAGAAAGATATAAATATAAGCATTTTAAAGAATCTGTATAAATTCTAAATCCTAAACTCTTGCAGAGTTACAAATACATTGAATCCCAAGGACATTTTTTTAAATTAATAGAATTTAATTGATAATGTGCCCTCAAATCATGGTGAATTCATAGCGACCACTTAGACAGATTTTTCTCCATGAATTAATAGATAGCCAGAGTATGCACCATTTTGCTGTGCATTTTCAATAAGTTTCTATTACTATAATGTATAATTATCCAGAATAGCCATAATGTCATCAGCACAGAAGAACAAGTTATATTCAGTGCCAATTATTATACACCATTAATATTTTGAGACTATCTGGTAGAAGTATCCACTGAAGGAGGCAGGGTGCCTTGATGAGTGCCACAATATAAAACATGTAGCTTGGGGTATTATAAATTATTAGAATTATTATAATTGGAATGATAAGATAGAGGGAGGTAAGCGTATGCATATATGTATGCATGTGATTATCTGATTGACGTATTGATTCGCTGATTAAATGTGAACACAGAAGTGCTCTAAAACATAATGCCCAAATTCTTGCAAGTAGCATTCTTGCAAATAAAAGTCTGTTTTTTACCTTTTAATTCCTCAAGTGGAAAGGAAATATAAGTAACCCTCATTTCCACCCTGCTTTAAGTGTGTTTTCAAATATCTAAGGAAAGATGCAGTTTACACAAAACAAGTAGGGAAGTCAGTTGTTCTCATCCATGGAGTTAGAATGAACTATAGCAGATGCTTCAGTCAAGGTCCTGTTTGGCCATACTTGGAGAATGAATTATAAGAAGAAAAATCTCATTTTTCCAGATATAGAAACACATACAAAATGAACACTTTTAGCATTCAGAACTTTCTTTTCAGAGAGGAAGAAGACATCTTCCACCAAATTTGGATTAGACATTTCAGACGAAGAAGTTTAAAATAGGAGAAGATGATTAAAAATTAATATGAGTTTACCCCAGGTGAAAAGAAACCTATTAAAAAATTTCTTGGAACTGTTATTTTTCATGGTTGTGTTATTACTTGGAATTCATATAATTCCATACAAAACTATGCACACGTTCTTTCTTCAAGGAAAGCTATCCATAGTAGCCATACAGTACATCTGGATGAAGGAATCATTTTTATGCTTCCCAACTGAGCAGAATATTGGAAAGAAAACATGTAAAGGGACTAATTTCTCTATTATCTATCTATCAACAGGATAGCTTTAAAAACTGAATAGAACATGACCCAAGTTAGTGAGGTGAGAGAAACTAGCAAAGAGAGAGAAAGAGAGGAAGGAAAATGAAAGAATGAAAGAACAAAAGAATGAAAGAACAAAAATAAAAAGTTTTGGCCAGAGGTTTTGGCAGAAAACATTCTTGAAACACTTTCCCAATGCATGCATTCTTAGCCCTCTCTTCTCCTGCCTGGCCACGTGACCCAGATCCTGTCCTGTGCTTTTCAGTGTACACATAGACATAAACACATACAGATGTGACAAGAAGGGAGAGTAGAAACAGATGTAACATGTTACTTTATTACACCAAAAAATTATACACACCTCCTATGACCCACTGCTGATAAACAAATTGGGAAAGATTCCAGATGCCATGCTGTATGTACTTTCCCTACCTGGTTATGTTTTAAGTAGCTACTACATAAACATACCATTATTAGGCTTTAAATAATTACTGAAACAAAAGAAAACATGACTTTTTATGGTAATCAGAATGCTATTGAGCAGTTTCCTGTATTCCAAATATAATAACTGATTCATGCATCTCAGAGAATGAAGGATATACTTGAACCTTGAGAAAAACAACAACAACAAGTTGGAAGTGACCTTGGAGCTCATCTAATCCAACCTCCTGCTCAGGCAGGAAACCCTATACTATTTCAGACGAATGGCTCTCCAGTCTCTTCATAAAAACTTCCAGTGTTGGAGCATTCATAGCTTCTGGAGGCAGGTTGCTTCACTGATTAATTGTTGTTGGAAAATTTCTCCTTAGTTCTAGGTTGCTTCTCTCCTTGATTAGTTTCCATCCATTGCTTCTTGTTCTGCTTTCAGGTGCTTTTGAGAATAGCTTGACTCCCTCTTCTTTCTGCCAACCCCTGAGATATTAGAACACTGCTATTATATCACCCCTAGTCCTTCTTTTCATTAAATTAGACATACTCAATTCCTGCAACCATTCTTTATATCTTTTAGCTTCCAGTCCCCTAATCATCTTTGTTGCTCTTCTCTGTACTCTTTCTAGAGTCTCAATATCTTTTTACATCATGCTGATCAAAACTGGATGCAGTATTCTAAGTGTGGCCTTACCAAGGCATTGTAAAGTGGTATTAACACTTCATGTGATCTTGAATCTATCCCTCTGTTAAAGCAGCCTAGCACTGTGTTGGCTTTTTTTGGCAGGTGCATCACACTGCTGGCTCATATTTAAGTGATTGTCAACTAGGACTCCAAAATCCCTCTCACAGTTACTACTGTTAAGCAAGGTGCCACCTATACTGTACCTGTGCATTTGGTTTTTCTTGCCTAAATGTAGAACCTTACTTTTTTCACCACTGAATTTCATTTTGTTAGATGGCATCCTATATTCAAGTCTGTTAAGATCATCCTGTATCTTTTTTTTGGGGGGGGGACTTATATGCTGCCCTATCTCCGAAAAACTCAGGGCGGCTAACAACAATAAAAATACAAAAGTTAAAAAAAAATTAAACTAGCAGCCCCAATAATAAGTTAAAAACATTTTAAAAATCCCTGTCAGTCCAGGTCAGCCTGATGGAAAAGGAATGTTTTAAGGCCACGGCGAAAGGACCGGAGATCCGGGGCCATGCAGAGCTCAAGGGGAAGTTGGTTCCACAGGGCTGGCGCTCCCACAGAGAAGGCCCTCCCCCTGGGGGTCACCAGCCGACATTGTCTAGCCAACGGCACCCTGAGGAGGCCCTCCCTGTGTGAGCACACTGGGTGATGGGAAGTCATTCCCGGCAGTAGACGGTCCTGGAAATATCCCAGGCCTAGGCCATGTAGGGCTTTAAAGGTAAGTATCAACACCTTAAATCTTAAGCCTATGTTCTGGAATGTTGGCTATTCCCACCAGCTTCCCCATCTGTCCCCTTATACAAATCATTGATAAAGATGTTGAAGAGCACTGGGCCCAGAACAGAGCCCTAGAGCACCCCACTACACACTTTCCTTCATGTAGATGCAGTCCATTGAGGACCACATGCTGAGTATGGCTGGTCAGCCAGCCATGAATCCATCTCGTGGTGATACTGTCTGACCAATATTTTTCTGTCTTACCAAGTAGTAGGTTGTGGTACACTTTATCAAATGCCTTACTGAAGTCCAAGTAAACTATATTCACAGCATTCCTCTGGTCCATTAATGTTGTCACCTGGTCAAAGAATACAAAAAGATTTGTCTGGCATGATCTGTTTTTGACAAACCCATGTTGGCTTTTGGTAATGACTTTGTTTGCCTCTAGGTGTTCGCTGATTCGTTGCTTGATTATATTTTCCAGAATCTTCCCAGGTATTAAGGTCAGGCTGGGTAGTGTTCATATGGTGTAAAGAAGGCTGCTGAAAGCATTTATCCTATAGAAATGTACAGAAAACTTGAAAGTGGATTCATTAAATCAGCCTTTCCCTATGTAATATCCTTCAGATATGTTGACCTTCACAAGAGTGCAGAGCATCTACATCTTCATTTAATCTAATGCTTTATTTTGTACTAAATAATCAACAGTAACAAATCAACAGTAACAAATCGTTACACTTTTCTCCATTTGAATTCTTCCTCAAAGAGCAGTGCAGATGACAGCTTTACTAAATCAGTCTAGTAGGAACTCACAATTATACGTAGGTGCAAATGGTAATAAGTCTCCTGCCACTGCTTTTCCTCTGTGGTTCATCTCACCACAGACCTCGTCATTTCCCCCTTTCTCATGAGGCACTGAATAAATAAAATGTTAAAAGGGTAAAAAGAAAGAAAGAAAGAAAAGACAATGCTACTAGTCTTTAAATCAAAATAAAGTCAGATTTATTTTTATGGAAAAGGTCATATCAGATAAAGGTGATGGAAATTGTCTCCAAGCCTGCAGGTTCTGGAGGCACCATTCGAATCAGCCTGAGCTGGGGAGGCCAGTGGCCAAGTAGAAAAAGAACGAAACTTTGCTGAAAATTCTTGAATACGGTATATTTTTCTTGGAACTAAAAATGTGAATGTAAAGTTATTATCCATATATTACTAAGTCAGGCACTTCCTTAAGTAGCTTGGAAAAACGGTAACATGTTGAAAACAGACAAAATTTAACGATGGATGTGGTACATAGTACATTTTCAGAAGCACGTAGAATAGAAACCTGAATAAATTTGCATAGGAAAATCAATCTACATACAGAGGAAGACTTTCTACAAAATCGTTTTGCATGTAGAGGAAGATATTTTTATAAAAACTATCTACACACAGTGGGACACTTTCATGCCTGCATCTGAAAGTGCTTTTTCACATATTCAGCAAACCTCCTAGTTAGGAAAATTGTTAAAGGACCATCCTAGCACAGTGGAATGAAGCTGTTGGATAGTGAGGTAAAATGAGGGCAGCTCAACTCTGGCATGTTAATGAGGACAACTTTATTCATTTCTGACACGCTGCTGTGTTTCACTTTGAAAACACACAGACAATCCCTCTCACGCGTACAATCTGAGTACAATAGCATGCACCAGACATGCTTATGATGTGTTTGGCCTCCTCGGATATAAGACCTCCAATTTATTCAACAACAGAAAAGTTATCCTTCCCACCTTTCCTGTCACAAAGGCAACCTTACCAGCTATTTCTTCCTTACAAAGCACAGTAGGAGCAGGCAGGATTCAGCAGTGGTTTCTTACACTATGAAAGGCGTTGAGCAAATTCAGTGGATCATCTCCTCTGCAATCACTAAATACTACGCCATTCTTCTTGTAGAGGAGAGAGGTTGGGAGTCTTGATTGTATCTGGAATGTAGAATATGACTCCTTGGGCCAAGGATTTTTCCAATAACAAAGATCAGCTCCTTCCAGCCCTCTGCTAACTTTGGAATGTCTAGCAACTTTGAGGTCCAAGTGTTACAATGCTCTCAGTATGCGGCTGTCTATATGGAACACAGCAGCTGTTTCCCCCCCACCGCCCCAATTCTGCTTACTTTCCCCTCTATCTAAGGATGCAACAGGATTTTATTATGCATGTCTCTGGAAGTGGATTTGTAAGATTCTCCAAACAGGCTCCGGTGCAAGGCAGATGAGAACATTCAGCATAGACCATGACGTAGATGGTCCTCCAATCCAAAATAAAGGGAACAAAGCAATATGTGTCCAAAAAAGAACATCTGTTTCTGGAAGTCCATACTAAACTTTATTAGACCTTAGTAAGGTGGCCAGGATTTGTTTTCTCCATTGCATATTTTCTTCAATAAGGGACTCCCTATAACAAACCAAGGGACGCGGTGGCTCAGTGGGTTAGGACGCTGAGCTTGTCGATCAGAAGGTCGGCAGTTTGGCGGGTTGAATCCCAAGTGCCGTGTAACAGACTGAGCGCCTGTTACTCGTCCCAGCTTCTGCCAACCTAGCAGTTCGAAAGCACGTAAAAATGCAAGTAGAAAAATAGGGACCACTACGGTGGGAAGGTAACAGCATTCTGTGTGCCTTTGGCGTCTAGTCATTCCAGCCACATGACCATGGAGACGTCCTCAGACAAGCGCTGGCTCTTTGGCTTTGAAACGGAGATGAGCACCGGCCCCTAGAGTCGGAAACAACTAGCACGCATGTGCGGGGGAACCTTTACCTTTATATAACAAACCAGCCTGAAATGAAGCCCATGTAAGTGGCTTTCTTCAGCTCCGGTCTTCAGAAGGGGCTACTGGATTTTAGGAAGCAGGTCTGAAGGGATGCTTTTCTTCTAATGTTTTTTTTTGGAAGCGAAATACTGCTTTGAGATTTTGCACAGCCTGTATTGAGCCTGGCTTCGAAGAAAACAAAAGGAGAGAGTAAGATTGTTCAGGGACATTTATATTCAACACAGTATCAGGGGAACTTTCATTTAAAAAGATGCTTTAGGGAAATTATATCAAAAACAATGCATGCTAAGAAATATGCATGCAGGAGATGCAGTTGTCAGGGAAACATGTGAATGAAAACTAAGGGTTATTTTTTAATTGATCTTTAAACTGATCTCTAAAGAAACAAGGCTGTTTATTTGAGTGACACTAAATAGATTGGCCTGAAACTGCTACTTATAGGAAGCAGGATTGGTTTTGCGTTATCAGAATAGAATAGAATAGAATAGAATAGAATAGAATAGAATAGAATAGAATAGAATAGAATAGAATAGAATAGAATAGAATAGAATAGAATAGAATAGAATAGAATAGAATAGATCTGCAAGGGACCTTGGAGGTCTTCTAGTCCAGCTCCCTGCTCAAGCAGGAGAATCTATACTGTCTCAGACAGGTGAATCTCCAGTCTCCTCTTAAAAATCTCCAGTGATGGAGCGCCCATGATTTCTGGAGGCAAGCTATTTCACTGTTTAATTGTCCTCATCGTCAGGAAGTTTCTCCTTAATTCCAGGTTGCTTCTCTCTTTGGTCAGTTTCCAACCATTGTTTCTCGTCCTTCCCTCTGGTGCTTTGGTGAACAACCTGGCCCCCTCTGCCTTGTGGCAGCCCCTCAAATACTGGAACAGTGCTATCATGTCTTCCCTATTTCTTCTTTTCTTTAGACTAGCCAAACCCAAGTCCCGTAGCCTTTGTGTGTAGAAGCAGAGCAGTCAAGATTCCTTAATCCCCAATTCTGCCATTTTGCCTTTAGCAAATGCAGCATTTCTGGGTCAAGTGACCCAAATGGAACCTTTGAAAGAATCAGTAACAGAAATCTTCCCATTACAGGTAGTTCTCAACCTATGACCACGATTGACCTCCAAAAGTTCCCTTGCTAAGCAAAACAGATATTAAGTGAATTTTGCCCCATTTTACCTTTCTTGCCACAATTGTTAAGTGAATCACCATTAGTAAGGCAGTTGTTAAATGTATCTGGCTTCCCCATTGACTTTGCTCATCAGAAGTTCACAAAAGGTGATCACATGACCCTGGGACACTAAAACCCTCATAAATACATATCAATTGCTAAGCATCTGAATTTTGATCTCGTGACCACAGGGATGCTGTAATGATCATAAGTGTGAAAAATGGTCATAAGTCACTTTTTAAAGTGCCAATGCAACTTCAAAGACTCACTAAATGAATGGTTTTAAGTCAAGGACTACCTGTACTGTTTGATTTTCTTTATTTCCAGTATATCCTTCCGGAAAAAAAATGATAGTACTCCCCAAAATGAGAAGAAGGCCCACTGAATCCTGCAGTTTTGAGTTACTTAGTTTGGAAGTATGTCAGATAATAATTTCCTTCATAAGAGTCACCCCATGGTGCTATTAAGTTGGAGCTTAAAAATGCTGAAATGTAATAAAATTAATTCTTTTGCATTTACTTTTTTCATTGGTCACATTTTTCTCCTGCTGAACTCAACTGTAAATTGGTGGTTATTTGGCAGTAAATTCTATTGGGGAATGATTGGTGCTGTGACACGTGTACAGCAGCTTCCTGTCCCATCTTTTTAAAGGCAGTCTGTCATGGTTCCGATAGATGAGACCAGTAGAGATAAGAACTCAGAGGCAATTGCTTTTGTCAAAGAACACATTTAATGGCTACATAGTATCAGCATGAACAAAGGTGAAACCAAGATTTAAAGTCCCTCCCCAAAAGTTACAAAGTAACAGGTTGACCTCCCCACCCCTGCAGTGTGTCATAAATCACAATCCTCAATTAACTACTTTGGCAGGCTTTCTAACAGTAGCTTCAACCCGCCAAAACTTAGGTAACTTGACCTTGGTTCCCACAGAACAATTTATTGTTATGTTTAAACTAAGAGAATACATCTCCCCCTCCCATCACTGTGGCAATTGAAAACGAAGTGAAGATTGCTGCAGCCAAATTTGGTTGAAGGTTGACACAGTCTTTGCGAAAGTGAAGATACTACAACAATGTTACATTTTCTGGGTGGAATAATTTCCCATTAGTATGTAAATAGGAATCAGGCAAAGAAGTTAAGGACCCAATTGTCTCTTTCTGTTCACATAATTAGTCAAAGTTGGTGAGATTTACAATGAGTTTGTGAACCTCTCATCTTTAAGTACCTTTGTATCCAACTGCACAACTTTGTGAATGGCAACAAGGAAGAAAGAAGATGGAAAAGAAAGACTTTATTTTATACAATTTTGCAAAATGCACAAAAGGAGGAGAGAATAATAGACAATCAGAAGAGTCAGAATTTACCCTTATGAATAATAAATTTATCATTTCATAAATACTCATGAAATATGAAAACACAACCTCCTCAGTCTGTACATTTCATTGCCTCCTTCTTTTACCTTAACAATTAAGTCCTTTTCATCCAATGAAAGAAGGGATTTTTTGTAAATTGTATTAGCATCAAGAAATGAACCTGTCAGCTGCTTGCAGCATCACATTCAAGTTCTACCCTAGAGCAAGCTTCAGAAATAAGAATCCTTTGTCTAGGAGGAACCCTGCAGGGCGTGTCAGGCACAAGAAATCGAGAACCAGGATTGGGTCCAAAATGAGTACAAGTAATATTGCTTGATTATCTTTTCCAGAATATTCCCAGGTATTGAGGTCAGGCTGAGTAGTGTTCACATGGTGTAAAGAAGAAGGCTGCTGAAAGCATTTATCCTATAGAAATAATAATAATAATAATAATAATAATAATAATAATAATAATAATGATGATGATGATGATGATGATGATGATGATGATGGTGATGACGATGATGATGATGGAGTTGAAAGGAATCTTGGAGGTCTTCTAGTCCAACCCCTGCTCAGGCAGGAAACCCTATACCATTTCAGACAAATGGCTTCCCAGTCTCTTCATAAAAAGTTCCAGTGTTGGAGCATTCACAACTTCTGGAGGTAGGTTGTTCCACTAATTAATTGCTCTGACTGTCAGGAAATTTCTCCTTAATTCTAGGTTGCTTCTCTCCTTGATTAGTTTCCATCCGCTATTTCTTGTCCTGCTTTCAGGTGCTTTGGAGAATAGCTTGACTCCCTCTTCTTTGTGGCAGCCCCTGAGATATTGGAACAATGCTATCATATCACCCCTCATCCTTCTCTTCATTAAACTAGACATACCCAATTCCAGCAACCGTTCCTTATATGTTTTAGCCTCTAGTCCCTGGATCTTTTTTTTTTGCTCTTCTCTGCACTCTTTCCAGAGTCTCAACAACTTTTTTACATCGTGGTGACAAAATTGATTCCATTCTACTTTTAACAAGAATCTGAACTACTGATAATCAAGGCAAATTGGTATATAGAAATTCAAGGAGGGATGGTCTTAGATCACTTGTGGACAAGAAAGGAGTCCAAGCTGATGTCACAGTTGACCCATTCCTCAGGCTCAGTCTGGTACAGTTCATCCAGCGAATCTAAAGCATATGTAGTAAATGCTCTTCCCTTTCCTTCAGATTAAAAATAACAATTCCCTAGTAACTTTTACAAAAGGTTTGCGACCTGTATTCAATGACTTGGGAAATCCTATGTAATCTTGATTGTAGGAGATGATCAGGCTAAACTTGAGGGAAGAGGTCAAATGTGTCATCAGTCTCAAGTCCCTTCATGCCCACAAGAGATCTAAGTCCAGCCACCTTGAATCACATTGACCTTTATCTACTGCCTATTTGCTCTGATTATTAGTAGACCAGATTTTTGTAGACAGCATAAGCTTGCAATAAACTTTTATATTTATTTGAACTGCTTGGACTTCCTGATTGATTTTAAATTGGACATCACTGATATTTTCTGGCATAAGTTGCTTTGCTTAGAACCCTGCTATGAAATGTGGCTAGGTTTTCTAGTCTTGTGCAATTTTTTATTTGTTAATAGGCTCTGAAGAACTAATGTTGACTGCCTATAGGTGCAAATTTACTAAATATTTACATTCAATACCTACAAAAACTTTAATGCTCCCACAAATCAGCTGTTAACTATAAATTTCTGCTGGTTTTGTGACATGAGATTATTTTTTATACTTTTCATAGACATTAATAAATAGTAAAGTATTTAGAGTATTATTATACATATGATCTGAGGTGATTATGTGAAGAACTCTCCAAATTGCCTCAAGTAATGCATATAAAATCCCTTGCTCAGAGAGGGAAAAAAAACAACGAAAGATTAATCAGAATGGCAAGAATGGTAAGAATATTTATTTGAATTTCAGATTCTTCTCTCTTCCTTCCATTCCATATTATGTTTGCTGGATTTAAAAAGGCATGCTGTGTTCATGGAACGTTGGAACTCAGTCCCAAATGAATCAATACATCTTTAAAAATGCATAAATCCATTGATCGCTAAAGTCCCATCCAATCCTATGATTCTGTGAAATATTCCACTAAATCTCTTCTACAAATCTGCTCTTAATTTGGCTGAAGAATTACATTAAAATCAAAAGGCTGCTAATATGTTTATTATTTACGGTGCATAATAATATGGGATAACAACAATATGTTTCCTAAATGTGTGAAAAAGAATGTAGTCTGGATGGAGGCAGTTACACAAAGCTTTAATATAACATTTAATTTTATAGCATTTTATAATTTAATGTTGCATTAAATAAAGATATACTTTTCCTGCATATTTCATAGTTACAATCTTATTATTGGTCAAATTATAGAGACTTAATTTTTTTTTAATAAAAAGAAAGAAAAAGGTACTCAGTTGGACTTCCTAAACAAAGAGATCTTTCAGGTTACAAAAAAATCCAAAGAGGAAAGATGATAGAGAACAGCAGAAGAAACTGATGAGGCCACACATAATTTGTGAAGATCTGAAAACAAAATAGACAAAGTACCGTATGTGGTTTCTGGATATCCCACAACAATGGCCACAGCAAGCATTTATAGTTTGCCTTCTTATCAATGAAATAATGTGTTATATCTGTGCCCATGTGATCTTTTTCTCTAGGGACTATATGTTGGCTGCATGCATGGCTCTTTATATGACTGTAAGAAAAGGACTAGCCAGACTGTGTGTATTTAGGACCAGTCTGTGTGTATTTAGGACCATATAGGGTAAGTGCATATATAGTGTTTGTGTGTGTTTTATGCATTTCTGCTTTCTCCATGATTGCATTCTGGATGTATTTCCATGTGTGAGTGGTGGGATGGCTTAGAATGGAGCAGTCAGCAGCGTTCTGAGACATTACCTGTTCTAAAGGGCAGTGTTTTTCAACCTCAGCAATTTTAAGGTGTATGGACATCACCTCCTAGAATGCCTCAGCCAACATGCTGAGACTTGAGAAACACTGCTATAAGGAATGCTTTGGGGAAAAGTTTTCTGGAAAAGAGAAATGTGTTTCTCTGCATCCTACAGACTTGATGAATGTTCAAACTCAGCCTTTTTTCTATTGGCTTCTTCCACCACACCGACTGTACTCTGTTTTTAGGGAAGTTATCATCTTGACAGAAAGGATGTCAAATCCCTTTACCTAAACCTGGGTCTTGACAACCTTCTCTCTGTAATCTTCTAGAATGGCCCCAAATTGGCCCAGATTTTCTAACCACTGAAGCAGATGTGGATGACTCTAGAGACAGCAGAGAGGAGATACTTTCCAATTTTGCAGACACAATTTCTACATTTAAGACAGAGAAGATGTGGAGCAGATTCCCATGGGCCCTGACACGTAAAAGACACGTATTTGCCATCCACTTATCATTCTTGGTGGAGCAGTGGGCTAATGCCTCCTTAAGTAACACCAGCTGCCTGCAATTAGTGCAGGTTCGCATCCCACCAGGCTCAAGGTTGACTCAGCCTTCCATCCTTCCGAGGTAGGTAAAATGAGGACCCAGATTGTTGGGGGCAATAAGCTGACTTTGTAAAAATGCCACTTGGGGTGGCGCGAAAGCCCTAATAAGCAGGCATATACATAGAATGAAGGCTATTGCTAAGCACATTGATTTGTGCTTCTTAGATTGTAAGCCGCCCTCAGTCTTCGGAGAAGGGCAGGATATAAATGGAATTTAAAAAAAAATTCTCTCCTAACCTGTCTTTGCTTTGTGTCAAACTAATTTATGCTTCTTCCTGGATACATTCAGAATGATGTTACACATGTATTTGAATTTCATGTGAATCATGTGTAGAGTTTTTCTTGTCACAGCCTAATGACCAGAATCTAAACCAATATATCTTGTAGCAAAAAAAAGTTATTATAGCAAGTAAGAAGCTCATTATTAGTATTGATTACCTGTACGTCAGCAACCCAACAACAATAACTCCAACACTTAATATCTATAAAAATGCAAAGAAACATATACTCTGTGTCTGTTTGAGTGTGTATTGTAAATCCAATACATATATCTGAATCTGGTCTAATTTATCCTTGCCACACTTGGTAACTATTGGTTATGAACCAATAACAACTTCATCCTCATAGTATTTTGAATAAGTAAATGGATGTTAACCCATATTTCATAAACATTTTCCCATTACCCTCTAGATCTTGGAGCCTATAGCATCAGTTTCTGCCTTTCATTAAAAAAAAAACCCCTGAGACTTCCGGTGGCTGCGCGGCGCCGGAGACAGCCTTCCCGGGCTGCCCGCGGCTCAGCTGAGTAATTTTTGCCCGAAACAGCGCCGATCAGCTGTTCGGGCGAATTTGAAGCCCCCTCCTCGGGAGAAGAGGAGGGGGTGAGGCCCCAGGTAGGGGTCGAGTTCTCCGGGGCCGCCTGAGCTGGTAGCTTGGGCGGCTGAAGGATCGAACTCCCCCGTAGCCTGGGTCGCTCCCAGCTGGTCAGCGTCTCTGCTCCGGATTTCTTGGAGCAGAGCCAGGCGTCTGCGACCACCCCTGCCTGAAGGAAGGACTATGGAATAAAGGGAGCAGGCAGAGCGGTACAAGAGGAAAAGGTGAAGAGGATTATTTTATTTTACTCTCGAGCTTGATGAACTTTTTAAAACTTAAAGTGAAAGTGCGTCACAATTGAAAGTAAAAGATGGCGGCTAAACCTCCCCCTAAAACTCTTCGGAGTGCTGGAACTTCTCCGGTGCAACAATCATCATTGCAGGCGTTGCATCCTCCTGATGTATTGACACCGAAGGATTTACAAGATGCTCTTGAAAAACATGCCCAGGTAATTCTGGAATCAATGGGTGATAAATTTGCACAGATGGAGGAGAAATTGGAGAAATTGGAGGAGAGAATGGAAGAGAGGATGGAACAGAAGTTCAGTGTGATGAAGGTAGACATTTTGTCTTCAGTGCATAAAGTGGCTGAATGTGTGGAAGATTTGGATGAAAAAGTGGAAGATTTGACTCAAAAGAATGCCATATTAGAAGCAAAAGTTTTGGAGAATGAGGATTTAAGAGACAAAATGGATAGAGAATTGAGTCTTGCTCAATATTACCAGATGCAGTTTGCTGTTAGAATCAGAGGTTTAAAAGAGAATATTAAGGAAGATCTAAAGCAGCTGGTCTCTGAGGCTCTCGAAGCGGTATTGAATCAGCCAGCATCTGAAATAAAAGGAGGCTTGGACAAAGTATTTAGTGTGAATTCATGGATTGCCAGACAGAGAAAGCTGCCTAGAGATGTGGTGGTTTATTTTGCAAAAAGGGAAACTAGAGATGAAGTTATACAAGCTGCCTATGATACTAAAGTTGTGATTGCTGATCAAGAAGTTTTGGTTCTAAAAGAAATTCCTCCAAAGATTTTAAGGAGAAGGAAGGATTTTACATTTCTTGTGCAAGAGCTCAAGCAACGAGATATAAGGTTCAGATGGGAGATCCCAGTTGGGTTGATGGTGATGCATGAAGGTAAAAGGTACCGTCTGGTTACTGTGATGCAAGCGCGTGATTTTTACAATAATGTTTTAAAAGCAACCCCATTATCACTTTTGGAAGCTGCAAAGGGATCTGGAGAAGGAGAACATCAAGAGGCTGAAGATGGACAGACAGAGGAGAATGGTGCTGGAGGAGATCAAGCTACAACTTCCTTGGATGATCCTAGAGAGCAGAGGGTGACGCGTGCTGCTTTAAAACGATCAAAAAAGATAAAAGAACAAGATCAGCAGAAGTCTATGGAAATTCCACAACGTACTTACAGCCAAGCAGTGGGAGGAGCACGGCCTAAAAAAGATAGTCCTATCAAAGCAGTGCTCCAAGAGCTTTGGGAGGATATGCATGGCAACTAAATTCTTAACTTGGAACGTTAATGGACTAAATTCACCACAGAAGAGGAAGAAAGTTTTTCAATATTTAAAACAATTCAAGATAGATGTTATATGTTTGCAAGAAACGCATATTAGGGTTGTGGATCAAAAGTATTTATCGAACTCAAGGTTGGGTACGCAATTTGTTGCTTCTGCAATGAATAAGAAAAATGGAGTGGTTGTTTATGTTAAAAGTGCTCTAACAGCAAACTTAATCGAAGCAGATAAGCATGGAAGATACGTTATGATAGAGTTGCTGCTAGAAGGTAAAAAGACGCTTTTAGTTGGATTATATGCTCCTAATCAACAACAAGCTGACTTTTTTAGTTTACTTCATACAAAGCTTACCCAGTTGGATTATAAATCTTTTATTTTTATGGGGGACTGGAATGGTATTTTGGATGTACAGATGGACAAGGCTGGAGCTTTTAAGCGCATTCCAAGTCATGCTAGACTGCCTAAATCTTTTTTTGAAATGAAGGATGACTTGGAACTGCGAGATATTTGGCGCGAGAGACATTTGCAGGAAAAGGATTATACTTTTTATTCCGACAGACATCAATCTTTTTCCAGGATCGATTTTATTTTGTTGACTAATGATTTTTTTTAAGGACTAAAAAGGTGAAGATTTGTGCAAGAACTATTTCTGATCATAGTCCAGTTTGGCTAGAGATTGATAAGGAGAATAGAGACAGGCGCTCGTGGCGCGTAAATGAGAATTTGTTTAGAAATCAGAGAAATGTGGAAGAATGCAAACAGCGGATGAAGGATTTTTTTGAAATTAATATGAATAAGGGCACTTCTATGGACATGGTTTGGGATGCTAGCAAGGCCTATATGAGAGGGGTGTTGATATATATGAACAATAAACATAGACGTGCTGTGGAAGCTAGGAGGAAAGAACTGGAGAATGAAATAAAGGAAAAAGAAAAGGCTTTGATTTTGAATTCAGAGGATGTGAAGACTAAGGAGGCTATTAAACTGTTAAGAGGACAATTTGATAAATTAATGGCTGACCAAGTGGCAACCAATTTGCGGTTTGCCAGGCATAATACTTTTTGCAACGCTAACAAACCAGGTAGATGGTTAGCTTATAATTGAGGAAAAAACAAAGGGCTTCTAATATAGACAAAATTGAGTATAAAGGAAGGGTTGTGTTTCAACAGGATCTTATCAAGGATGCTTTTGTGGATTTTTATTCTAAATTATATGCTAAGGAGAAGATTAATGAAAAAGATATTGATATATATTTGGAGAATGCTAGCATCCCGGTTCTTACGCAAGTACAAAAAGAGGAGATTAATCAATTAATTACAGAAGAAGAAATTTTTACAGCAATTAAGGAATTGAAGGTGGATAAAGCACCAGGTACGGATGGTTTGTCTGCGGCTTACTACAAAAATTTACAATTAGAGATGATGAAACTGTTAAAGGAACTGTTCCAGACAATCCAGAGGGGGGGAAAGGTGCCACCGTCTTGGAGAACAGCTTTTATTTCTTTGATTCCGAAGGAAGACCAAGATGCTACTCAAGTTAAAAATTATAGACCGATATCGCTTTTAAATACAGATTACAAGATATTTGCTAAGGTTTTGGCTAATAGACTGATGAGGGTTCTGCAACAGGTGATTCATGGGGACCAAACGGGGTTTATTAGTGGTAGGCAAATGAAAAATAATGTGAGGCATATAGTTGATGTGTTAGAGTTTTTGGAAAGGAACAACCAGATCCCTGCGGCGCTAATTTTTCTAGATGCTGAAAAAGCTTTTGATCAATTGAATTGGCAATTCTTGACGAAAGTTTTAGACAAAATGGATTTTGGGGAAAATTTTTTACAACCGATTAGGGCATTATATCAAAAACAAACTGCCCGAATTATAGTTAATGATAGTCTGACAGAAGCATGTAATATTGAGAAGGGCACAAGGCAAGGGTGTCCGTTATCGCCCTTGTTATTTGTGTTAACATTAGAGACATTATTGGTTAAAATACGGAATTCGGAAAAAATTAAGGGGATACAAATTAGAGATCAGGATTATAGATTGAGAGCATTTGCAGATGATCTGGTTGTTACAGTGACCCAGCCAGAGAACTCTGTTGTGGACCTGATGGAGATAATAACACAATACGGAAAGGTTTCTGGATTTAAAGTTAATATACAGAAAACCAAAATTTTGGCCAAAAATATGACAGTTTCGCAAAAGGCTCTCTTAGAAGGATTAACTGGATTTGAGATTGTTAAAAGGGTTAAATATTTGGGGGTGTTTTTGTCGCCCTCTAATATAAAGTTATATAAAAATAATTATGAAAAATTATGGGGGAAAATTCAAAAAGAATTGGAGAGTTGGGAAAAATTGCAATTGTCTTTGTTGGGACGGATCGCAGCAGTGAAAATGAATGTCCTGCCTAAATTTTTATTTTTATTTCAAATGATACCGATTCTTAAGAAAGATTCTAATTTGGAGGAATGGCAGCGAGGTATCAATAAATTTGTTTGGGCAGGGAAAAGGCCACGAGTTAAACTTAAGATTATGCAGGATACTCGTGAGAGAGGTGGTCTTAAAATGCCCAATCTTAAACTATATTATGAAGCTGCTGCGTTAGTAGGAATAAGTGATTGGATTAATTTGACACAAGAGAGATTATTAAATCTTGAGGGCCACGACTTGTTGTTTGGCTGGCATGCATATTTGTTGTATGACAAGAAGGTAGACAACGTGTTTAGAGTGCATATTTTAAGACAGGCATTGTTGAGAGTTTGGAAGAAGTATAGACATAAGCTAGATTGTAAGATACCACTGTGGGCAATTCCAAAACACGCAATAGAAAATATACATGCTGGATTCAAACATGATGGGACTACGTACAAGGAGATCCTAAGCTTGGAAAGAAATGTTTGGTGTTTGAAATCATATAGCCTCTTGCGAGAAGAGAAGGTTGTTCAAAATTGGTTTCAATATACTCAGTTACGGGCCAGGTGGAAAGAAGACCAGAAAATTGGTTTTACGATGACTGATGAACATTTGATAAAGCAAATCAGAAATCAGGGACCAGTACATATTAAACGGATATATCTTGCGTTGATAGAGATTGATTCAGAAACTGAACTTGTTAAGGATTGTATGATAAAATGGGCCCAAAACATCCAGGAAGTTATTACAATGGACACGTGGGAAAAGATTTGGGTGAGGAATGTAAAATTTACACAAGCTCAAAATCTAAGAGAGAATTTTTACAAAATGTTTTATAGATGGCATTTAGATCCTAAAAAGCTTGCAAGTATGTATCCGAATTATCAGCCTAAATGTTGGAGGTGCGGTGATGAAGACGCAACATATTTTCACATATGGTGGACTTGTAAAAAGGTTAAAGCCTTTTGGATAAAAGTCTGGTGGAACATGCAGAAGATTTTTAAACAGAGGATAAAGTTTTGCCCGCAACTTTTTTTGTTGGGAATAATTACAGATGCTACAGTTGTGGACACTAATCTGATGTTGAATTTAATTACGGCAGCAAGACTTTTGATAGGTCAGTACTGGAAGAAAGAGGAACTGCCGACCATAGAAGACTGGACTTTAAAGGTTTCCGACCTGGCGGAGATGGCGAAGATTTCGGCCTATTTGAAAGATCACTCGCAAGAACGCTATATTATGTAATGGAGAAAATGGATTGAGTTTATCCAGAACAAGTATAGGGTTAAGAAATTTCATGTAGCATTTGAATAAGTCTTCTTTCTTTTTTTTTCTATTTTGGTTTTTCTATATATATTTAATATTACTAAGGTTTGTTTTATCCTATATAAGCTAGAGAGTGATGGATTTTAGAGTTTATGGTTGTTAGTATATGGTTGTTTATGATTGTTTTTTATATATACCTTGTATTTAGCTCTGGGAAGTCGGGGGGGGGAGGGGGGGAGGAGGGAGAGGTAGGGGGGAGGGAGAAGGGAGGGGGAGGGGGGATTTTTAAAGAAAAAATTGTATGTTAAAACTTTTCAATAAAAAAAAAACAAACCCCTGAGTATTAAAATGCATGTCTGAAATACAACAACATAAAAAAATTAATATGGAGAGAAGGAAGCACAAATTAATTAATTGCAGCTAACTGCTACCAAAAGTTTCTTATGTTCTGATTAATGCCAAATGTTTCTTCAAACAATCAGATGTGCATCTTTTAACAACTGATGTTAGTTTCTGGCCATAGTTAAGTGTTCATGCCAAATACACTTTCACTGCAACTGTGTGGGGTTTTTTTTGGGTCTGGAGAAATTTTCAAAGAAAGTAGAAGTCAGTCAATCTTCTTGTTCATCTGGGTTTCAGGCTGAGAGCCCCTGCTGTTTTTGCAGAAATGAGAACAATAAATCTTTCTGTGTTAACCTTGCTAACCTCTTTAAGATAAGATGAGATGAGTGAGTTTTGGCAGGATGCAGCGAGAGAGAATTTATATAGTTTGCAGACAGCATCAAGAAGCAGTTGACGATGTCATATATGTGTTACAAACACAAGAGACTATGAGATTCCCAGATGTAAGAATCCATGGAACTGTATTCACTTTAAAAAAAAAGTTACTGAGTTTTCAAATTGCTTTAAGAATGGAAAAGAAACAATTGGTAGATAGCAGTAAAATCCAGCACTAAGTGTAGAAATTACCAGAGATAATGACAGGATAAATGCAAGTACCAATAGTCCTTGACTTACAACAGTTTGCTTAGTGCCCATTCAAAGTTACAATGGCACTGAAAAAAAGGGACTTATGACCATTTTTCACACTTATGACTGTTGCAGATCCCCAGGGTCACATGATTTACATTCGGATGCTTGACAACTGATTCATATTTATAATGGTTGCAGTGTCCAGGAGTCATGTGACCATCTTTTGCAACCTTCTGACAAGCAAAACTTCAAAGATTTTTTTTTTTTATTAAAAAATGTACTGCTGGTGTATGACTCCACAAAAATTGTCTAGCATGTATACAGGTATTTCAAAATTATGTTGGAAATATGGGCAACGTAGTTTATGTTATTTTATCATACCTGGTGGACTTGCAAAAAAGCCTGATATTTCTGAGTTCAAATACACATAATGATAAAAAAATGTTTAAACATCAACCTTCAACTAAAACCAGAATTTTTCTGATGAGATTAATGGACAGTCAATTAGAAAAGAATCGTGGAATATTATTTTTATATATGATCACTCCTGTGAGACTATTATATGCACAAAAGTGGGGGAAAAAACCCTCTGAAATAGCCACAGCAAAGGAAGGGTTGCTGAAGACAGCAGACCTAGCAGAAATGGTAAAATCAACTTGTTTGATTAGACAAAGTTCAATAACTACATTTATCAATGACTGAAATCTCTTAAGGACTTTTTGCTGAAAAAAGAGAAAAATCAGCTTGTGATTTATGGGTATAAGAATTAGAAAGTGTATGTTGTGTAGCCGGTTCTTTGCTGGCAATAAGCGAGACGGAAGGTTGCAAACAGGAACATGCTTTATTGGAGTCAAGCAGAACAGAACAGAAACAGTGGCTGCTGCACAGCTACGTATACAGTTGGCCACTAGGCGGCAGCCAATATGTTTAAAGAAACCATTCCCGCCCCAAACCTACCAATGATCTTCTTGGAGACAACAAGTCTGGCTTAGTCAGTAACTGTTACACAGACACACCATTGAGCAACCTTTAAGCAGCATTTAAACAGACACGTGAATCAGTACAAATAAAAAAAAATCCAATACATTACAGTGTAGTTTATGAAAAGAAGGAAATTATGATGTAATCTTAAAGAGGCTGAAAATAAAATGCATTTATAACCACTGTCAAAAAGAACAGAAGCTGTTTCTTTATATATTTACTTTTTCTATTTTCTGTTTTCTTTCTTACTCAATATACTTTCTTATTTCCCTATTTCTTTTCTGATATTTGTATTGTTTTTATCTTGTTAAATTTTTCTTTGATTATATATATTATATTATACATATGATATATGCTACGACATGCTATGCTCTTATTAAAAGGCCTTTTTAAAATCATTGAGGCCCTAGTGAATCAATGGTACCTTTTGACTTTTTCACTTATCTGGTATACATCAGTAATAACGTCACCTGTTCCTCAGTCTTTGAACAACTTGAATATCTGGCATCTCTTTTTTCATGCAGGGGTCTAACCTGTGTTGGGCTTCTGCTAGCAGGAGAACTCAAGGATATTGCATAATAGTTTGCAGATTCTGTTAAGTCTTCTGTCTTTGAGAGTGGTATGTACTGTAGATTGACCTCTTCTAATCAGTTGCCCATTACGTCATTCCCAGATTTGCTATTAAAGTTTGCTTAAAATCTTCCTATATATTTTTTTCCTGTTTTTTCTTTCTATTGGTATTCCATCAGTAAAATTATAGTATTGGAGTATATTGAAGTATGTTCTTCGTTTGAATCCAAACATGTTTCTATCATAAAACTTTGATAGGTGTAAAAACAGCTATTGTTTTAAAGTAAAGCTGGGAAATGTTTAGGGAAAACCCCAGCTACACTATGCTTACAAAATTAAACATATTTTATTAACATACAGTTTTCTATTGCACATTCTTTTTAGGTCTGTTTCTGCCTTACTCTGTCTTTCTCAATATCCTGCTGAATTTTTTAAGTGATGGATAAGTCACTTACAAAAATTGAAGTGTAAGTAGTTTATATTTATTTATTTATCAAATTTAGAGACTGCCTATCTCATTCTCAAATCAACTCTAAGAGTCTTATAGAAATTGATTCACCAAAGCAGGGGTTTTCACTTTAGCCTAAATCCATATTTATAAAATGATTACATTACTGTGGCCTGTTTTTTTTTCTTGAGCAAGCATATTTAAAACTAATATCTTCTCTGACTTACTTTGAGTATGTAATGAGTTCATTAGATCTGCTGAATTTTTGCCTATTTCAGATGCATGCCTACATCCACATACATCTCTTATTATTTCACTTGAATGCTCCCCAAATCATATTAGCATTGTTAGCAATTTCATTGAAAGTATTTTCTGGCCACTAAGAAAGAAGGAGAAAAAGAAGATAAATGCCTTCTGTAGCAGCTGAAAGAAGTTCTGTAGCTCTCCTAAAGTACCGATCAGTGGTGATTTGAAATGTGCTTATAAAAATATATAAAGGTAAAGGTAAAGGTTCCCCCGCACATGCGTGCTAGTCGTTTCCGACTCTAGGGGCCGGTGCTCATCTCTGTTTCAAAGCCGAAGAGCCAGCACTTGTCCGAGGACGTCTCCGTGGTCATGTGGCCGGCATGACTAGACGCCAAAGGTGCACGGAACGCTGTTACCTTCCCACCGTAGTGGTCCCTATTTTTCTACTTGCATTTTTACGTGCTTTTGAACTGCTAGGTTGGCAGAAGCTGGGACGAGTAACAGGCGCTCACTCTGCTACGTGGCACTCGGGATTCGACCTGCCAAACTGCCGACCTTCTGATCGACAAGCTCAGCATCCTAACCCACTGAGCCACCGTGTCCCTATATATTCATGCTAAATGTGGATGCAAAATCATTCACATAACAGGACTTGCGGATGATTGAGGTTATCACATAATGAAGCTGGCACCATCCAGAAGACTACATCTGGAGGTGATGAAACTCCAGAAAGAGTTTCTAGAAAGCATCCACACCTTTTAACTGTTTAAAGATCAGTTTTTAGTCTACATCTGCACAGCAGATTTGGCATTCTTGGTGTAGCCCTTCATTTTTGTATCGGAAGTGAGTGAAGAACACAGCATATGAAAGAAAATGTAGGGATGCATATTCTCCTCATTGACATCTGGAAGCCAACGATGAGGACCACAGACAATGATTCCTACCTTTAATTAGTGAGGAAACTGCTTGGTTGAGTTCCATATGTATCATAAACTACTGATCTTAGAGATGTCTTTTTAAATGGATTCAATGAGTTGGTTTTAAATAAGTTGGCACAGCAGAATTTCTCCCATGCCATTCCTTTGTTGTTATATTTATTTCTATGCCCTGCATTCTTGTTTCTTTAAATTAAAGTTTAACTGACAGAATTTATAATATTAATTCCCAAGTGACAGAATATAGAATTGGCTGAGGTGGTTAGATTCTTCGGTCCATTTCATTCTCTCTTTGTCTTCTTCCTTTCCCTGTGCTTTGATGGGCACATATGCTATTGTTTAAAACAAAAATGGAAAGAAAAATAATAAAGCAAAATAGGATTTTTTCATAGCACGGTGATAGAATAGGATATGCTCATAAAGGAGAGAGAGAGAGAGAGAGAGAGAGAGAGAGAGAGAGAGAGAGAGAGAGAGAGAGAGAGAGAGAGCGCTATAAATGGACTCAAACTTGCAGTGAACTGTCCATACACAAGGTTTTTCCCATTAAAAAAAGAACAATAGAGAATTCCTAATATTTCAGTTTGGAAAGAGTACCAAATAGGAAAAAGAGATTTTAGAATGTTCCCAAGAATTTAGTATAACAAAGCAAAACTTCAGTTTTTTGTAACAGCTGAAATGTTCTCTTAAAGTAAGTGAGTAGTATGAATGTTTCAATACAGTTCTGATAAGGATGGCACCTTTGCATTTCTGTTCTAAGCATAAGACTGAATTCAATTGATTTTTATGATAATTGTTGTTTCCGTTTGATGCTTCCTCTTCAGGTTCAATGGTGTAATGACATAGTTGACCAAAATGTCCTTCCTAGTTTGTGGCTTATTTTATTGTGAGAATCTAGCCAATACATTCAGTGTATCACCTGAATTCCCAAGCAATTGGGTGAACTCAGTAAACCATGGTTTATTTAAACCATGAATAAGCATGTTAAAATGAACGCAAATTGTGTCTAGCACAGTGTTCTTTGGAATCCTCTAGAAAATTTAGAACGGTCTCAGGTGAGTTTCAGATGTGCTTAGGTTCACAAAATCCTTGATGTTTGATGCATGATAAGAGCTGGAAGGACATTCACTCTGACTGAAACAAAAGCATTTATTTTTGACAAAAGTTATGTGTTGTTCAATACCATAATTGTCCAGTAAGAGCCTATTTTAATTTTTGTTTTTACTTTATTATTTTATTTATTAAATTCATATGCTGCTCATCTCATGTGGTTTCTATGCATGTAGATATCTAAAGTGGTTATAAGTCAATAAAACACACACATAAACACACAAACACACATGCATACACAAATCCCACAAAGCTATACCAGGTTCTGGTGTTGGCTATTTCATTTAAATTCATCCTCAATGTAGCATAAGTTAGTATTTACAGAACCAAAGGATTCTCACATATTCTAGGCCAGGGATGTCAAACTGCCGCCCTGCGGGCCAGATGCATCATGGTGAAACCACGCCCACCCAATTGCCGGCAATGAAAAAAAAAGTTGCGATACATCGCGACACATCACGTGACATTGCGAGTTTGACACCCCTGTTCTAGGTGATGAAATAAGTTTCAGTCAAGATGTATTTAAATGTTGAAGTGTTCTTTCTCTTTATCCCAGTATTTAAATCTCTCTCTCTGTAATCAGCTATGCATTGTTCATACCAAAGATTTCAAGGCACTGATGTGGCATTGCTAGAGGTGTTGGAATAATGTTCATGAACTTAGTGAGAATTATACAGAATGAACATGCTTAGGGCTTGTTATAAACTTAAATTGAAAGGCAATATGTGTGAGGGATTGTCCATTCTGATAAGCAGCCGGTGAGGAGAAGAAAGCTAGAACTTCATTTTGTAGAAGATGAATTCTGCTTTGGTTTTTGTCGATGCAATCCATTGCTTTTCAGATAAGGTGACTATAAAACATGTATCCAAAGTGGACATCAATGTAACAGGATCTGATTTTTTTTTAAAAAAATGCAGAACTGTCCTAAGAGAGGAACCACATGAAAAAAGAAAGTACCTTTGCAATCTAGGAAGGATTTTCAAAAATTACAAGGTTTCCGCAAACAGGTGAGGGTCCGGAAGATCCACCAAATATTGATTATCAAGGAAACAAAACCAAAGTGTTTCCAAATGCGGGAATTACTGCTGAGTGTTTATTTTAGATTATCATTATTTGCCCTATGTATAATGTGCAGTAATCCTAAATGAACAACAGTTCCAAAGAATATAAATAAGGCATTAATAGCCTGTGACCTGACTGAGCATATGTTCTACTGGAATTCAGCATGGGTTTCCAGCATCTAAGTGCCAACAAAGCTCAAAAAATTAAATTAAACCATGCCAAATGGAGCATATGTAAGCCAAATGTGTTGGAACTTTTTGAAGATTTTTTTTTTCTTTCAAGGCATTTAAAATTCTAAATAGCTGCTTGATTAGGCTTTTGGTGTTGAGAACCAGCCAAATTCTCTTTGTCTTTTTGATGAATCCTTTATCACTTCATGATTTCCCTCCTTATATCATTAAAACTTAGAGCATCACTCAGCTAAAGTTAATATTTGGATTCCAGTGGAGGAATATGTGTGTGTGTGTGTGTGTGTTTGTATGTAGATCTTTGGTCATTCGGGTTTTTCCCCCACGTAGAATTGGAGGTATCAGGGCAACGTTTCGATGAAATCTCATCCGTCATCCTCAGGCTGGTGGCTTCAGCTTCGTTCTTCCTAAACTTGCCTCCTGACTCTGGGGTTTGTAATGCATATTCCGTGTGTCAGGTTTTAATTTTTTATGGATACATTTGTTCGAAATTATGTTCTTACTTTTTCAAGAGGGCAATAAAATGTTGTGAAAGCAATTTCTCCCCCCCCCCTCCCCCTGCCCTTATAAAATCTGAATATGCTGATTCCTCCTTGCTTACAGGGATGTTATAGAAACCAGATGAATAGTTTTGTAAACTCTTCTTTAAAACATTACTTATCCCAATCAAATGTTAGCTTACCATTACCATTTTTTGCACAATTTAATAAGTTTCTATTTTTACATTGAAACATAATAATTTATTAAACCTGTATAGCACCTGATTCCCAACAGTTCTGGGCAGTTCACAACAGTCAAACAAAGAAACAACAGTAAAAGCCAATAAAACTTATGTAAATGTCTGTGTGACTTTTTTTTTGCTGAGAACTATTCTGGCTCAGCTCAACATTTATTATGGAACCTCCAGTGGTTTCTGCCCATCTCATAAGACCAGACAGAGTAGCGGGTGCTGAGGGTCCAGTGGTGGGATTCAGATATGTGAATAACTTGTTTTCTGTGTGGATGCTGCTTCTGGAAGTCCATTCTGGGCCCGGGCAACAACAAACTTAGCTACCGGTTCTGCCTACCTACCACTCTGTGGGTCCCTTCTATCAAATGAGGTCAGAAAATCTGTGAGTATTTGAAAACATGGTTTTGCTCCCAGGCCATGGGCTAGGTTGCCTATTGAGTTCCTAGAATGTCTTTTTGTAATGTAATACATGTTTTTGTCTTAGGTTCTTTTATTTTTAATTGTTTTTCTTTCTCCTCCAGAAGTTGTGGGTGCTCCTTCACTGGAAATTATCAAGAAGACATTGGGCAACCATTGCCAAAAATGGAGTTGGATTAGAAGACCTCCAAGATCCCTTCTAACCTTGTTACTCTATATCAGGGGTGTCAAACTGCCGGCTCGCAGGCCGGTTGCATCATGTGGAGACCATGCCCATCCCAGATCCGGCAATGCAAAAAAAAAATAATGATACGTCGCAACACATCATGTGACACAGTGAGTTTGACACCCGAGCTCTATATCAGGGCTTTTCAACCTTTTCATCCATTGTACCACTTTTAGGATATGGCAACATCCAAGTATACCAGTCGCCTAGCAAGGTGTCAAAAACTTGATGACCCCCCCAAAAAAGGAAAAAAGTAACGAAGTACAGGTAGTCCTAGACTTACAACAGTTCGCTTAGTGACTGTTCGAAGTTACAATGGCACTGAAAAAATTGCCTCCACAGCCACAGCTGAGCAAGACACGTGTCTGCCTGCCTGGCCACACTCTTCCTCCTGTCCGAGGTTTTCATTGTTGTGAGCATTTCTGTTGAGGATTGGCAGTGGGGGTGGGGTGGGGGGAGTTTGGTTTTTATTCCCCCCCCCCGCTGGGTGCTTGCAGCAGGTTTTGGTCATTTCACATGACCCTGGGACACTGTGACTGTCATAAACATGAATCAGTTGCCAAGCATCTGAATGTAAATCACAAGACCCTGGAGATGCTGCAACATTCCAGCTGATCGGCGCTTCTTCTGGACTCAGAAGCACCAGGATCAGCACTGAGCTCCAGCTGGAGCCTGGCGCTGATCCTGGCACTTCCACTGATCCCTGACAGCCCTGCAGCTCCAGCCGTCTCTCGCTCAGGCTTGTGCTGTGTTGCCACCGGTTCAACTAATTCCCCTTCCCTGCTACCACTTTTCTAGGATGGTTGTGTACCACCTGCCAGGTGCCAATGTACCACAGGTAGTACCTGTACCACTGGTTGAAAAGCCCTGCTTTATATTATATGTTGTCTCTTTTTAATTACGTGAATTGGCCAGTCTTTCAAATCTAATAAAATAAGCATCACAGTTGACATCTTTACAGACTTAACAAAGGTTTAAGCCTTCCAAAGGCTCATCAATCATCTACTCCATCCCTGCTTCCCATGTTGAAATGGGTCTGTAGTGACCCTTAGTCACTATACCAAACTAGCTCTATTGTCTATTGTGGATACTCATCTATTATGTAAAGTAGCTGATGGGATAGGATGAAAGTCTATTTGATGCAAAGAGTGATGCCTAGAAAATGGCAATCAAAAAATCCTAGAGAACAAGCTAGTAACCAAGTTTGGGCAGGAAAGAAACATTGCAGATAGCTCAAGGAAATAAAATAATAAAACATCTCAAGGAGTCTCTTCTTATGATAATCTCAAGAGGACTAAATTTATTTGAAGTGACATTTGCAATGTCTTTTCAATGTTTACTGGGTTAGTACATTAATTTAGAATGTCAAAAATCAATCATAAATTTAGTCAACTAGAGAAGAAGCATATGATGGTCAAACTGGGTCTGATTAATAAAAATGTATTATTCCCAACAAATCCCATTAAAAGGTGCATTGAGGAAGAAATGTTGTTATTGCAAAGTCTTTAAACCTGTTAATAATTACCTGACCTATAAAATGGCAATAACAATTGGCAAGTAAAAGAAAGTTTGCCTGTCTTGTTTGACCTATTCTGGCTGGTGGAACCCACTGACTATTAAATGAATGAATAAAATGACTTTTCCAGAACCATCTTTTGGAAAGCAATGAATTATACATTTTTGTTAAACAGCACTGCTAAATAGAATTCCTATATCAAACTCTTTCTGAAAGTTAGGGAGAAGAAAAGTGGAGATCACTAATGAAATCCTTACAATTAATGGGCTATAAACATAACTTAGCCTGGAATCGTGTGAGATGATATTTGCAGTTTCAAACCACTTCCTGTAACTCCCACTGACAGGATGGGGAAGTACACTAAGGCATGTAGAATAAAAGATGCCAAAATAAATAAAGTACACATATAAGAGCACATAATGAAAGCAATATTCGGAAATTATATCTAGCAGAATTTTATATTTCTTTTATATGATCGATCAGAAATGTAAGAGAGGAAGAAGAATTCTTTATTGTGGGAAAGCAATATTTTGCAATATTTCAGATTTGGCTTTAAAATATGCTTTCAATTGTCTAAGTGTGAGAATATAGCATCTATCTGCAACCCTTTAAACTCTTAAAAGAACCTCTGTGTCTTTTCCTGGAGTTATGTGACTACCTTCTGAGGTTTCCATGTAATTCTAGGAAAGACGTGGTTGATTTGATCAGTTGCTGTTTTCATGCTTCCAGTTGATCCAAAGTATTTTTTTTTATAATCAATTCAAAGCACTGAACACCTCTGTAGGAAATTTAGGAAACTGCCTTACATGAAAATAGTTTATGTAGCTCTGTATTCTCTACAGTAACTGTCAACTGTTCTCTAAGGTTTCAGATCTTATTTTTCTCTAGCTTTATTTGGCGATATCAGGTCCTGCAGACTCTCTGCCTCAATCAAAAACCCTATGTTCTTCCTCTACGACTGGATATTATTATTTTGGCTTCCATTTGAAAGTGAATGTATTTAATTTTATTTTTGAGGCAGAATACAAACAGATACTTAGCTATTAGAATTTTGTTCCAATTTTTGCAATTACGGTGGCCAGTTTTAAAAAGCTTACGGAAAAGTTTGTAATATTGCACAAAAATGAATTCCATTTGAAAAAAGAGTTTGGTGAAACTTGCCCATAAATAACACTGTAAATAAAAATGTACATGTTGAAGGAATGTATGCATTGAAGGATAAAAACACAGTGCAAATTTTGCGTGAACAGTAGGCGAGTGTGCGCACGCTCCATTTGCTCATGTGGATCCTCTTTCTTCCCCCCCACCCTCCCGGCCGGTCTGCTAAACTAGAAAGATTGAGGAAGCCTGATATAAAGCATAAGCTAAAAGGACAGTACAGAATATTATTACCACTATTATTAGTATAAACTTGCCTCTAAAGATAAAAAAAGAGTAATATTCATCTAAACCTAAGGCATAAAATTAAAATTCTATGACAGAAGTAGGTGAAACGAAACGAAATGAAACCTATCTATCTACTTAGGTGGATAGACAGTAGATCTGCTTAGGTAGATCTACTATCTACTGCAGGATTGATCAAAGTTTGGCCACAAATTGTGCCCACTCCAATTTGCACATGCGTGATATGTAGAAGTGGGCCAAGTGTATTTATCCTTTTCCCATAAGTTCATCTGATTCCCAGTATTTCTTCTAGATGGGGTTGTAGCAAATGAGAATGTATATCAGACAGCAGACAGAGGGATGCGGTGGCTCAGTAGGTTAGGATGATGAGCTTGTTGATCAGAAGGTCAGCAGTTTGGCGGGTCGAATCCTGAGTGCCGTGTAACAGAGTGAGCGCCTGTTACTCATCCCAGCTTCTGCCAGCCTAGCAGTTTGAAAGCACATAAAAATGCAAGTAGAAAAATAGGGACCACTACGGTGTGAAGGTAACAGCGTTCCGTGCGCTTTTGGCGTCTAGTCATGCCGGCCACATGACTACAGAGATGTCCTTGGACAAGCGCTGGCTCCTCGGCTTTGAAACGGAGATGAGCACCAGCCCCTAGAGTCGGAAACGACTAGCACGCATGTGCGGGGGAACCTTTACATTTATGTGTATCTATATCTATATCTATATCTATATCTATATCTATATCTATATCTATATCTATATCTATATCTATATCTATATCTATCTATCTATCTATCTATCTATCTATCTATCTATCTATATGTGTGTGTGTGTGTGTGTGTATTTGTGAACAACAGACAGAAATATTATTACACTTTTAGATCACACACTAAGATGAGTTGGAACATCTGCTTCTGATCTAAAACAGCACAGAGGTGCTGCCCTTTAGTCAAAAGATTAAAAAGTTCTGCTCATTGACTGACTAAACTAAGCCCAGTTTAGTTCCTAGAGTGGGGCGGGGTGCAGTATATATAGTTTTAAAGGCTTTTAAGTCCATGGCATCTATCATGTATACAGTCAGCCCTGAGTTAGTTTTATTGAAAACAAGGGTCTAATTCAATTGTGATTAACTTGCTCCATTGATTTCTGTAGGACTTTAGCTGAACTTAATACTTTGATTTCATTTAGCTAGAATGTGCCTAGCACTGTTTATGCACAGATGCAATGATAAGCCATGAGAATTCTGGCCTATTATGCCAAATAACTCTGTTTACTTGACTCATTCTTGTTTAGAAAGAATGGCTGAACCTCTGAGAAACTAGCCAAGGTGCAAAGACTTGACAAACTGGAATCTGAAGACAGGATTTGCAGTGACATTCCCATTCTTGATTTATTAGGAGAGTGACAAGCTACATATAATGGGAGGTATGTACATCCTTATTATTTTCTAGTTGGTTAAACCCACCTTTCCCCATCTTATTGGGCTTCATCCTAGAGAGGCTTGGCTTAAGGAAGAACCAGAGACTTCTGGACAAAATTCAGGCTATAGAAAGTTTCCATTTCTCCCTCAAGGCAAAGCCAGAATATTGCCAGAATGCATGCTCATATAGCCACCCTTAGCACAATTGTTAACTAGAATAAATTGAAACTCACTTAGGCAGCATTTGTTCTGGAAGAGTACTTGAAAGCACATACAATCTCTAGGGATTGAGGTTAACAGCAACAACTCTCTAATATTTACCAAATTCCATGATTTATAAGAATATATTTAGATTCTTTTGCCAGAATACTCACCCTTACTTTTATTGGCATAAGGACTAATATTATAAAATGTCATTTTATTTTTAAAATATGCATAATAATGTTGAATAACTAGAAGCATCATTGAAGGTTTATTTCAACCATAGTCATGAAAACAATTCAAAAATAACAACTTGAGGAGAATTTGCACATTATCTGTGGCATTGAGAAGTAAGATATATATATCCATTTTGGCTCCCACCACTGAACAAGTTGCCAGCTCTAGTAAAAATCAGTCCCACAGTGCACATTGAAGAAATAAGTCTTAATTATCAAGATGGTTGTGGCCTCATTTTCTAACTGCAAAACACTTTGTTAAATAAACAGCAGTGTCCACTTACAATTGTCAGACATCAGTACTGAACACTGAGCACAAAGCTTCATGGCAGTACATGGTGATCAGATTTGTACAAGATTTCTCTGGATATCATGCAAGCTAAAAAAAAAAATAATCCCCAAACTCAGATTTGAATAAAACACAGTTGAAAATGCTGAGACACAAGATCAAACAATTCCTTTAAAACCAGAGAAAATGTCTTAAACAACAGCACCTCTATACCTGAAACAAGGAGAAACATCACAGAACTAAAATGACGTGAAACCATAATATAATGAAATTTAAACATTCTTGATGGGGAAAGTTGTCGTTGTCAGGTGTTGAATTGCTATGAAATTAGAAATCAAGCAGCCTTTCTAGTTCAATCATTTCATGATGTGGAGCTTCCTGTTCCACCTTTCTCATAAGCTCCCTGACTCATCTGGAGGTAGCATTTTAGAGAAGATTTCAGCTGACAAGCTCAAGACCTGTGCTGGCTGGTTTATATGGAAGGAAGTGAACCATAAAAGGCCTCAGATTAAATAAGTTTATAGGCAGATGACGCGCTATATTGGTTTGAGTTAGGAAAGGGAGTTAGCTCTGAGACAAATTCATGAACCTTTAATTAAACTGGAAAAATGGAGGGCTTTGTGGGGTTTTACATAGTAAAATATACTGCTCAAAAAAATAAAGGGAACACTTAAACAACACAGTGTACTGTATTTAATAGTAGGATGTCTTATTTTCTGTTCCCTTTATTTTTTTTGAGCAGTATATTATGTAGTGAACGTGATATTTTCATGAAACAAAAGCCCAAGAGAATTAAAATTGTATTTTTTTTAAAACAGTAGATCGAATTGATATCAAGCATTGAGATTTTTGGATATATACTTCTCTTAAAAGAGAGAAAACCTAAAGACTTGTTTCCTCTCCTTTCAGGATTTTTGTCTCCACAATGTTCATCTATATAGCATAAAAATGGACTCCAACAGCTGGTTTTCATCATTCTTGTCATGGAATATTGTCACAATTTTGAAGATGGGGGTTGGGATGGACAGTCTGCCTGTTCCTGGACTGTTCTTGATCAGGGAAGTTCATGACTTGATTCCTGATGCATCAGCCATCATTTTACCCCTTCTTGGTCTTTGTGTAGCCCACCCTTGGATGCTGTTGCATTTCCATACACCTTGCATCCAAGTGGTGTGTATGTACTTCATTAGGCTGAATATTTATTGTATGGTTCATAAAACTCATTATCCATCATGATCATGAGAAAAAGTTTGGTGATTCTCAAGTAGAGCCAAAGAGTTGCTTTCCATTCAAATACTGAAGTCCTGCGGTTCAGCTGGCCTTTGGATATTCAGATACCAGAGTATCTGTTTATCCAAAGAATCCCTTCAACAATTTCATTTCAGACCTGATTTGAAACTCTCATATTCTATATGTAATAAATATCTTTGAGAGGGTATAAACTAAATGTTGTTATGTTTAGCTTTTATTAGGCCTGTAGTATCTTGCAAATATATGTATCAGTTTCATCTTGAAACTATATTTTTCAGTTTCAAAATCACTGCTGCATTGAGTGGATGTTATCCAAACTAATGTGTTGAGAATGACTTGAGGAGACTTTGTTGCCCACTTTTTGTAGTGTTACACAAGGAATAACAGCAGAATGGTCTTCATCTTTGAGAAGAACATGGTTGATTCTGGCAAGATTCTATCTGTAGGAAACAATCAAGAAACTACTCAGAAGTAAATCCATGTATTATTCTTGATGCTTTGGGTCTGACAGTCAGTATTTATGGTTTAGGTTGAAATATAGCCAGGATGGTTTGGAAATTAAGGTTTTATGTCTTGGAAATATAATACCTCTAGAAGAGGTGGTGCAGCTCTATGAAAGTGAAATTCATTCTTGCTTAAATGCTACTAGAAAGATAAATTTCTCTCTGGCATGTGTAGAATTTCTACTTAATATTGATTTACCACTGATGGTTTAGAAGCTAGGAAGATATTTTTTAGCATGTACAATCTAATACTGAGGGTCCCCATCCCCTGGTCTGTGGCCTGGTACTGGGCCACAGCCTCTTGGGAACTGGGCTGTGCAAGCAGCAGGCAAACATGGCAAACCATCCCCTTTACTCCCCCTCCATCACTGCTGGCAGTCCTCAGAGCCGGAGAGTTTGGGCACCCTCAATATAAAAAAAACATACCTGAACAGTCAATACTATTCAATGGTTATAAATAGGCAGGGCTGGAGAAAGGCCAGGTAATCTACTCCAGGATTATCACCAAAGCTTCATGGGAAAGTTCTCAAACAAAAGTTCAAAGATGGTACTGGAAAGTTGGATCCCTGGTAAGAAGTTCAAACATTCTCATAGAGCCTTGGTGGAGCAATGGGCTAATGCCTCCTTAAGTAACACCAGCTGCCTGCAATTAGTGCAGGTTCGCATCCCACCAGGCTCAAGGTTGACTCAGCCTTCCATCCTTCCGAGGTAGGTAAAATGAGGACCCAGATTGTTGGGGGCAATAAGCTGACTCTGTAATAATGCCACTTGGGGGGGGGGGGAGCGAAAGCCCTAATAAGCAGGCATATACATAGAATGAAGGCTACTGCTAAGCTTGTAAGCCGCCCTGAGTCTTCGGAGAAGGGTGGGATATAAATGGAATTAAAATAAAAATAAAAAATAAAAAAATAAGTTGGGAAATAATGATGCAAAAGGAGAAGCTTCACTGAGAAGCCTGAAGGCTGAGGAAACCTATGATGAAAATAATTGTCTGTGAGGAAGAAAATAAACAAGACTTGTACATGGAAAGTACAAAGCTTGAACCACAAGAAATCAAGAAATTAATGACAAGGACCAAAATAGGCATTCTCAGAATCAGTGAGATTAATTAGATTGGAATCAGGTACTTCCTATCAGATGAATTTATTATGCACTATACTGGAAATATAGGGACGCGGTGGCTCAGTGGGTTAGGACGCTGAGCTTGTCGATCAGAAGGTCGGCAGTTTGGCGGGTTGAATCCCGAGTGCCGCATAGCAGAGTGAGCGCCTGTTACTCGTCCCAGCTTCTGCCAACCTAGCAGTTCGAAAGCACGTAAAAATGCAAGTAGAAAAATAGGGACCACTGCGGTGGGAAGGTAACAGTGTTTCGTGTGCCTTTGGCGTCTAGTCATGCCGGCCACATGACCACGGAGACGTCCTCGGACAAGCACTGGCTCTTCGGCTTTGAAACGGAGATGAGCACTGGCCCCTAGAGTCGGAAACGACTAGCACGCATGTGCGGGGGAACCTTTACCTTTACCTTATACTGGAAATGGCAACATTAGAAGAAATGGAGTAGCATTGATAACAAAGAAGAAAGCATCAGTTGAAAATATCTGAGCATAAAATGACAGAATAATGATTATTAGAATTTGAGGTAAACTTCCGAAGGTCACAATGTTGCAGATATGCATATCCATCGACAACAGATGTATCTAAATAAGAAATAGAGGTTCTATGCCGACATTCAAGAAATAATGCAACACATGCTGAAAAGAGATATAATTTACATTATGGGTGATTTCAATGCCAGAAGTAGAAATTGTTAGCAGACTTGGTTTGGGCAAAGGGAATGAAGCAGATGACTGCATGGTGCACTTCTATGAATAAAATTGGCTGAGAATCATCAAGACATTGTTTATTTAACCAAATGTTGATTGTACACATTGACATCTCCAAGTGGACTGTACCACAACCATATTGATTACTTTTGTGCAGCCAACGATAGAAAAACAGAATGATTTCCACTAAAACTTTACTTGGTACAAACTGTGACTTGGACCATCAACTCTGAACTCTCAAACTTCCTCCTTCTGTTATATATTCAAGATGGACAATGTTTAATATTTATTTGTTATGTATACGTAGGGGTATGGGTCTATACATATGTTGTATATAGTATGTTAGGTGTGTGTCATGTATGTGTTCAATTTGAGAGCAGGCAACTAAATTTCATTTTTGATGTGTGCCATTGTGCCCACAGTAAAAAAAAATGACAACAAAGGTTATCTTGTCTTGTCTTGTCCTGTCCTGTCCTGTCCTGCCTTGCCTTGCCTTGCCTTATCTTATTTGCAGCCAAAGTGTGTCTTGAATTCAAATTCTGAAACACCAAAAAGTACATAGGTCTTGGGAAATATAGCAACAAAAATATCACCTCTATATACAGTCGAGGTTAAAAAAACAACAACAATCCAGATTCAATTTACTTAACCTCATGGGGAAACAATCAGATAAACTATGGGAAAACATGAAAAAACCCTTATCATTGAAATTGCTTATTGAAGCATACAAAAACTAATGAAGATAAGCACATAGCTGTCACAGGAAACCATACAAGTTGCTGGACAGAGAATGAAAGCTAAAGCCATGAATGAAAGAGAAAGGTACTGGAATGAATATTATAAAGACATGGAGAAAAGAAATTGAAGAGAACAAGCTGGAAAACTTTTTATCCGTTAAAAAAAAAAGACCACCTCTTGAATTCTATTTGTTGCAGGCAAAGGAATAATAAGGGACACAGAGAGAAAAGTATTGAATGATCAAAAGCAAATTAAAAAAAACAGGCAGGATTCAATTTATCTCCTCTAACCATCACATCCCTGATAGATTGTGATCCTCCAGTCCACCAAATTACTAATTTGCAGAATACAAAAGCCAAAATCTGTTCCTGCTGAAATGAAGTCTTAGTCTTAGCAAGGGTAACCTTGGAAAACCAGACATGTTTGCAATAACCAGAGGGGTTATTTCCTCCTGTTCTCAGCTGGGTTGCGTGGGAAGGGGTGTAAGAAAGTTTTATATCTGGCCAAATGCTGGGGTGGGGTATAGCAGGATGAGGTAGAAGGTAAGAGAATAAAGCAAGTGAACAAGCATAAATGAAATATACAGAGATGCATGTCTCGACCTGGTATTCCTGTCCGGACAGTGGTTGGATGATCTTGGAGGGGGTTCACCGGTCATTGTTCCCCTGTCATGGTCCAACCATTATCTCCTGTGGCTGGTCTTTTGTTATGACACCCCCCACCACTGGGCTGCGGAACCGACCAGATGGTTCCTCCCCAGGCGCCTAATGGACCCAGAACGGTTCCAGATGGCACTTGGGTCTATACCCATCGCCCTCACTCACAGCCCTGTTGATGCCTTGGTTGATGCCTGGGAAAAGGCGGCCACTGAGGCACTCAACTTTGTTGTACCCTTGCGACCCCTGACCTGGTGCAGATCCCGTTGGGCTCCATGGTTTTCTGTGGAGCTCTGGGAGATGAAGCATCAGAGGCGGGGTCTAGAGAGTGGTTGGAGGTCCAGCCATTCCGAATCTGACCGATTGCAGTTAAGAACCTTCATAAGGTCTTATCTTGCTGCAATGAGGACAGAGAAGGCTAATTACTTCACTGCCCTCATTGCGTCCGCAGATAATCACCCGGCCACCCTGTTTAGGGTGACTCGCTCCCTCCTTAATCAGGAGGTGAGAGAGGAGCCCTTGCAGGGGCGGGCCAAGGAGTTTAGTCATCATCTGATGGACAAAATCGCTCAGATCCTGGCTGGTTTGGACTCTAACTGGGCAGAGTCTGATATGGAGGAATCGGACGGTCTTGAGCATGTTATCTGGACTGAGTTCGATCCTGTTTCCCCTGATGATGTGGACAGGATTATGGGGAGGCTGAGTTCCACCACCTGTTTATTGGACCCGTGTCCCTCTTGGCTAATTTATGTGGCTCAGGAGGAGACACGAAGCTGGTTCCAGGCAATAATATCTGCCTCTTTGAGTGAGGGTGTCTTCCCCGCTGCTTTGAAGGAGGCGGTGGTGAGGCCCCTTCTCAAGAAGCCTGCCCTGGACCCAGCAATTTTAAACAACTATCGTCCTGTCTCCAACCTTCGCTTTCTGGCGAAGGTTGTTGAGAGTGTGGTGGCGCATCAGCTTCCTCTGTTCCTGGAGGAAACTGATTATCTGGACCTGTACCAATCGGGTTTCAGGCCCGGGTACAGCACAGAGACGGCATTGGTCATGCTGGTGAATGATCTCTGGCAGGCTCGGGACAGGGGTTGCTCCTCTGTCCTAGTTCTATTAGATCTCTCAGCGGCTTTTGATACCATCGACCATGGTATCCTACTGCGGCATCTCAGGGTGTTGACGGGAGGGCAGAGGTCTGCCCTGAGGCCTCTCATTTGTGGAGTTCCTCAGGGGTCGGTTCTCTCTCCCCTCCTGTTCAAAATCTATATGAAGCCGCTGGGCGAGGTCATTCATGGTTTCAGGGTGGGGTATCATCAGTACGCTGATGATACCCAACTTTTTTTCTCCACCCCGAACCAACCCAGTGATGCCCTCGCCGTGATGTCCTGTTGCCTGGAGGCCGTCCAGGTCTGGATGGGGAGAAACAGGCTTTGTCTCAATCCTCCCAAGACTGAGTGACTGTGCATACCGGCATCTCAGACTAACCAGTCCATTCCATCTTTAATGATGGGGGGTGAGGTGTTACGCCCCGTCGATATGGCTCGCAACTTGGGCATCCTCCTGGATTCACGGCTCAGTTTTGAAGACCATATAGGAGCCGTGACCAGGGGGGCTTTTGCCCAGGTTCGCCTGGTACGCCAGTTGCGGTCCTACCTGGACCGAGATGCCCTGTGCACAGACACTCATGCACTCGTGACCTCCCGATTGGACTACTGCAATGCTTTCTACATGGGGCTGCCCTTGAGGACCACTCGGGGGCTCCAGCTGATGCAGAATGCAGCCACGTGGGTTGTGATGGGGGCCTCCCGATACTCCCATATAACACCTCTGCTCCGTGAGCTGCATTGGCTTCCAGTTGCCCTCCGGGTGAGATTCAAGGTGCTGGTGATGACCTATAAAGCCCTAAATGGCTTGGGTCCGGGATATCTGAGGGAACACCTGCTGCCGGCATCAAGCTCCCTTTGTCCTGTGCGCTCCCACAGGGAGGGTCTTCTCAGGGTACCGCCAGTAAAAGATTGCCGGTGGACAATACCCAGGGGGAGGGCCTTCTCTGTGGGTGCGCCGGCCCTTTGGAACCAGCTGCCTGTAGAGCTTAGGACTGCCCCGACCTTCGTTCATTCTGCCGGGACCTGAAGAGCTTTCTGGCCTGGACTGAGAGTATTAACTGGGGTTTTAATTGTATTTTAATTGTAATTGGGTTTTTTAGTTCAAGGTTAGTGTAATCATTTTAATTGTTTTTAATTTTTGTAACTTGTTGTATTGTTTTTAAAAAACCTTGTGAACCGCCCTGAGTCCTACGGGAGAAGGGCGGTATATAAGTCTAATAAAATAAATAAATAAATGTTTGTGCAAGTGTGTATGTCTGTGCGGTCCCATAAAGACTAAATATTGCCCACCTCTGTTCTAATGCAAAGTGGTAGAGAAGCTTCCTAGGGCCTTTAAGCAAAGCCCTTTATAAAATGAGAATGAAAACGGGCGAAGTACACTGCTGCTTTCTTTTATTTTCTTGCTTCAAAATTCATCTTGGGTGCTTAGCCTCCATTTCCCCTAGCAATATAAATGGTTAGTTTTCTTTCCGTGCCTGAGCAATTAAATGGTGTCTTTCTGGTTACTGTGCAAGGAGTGAATGAATCACTGCTAGATATAAATCAGGAAACAGCTCCTCCTGTGATGAGTGAAGTGTTTTTGAGAAGAAAAAGCTGCATATGTTTCAAAAACATTTATCTCCTGGCCTCCATTAAAAAAAATGGAAGAAATCATCATTAGACTGGGTTAATGTGGTTCTGGAATGCCAGTGATGTTTTCAATAGACAGTATGGATATTTGGCTCATGACAACCCCAGATTACAAATTACTTTGCAAGCCAAGGAAGTCTGTCTCTACCACATATGTCAGCAACTGGACAATCTGTTCACAGAACCCAGCTTCCCTTTAACCTAGTATTCTTCAGATATGTTGACAATTCTGTAAGTTTTAATTTCATTACATCTGGAGGACATCAGGTTGGAAGAAGTTGAATTATGAATTAAATTTTAATGTTCTTCCTTTTTCTCCTTTCTTCGCTGGAGATATTGTTCCAAGTTGCCGTTGATAAGAGATGTATTTCTGCTTTCTTGCGGAATATATAGACACTGTATGTCTGCTTAGGTAAAGAGATAAATAATAAATGTAAGTAACCGTATGATGTCAAGATGTTGAAAAAAACGTTAATCAATGTCTAGATATTAAATTAATAAATGTATCAAGATGTGTAGAAATATGTGTAGAAATATGTACATATTCTAAGCCTTTTAACAGAAAAACAGAGTTGGAAGGGACCTTGGTGGTCATCTAGTCCAACCCCCTGCTCAGGCAGGAAACCCTGCACCATTTCAGACAAATGGTTGTCCAATCTCTTCTTAAAAACTTCCAGTATTGGAGCATTCACCGCTTCTGAAGGCAGGTTGTTCCACTGAATAGTTGTTCTAACTGTCAGGAAATTTCTCCTTAGTTCTAGATTGCTTCTCTGTTTGGTCAGTTTCCATCTGTTGCTTCTTGTCCTGCCTTCAGGTGCTTTGGAGAATAGCTTGACTTCCTCTTCTTTGTGATAACCACTGAGATATTGGAACACTGCTACCATGTCACCCTTTTTAAACCATATAAAGAAATAAGAACTTAAAACAATTTACTAAAAAAAACCTTTTTTTAAAAAAAATAAGACATTAAATATTCCCATCAGAAAGCAGCTTAAAATCCCATAATATGGGATACAACAACCAAAACATCAATAGTGAAACAGAAGAAGAGAAGCAAAAACGCTACAAATAGCTTGCATTTCTCAAAAGTGTGGGCCAGAAGATGCTTTGGGGCTGTGAGTCAGAGAATGGAGGATGGTCCTCCTTCCCAGCCCATGCCAAGCAGGATTACCAGTTTGATGCAAATGGCCACTGGATAGCAAAACAATATGATGCTTCCAGAGTTCTATATGAAGCCTAAGTCTCCTTTTAATATTTTTTTTTAAAAGCCACTTTATTTTATCTTTCAGGGAATGAGTACTCATGCCTGGAATGGTCCAAACAGAATGCGTGGCTCTGTTCTTTTGTTCAAAAAGAAGCATAAACACATTTGAAATAAATTGAAATAAATAGCAGGTTTTATTTAGCTTTCAACTCTTCCCCCACCATTCTTTCAATGCTAGGCAAATACAGCTGCATTTGCAGTTATTAAAGCTGGTTTGTTCTGTCTTTCAAAGACTTCTGCAAAAAAAGAAAATCTGGGAAATCTGGTGGTTCCCAAAAGACTGTAAGATCGCAACAGAATTCCTGATTTTTTCCACAAATCTACACATATGCTCTCTCAACTGAAAAAAAAGCTGCATATGTCACTGTTCCCCAGTGTTTCATAGAACGTGCAAAAGCTGAAAACTGAATTTTTCATATTTAACCCTGAACGTCTTTACCATCCCTTTTTAATAGTATAGATGAATGGGTTTCCACTAACATATGTTTTTATAAAAGGAGAGAATTGCTTGGGGAAACATTTACTACAGGAATCAGTATGTTAGCATTTTGTGCCAGAACAACGGCAGCAATTTTCTTGAGAAGGAATATGGTGAGAAGCACTGGGATGTGGACTGGGTAAATAAATATATTCCTAATAAGGAAACATTTTAAAAGAAGCATAACTAAGAAAAGCAAGTTTTCCCCCCCAGTTCAGAAAAGAAGTGTTTACCCCATTAGCTGATAGTATGGAAGACTGAAATGTTTACATTGACTGTCTTATTTTGTGATTTCTCACTGAACGTTCCATTAAAATGCAGCTATTTAATAAAAACGAATAATTATTTTTACTTATGTATTAGATTTATATGCTGCCCATCTCATTTAGAGGCAACTCTGGATGGCTTACAAACATTAAAAAATGGTACACATTAAGATGGTAAAACAACCCAACTAGATTGCTGGCCATATCGATGAGGGGCACTGAGAAAGCTTCTGAGAAGGAAGCAAAAGAAGAAATGGGGCAGCCCAGAAATATTGGAATGTAAGTAAAGCTGCCGTGTAACACGGCTATTCATAATTAAACAGTAACTGCTGTTCTGGAATCCTGCTGCTGCTCTTCACTGTTTAGAACCAAAGAATTTCACCTTTGAAAAATATTTCCCCCCCCCCATAATAGGAAAAAGGAGCTCTTGAACAAATGCCCATCAGATGTTTATTAACATAGAGGAGGCAGAAAAAAATCTCTTTTCCTTCTTCCTCGTTGCACAGCAAAATTCTCCACCATTTCCTACAGGAGTAGGATCGGTTTAGAAACTCTTCAGCTTGGCAGCTCCATTTGATCAGCCAAGAGAGCAGAGGCATGCAGCATTCCTCAGCTGTCCTGAGAAAATCTCTGTACCTGGATGACAATTCTTGATGAAACATTGCCAATGTTTAGAACTATATTACTGGTATGTCACTCTGGCAAGCCACACAAGCATGCTAAGATACCTGTTGTGGACAGTTACTTTATATGGGAAAGGATTTGTATAGCAACTAATGGCAGTTTACCCCAGAAAAATTAATTGAAGTATGTGTTGTATGAAAATATATGAAAGTAGGATGTATGAATGTATGAAAAAATATGCAGACGTTAATGCTAATAGAGATTTTTCATTCCTTACAAATGAACAAATAAAAATTGCTTCATACCTTACTGAGAAGGAATCATTCTCGCTCTTACTAAGAATTATATTGACCATTCCCACTGGTGAGGCAGGGAGGATGTCTGAGAGAGCACAGTCCTTCTCGTGTGCCACAACCCAGGAGCAGACACAGCAAACAGGGGTTTATAACAAATGGTGGTTTATCTACAATGCTATACAAGTATCACTAGGAACAATGGACATACACGTGCAATGAGCAGAATCCAACAAACAGCAAATATAGCAGGAAAGGGAAAAGAAAGAAAACACACTAGCAAAGCCTCCCCTTTTTTTACACAGGCTCTCAAAGAGACAACAGCCAAAGATCCTGCTGACTCATTCCCATCATTACATCAACTGGTCTGCTCTTAAATCATCACCTTGACAGAGGATATGTTATGGATTCTATTGGCTAAGGCAGGGGTAGGCAACCTTGGCTCTTTTATGACTCGTGGACTTCAACTCCCAGAATTCCCTATGCTGGCTCAGGAATTCTTGGAGTTGAATGTCGCGGAACAATTAACAGTCCGACCAGAGGTGGATGGACCATGGTTCATTTGCATGGTCAATATCAAAGAAAAGAAATTCAAAACATGTTCTATAGTAAAACTTTTAATGAGAAAACAAAAGACCTAGCTGGGTCACCGTAACAACCAGATCGTCTGCAAACGCCCTCAGTCTATAATCCTGATCTCTAATTTGAATACCCTTAATTTTTTCCGAATTCCGTATTTTAATCAATAATATCTCCAATGTTAATACAAATAATAAAGTTGATAACGGACACCCTTGTCTTGTGCCCTTTTCAATATTGCATACTTCAGTCAAACTATTATTTACTATTATTCGGGCAATTTGTTTTTGATATAATGCCCTAATTGGTTGTAAAAATTTATCCCCAAAATTCATTTTATCAAAAACTTTCATCAAAAATTGCCAATCCAATTGATCAAAAGCTTTTTCAGCATCTAAAAAGATCAACGCCGCAGGGATCTGGTTGTTCCTTTCCAAAAACTCCACCAAGTCAACTATATGCCTCACATTATTTTTCATTTGTCTACCACTAATAAACCCAGTTTGGTCCCCATGAATCATCTGTTGCAAAACCCTCATCAATCTATTAGCTAAAACCTTAGCAAATATCTTGTAGTCTGTATTCAAAAGTGATATTGGTCTGTAATTTCTTACTTGAGTAACATCCTGATCTTCCTTCGGGATCAGGGAAATAAAAGCAGTTCTCCAAGACGGAGGCACCCTTCCTCCCCTTTGAATTGTCTGAAACAATTCCCTTAATGGCTTTATCACCTCCGATTGTAGATTTTTATAATAGACCACAGTCAGTCCATCCGTACCTGGCGCTTTATCCACATTCAGTTGCTTAATTGCTAAAAGAATTTCTTCTTCTGTTATCAATTGATTAATCTCTTCCTTTTGTTCTTGTGTAAGAAGCGGGATGTTGGCATTCTTCAGATATACGTCAATGTCTGTTTCATTAATCTTATCTTTAACATATAATTTGGAATAAAAGTCCACAAAGGCTTCCTTAATAAGATCCTGTTGATACACAACCTTGCCTTTATGTTCTATTTTATCTATGTTAGAAGCCCTTTGCTTTTTCCTTAACCTGTAGGCTAACCATCTACCTGGTTTATTGGCATTGCAAAAAGTGTTATGCCTAGCAAACCGTAAGTTGGTTGCCACCTGATCAGCCATCAACTTATCAAATTGTCCTCTTAACAAATTAATAACCTCTTTGATCTTCACATCCGATGGATTCAAAATTAGGGCCTTTTCTTTTTCCCTAATTTCATTCTCCAATTCTTTCCTCCTGACTTCCAAGTTACGTCTGTATTTATTATTCATATATATTAACACCCCTCTCATATAAGCTTTACTAGCGTCCCAAACCATGTCCATAGAAGTATCCTTGTTCATATTAATTTTAAAAAAGTCCTTCATCTGATGGAGATAATAATGCAATATGGGAAGGTTTCTGGATTTAAGGTTAATTTACAAAAAACTAAAATATTAGCCAAAAATATGACAGCATCGCAAAAGGCCCTTTTAGAAGGGTTAACTGGATTCGAGATTGTTAAAAGGGTTAAATATTTGGGGGTGTATTTGTCACCCTCAAATGCAAAGTTATATAAAAATAATTATGAAAAGCTATGGGGAAAAATTCAAAAAGAATTGGAGAGTTGGGAAAAATTGCAATTGTCTTTACTGGGAAGAATTGCAGCAGTGAAAATGAATGTCTTGCCTAAATTTCTATTTTTATTTCAAATGATACCGATTCTTAAAAAAGATTTAAATTTGGAGGAATGGCAACGGGGTATCAATAAATTTGTATGGGCAGGGAAAAGGCCACGAGTTAAACTTAAGATTATGCAGGATACGCGTGAAAGAGGTGGTCTTAAAATGCCCAACTTTAAATTATATTATGAAGCTGCTGCGTTGTCAGGGATAAGTGATTGGATTAATTTGACACAAGGGAGATTATTAAATCTTGAGGGCCACGACTTGTTATTTGGCTGGCATGCATATTTACTGTATGATAAGAAGGTAGATAATGTGTTTAAAGTGCATATTTTAAGACAGGCATTGCTGAGAGTTTGGAAAAAGTATAGACATAAGTTAGACTACAAGATACCGTTGTGGGCAATTCCGAAACATGCAATAGAAAACATAAATGTTGGCTTCAAACATGATGTGACTACGTACAAGGAGATCTTAAGTTTGGAGAGGAACGTATGGTGTTTGAAGCCGTATAATCTTTTACGAGATGAGAAGATTGTTCAAACTTGGTTTCAATATGGTCAATTACGTGCCAGGTGGAAAGAAGACCAGAAAATTGGTTTCTCAATGACTGATGAAAATTTGGTAAAGCAAATTAGAAATCAGGGTCCAGCACATATCAAACGGATATATCTTGCATTGATAGAAATTGACTCAGAAACAGAACTTGTTAAAGATTGTATGATAAAGTGGGCTCAGAATATTCAAGAAGTTATCACAATGGACACTTGGGAAAAGATCTGGGTGAGGAATGTAAAATTTACACAAGCTCAAAACTTAAGAGAAAACTTTTACAAAATGTTTTATAGGTGGCATTTAGATCCTAAAAAGCTTGCAAGTATGTATCTGAACTATCAACCTAAATGTTGGAGATGTGGTGGCGAAGATGCAACGTATTTTCATATATGGTTGACCTGTAAAAAGGTTAAGGCTTTTTGGATTAAAATCTGGTGGAATATGCAAAAGATTTTTAAGCAAAGGATAAAGTTTTGTCCGCAATTGTTCTTATTGGGCATAATTACAGATACCACTGTTATGGACACCAAGTTGATGTTGAATTTAATTACAGCAGCAAGACTTTTAGTAGGTCAATATTGGAAGAAGGAGGAACTCCCGACTATAGAAGAATGGACTCTTAAAGTTTCTGACCTGGCGGAAATGGCAAAGATTTCGGCTTATTTGAAAGATCATTCGCAACAATGTTATATTATGGAGTGGAAAAAGTGGATTGACTATATCCAGAACAAATATGGGACTAAAAAGTTTCACTTAGCATTTGAATATTTTTTTTCCTTTTTTATGTAATATTAGTACTGCTTGTAGTCATTTCATATGAGCTAGAGTGCGATAGACTTAATAGTTTATTGTTGTTAGCATATGGTTGTTTATGATTGTTTTCTGCTTTTATACCTTGTATTTAGCTCTGGGAAGTCGGGGAGGGGGGAGGGGGGAAGGGGAGGGAGGGTTAGGGAGGGCTAGGAAGGGGTGGGTGGAGGGAGGGGGGGAGGGATTGTTAAAGATAAAATGTATTGTAAAACTTTTCAATTAAAAAAAAAGAAAACAAAAGACCTAGACTGACATTCTCTCATCAGGTCGAAGGAGAAAGTAAAACAGAAAATGAACTTTTTCTAGGCCTGCGCACAAAACAGTTTAAAACCAAAACATTGGCTGGACATAGCTGGAGTCACTATGGTTACAAGATAAGATAATACACAGTGCAGAGCAGAAAGAGATGTACAATTAGAAATGAGCGAAGCTGGCAAAACTAAAAAAACACGCAGTGACATTGAAGTCCAAGAGTCATAAAAGAGCCAAGGTTGCCTACCCCTGGGCTAAGGAATTTCAAGGTGGGGTCTAGGAAAAGAGCCTTCTCTGCCACTGTCCCTTCCCTATGGAATATCTTCCCCTCAGTGGTGAGGTTGTCCCTCAGTGGTGAGGTTGGCCCTCACTCTTTTGGCCTTCTGGAAGAGCGTGAAGACCTGGCTTTGCTAATTGGTGTGGAGATTGGAGAATGGTGTGCTACTCTCAGGGTGGTTGTGGCCTGAAGTTGATCCTTCTGCCTTTAAACTTACTTCTTAAACTCTGTTTTTATTCTGTTCTTCCTTCTCTTTTGTATTTTTAATTGTGTCTCTTATTTTATAAGGTTTTATGGCTGTATTTGTAAATCACCCAGGGTCACTTGAACATAGTTGGTGTCTAAATTTAATAGATAAATAAATAAAAGCAGACCTAGAGGCTAGAGGACACATTAAACAGGGAGGTGAAATGCTTTATGCACATAGAAGGCCCATAAAATATTGAAAACCATTGACCTGATTTTTTATGGTGAGTGTATTAATTTGTTTGCTCCATAGTTTCACCACTTTATTGCCTTCTCCACTTATATTTTAAAACATCTCAGAAGGCAGTGAGTTCCCCCAGTGAAAGACCCATTAAAACTGGAAAAAAATCCATTTTGGGGTACCTGCCCTGAGCTCCAAAATACCTGCAAAGAGTTGAAATGTGGTGGATAGGCATATAGGAAGAGGCACAAGATACATTTCTCAATTATATTTTTTATATATCTGCCCTGTTCACCGCCCTGAGTCCTTCGGGAGAAGGGCGGTATATAAATAAATTATTATTATTATTATTATTATTATTATTATTATTATTATTATTATTATTATTATTATTATTATTATTATCTTGTATTTTTTTTAAAAAAGCAGCAATGAATAAAGGGAAGAAATATGATTATAAAATATTTTCTGTTACCTTTTGTGTTGTGAGTTCATGGTGGTTGACATGGAATGGAAATAAAGATATACCTTGCAAAAATAGATGTATGTGGTAGTTATAAAACTGCAATGAATTTTAAGAATGTAAGAGAAACCTTATTGGATGAGATTAAAAAGGCATGTAGTGTTTTTATGCTGTTTTCTACTGCAGCTATGCAGATGTCTGGATCTGGGAGCAATATATTTGACTTGCAGATAGCGAAAGAGAGCTTTCAGATTTGTGGAAGCTAAATGGCTTTGAAATCAGATCATTGCAACGTTGTTCTAGCATGTCTATTCAGAAATAAAACTTACGGACCATATTGGGACTTATTCCCACAGAGTGTACTTTGCATAAATCTGAATGGGGCTTTGAAAAACATGCAATTGTAACATCTAATTTCTAATTTAAACACAAAGCCTTTGGTTGTGTCATTTCTATCTCTCTATATCTTTATTATAATTTTAAATTTTAAATACAATAAAATATGAAAGATTAAAAGAAAGCAAAAAAAATAAGAAAAAGAAAAAAGGAAGAAAGGATAGAATTATGCCTTCTACTCCTTTTATTCTATTGAGTAATTGCCATCTTACTGTTTCCCCTCTTTTTTTCTTACTTTGTAATTCCCTTCCCCTTCCCTTTTAACCCTTCTTAGTCCTTAAAACCATATATCATTAATTTCTTTCAGCAAAAACTTCATATATGGTTGTTACTCTTTTAAAAAGGTTATTGTTTTTTCCCCCTGATGAAACTGACCACTTTTATCATTTCTGCAAGCTCCATCAATTTTCCAATCTTCCACTGTGGATATTTCATTAGTCTTCCTTCTTTGTACATACAGTAATTTTGCCACATATACATATTAATTTCCCATATTTATTAGTTCAATGTCCATAAAACCCAATATAAACAATTCTGGTTTCATCTTAACATTAATCTGCAATATCTTTTTCATCATTGTATGGATCTGCACCCAAAATTCCTTTGCTTTTTTTTTTTTTTTTTGCAAAGAGATAGCCGTTGGTTCTCAATGGTAGCATGATAGCGCTGATGCTTGCTATTAAACTCCTGGGAAGGTTAAGAATACAGCTGAAAACACACTTTGAATTCTGTTTAAAATGAGAGAAAAGCAAACAGTCCATACTTCTCTGTCCTCCTCTCCCCTGTGCTTAGCTTATTAAATGAGAAGAATATTTCAAGTAAATCAACACTTCCTGACCTCAGCTGCATTCAGTTATAGACAGCCAGTGTCAAGAAAATGCTGTTCCCTATTAAAACAAGAGAAAAAGGTCACGCATCTGTGTTTGTATTTTAATCTGATGTGATCTAAATATGCCGAAAGTTCTCTAACTCTCTGCCCCAATTAAATCCCAATAAATGACACAATTACTTGCAAAACTCCATCTACAATATCCAACCTGATTCTCCTGGGACAGTAAGACATCTGTAGTCCTGATGTTAAAGACGATAGACTAGCAATTGAACTATGTTTATAAACCATGATAAGTCAGTTTGTTTAGCTATGGTCAGTTGAAAATACCATACCTGGTTAGACTCACACAACATATCAAACTGTTGCAAAATGCAATAGACAATTACATGCTAAGTCAGAAAAAAAAACACTTTGTGCCTTAACATGATAGGCCAACCCAGCCTCTGACAAGACAGGATCAGGCACTCACCCGGTGAAACTACATACTTTAGCTCATGAATTGCTTTAAAAAAATGCTTGGTGATCAACCAGTTAATGCTTCCCTGCATTTTTCTGCTAACAATATATATGTAACATTAAAGCTTCACTTAACCAATGTGTGACTCAGCATAATGCCCCAGCATTAAAAAAAAACACCTCTTCAAAAAAGACATTTCTTTTATAGCTACCTTTTTTTTCTAATCAACAGGGTTAAATTTAACTGGTACTTTCATGAACCATGGCCTTTTAAAATTGTCACTAATATTTTTCCCCCCATTGAGTTGTCTGTTATTCAACATTGTCAGAATCAGCACCATTCAGCCTTTCTCTAACCTTTATATCCAAATAGCATCAGAAACTAATTAATACTAGTTGTGATGTGGGGAAAACAATAACTTGATCTGATGTAGTTCGAGCACCTTGACTTCACATACGTTAGGTTGCAATTATCATTATCAAGTATAGGTAAGAACAATGGGAACCCTAGTCCATTACATTTGGAGAGAAACATTATTAAGGAAGGATGCTTTATAAAATCCATGTCTGAAATAAACACTTTTTTATTTGAAACCTTTTATATTTGCAAGTTCTCATTGTACTTCTGGCAGAAAGGATTTAGGAGAAGTTTTTTTTTCTCATGCATACTATTGAATTATGTTTTCAAGCTATGATCAGATAAGAAGTGTTACTTTCTGGAACACTACAAAATGGTAGTATATTATGGGAATTTGCAAAATCAACTATTCTACCAAGAAACCAAATTTGTAATAGCTGTGTTCATTACTATTCATAGTTACTCGATGTCACATTATTTACCTAGTTGATTAGAATGGAATGAAGTTGCAAAAAAACAAATCCAGCTTAAGACATTTTTTTTTTCAAATTTTCTATAGTCATGGACAACTAATAAACGTTTTGGAAACATGGAGATAACCCATCTGAATATCTCCTCCCTTTATTTTAATTCTTAACAGCATGGGAGTTTAACATTTTCACCTAATATGGTTATGATTGTACAGTTGCATTTGTGAACACCTGCTCATCCCTCCATGTCAAATGCCTTTTAAAACTTAATTTTGTACTAAACTTTTAAATCCAAAATAAACTAGATAATTGAATTATTATTTCATGTACATGTGCCAAAATAACAAATCTAAGAACAAACTTGGTCAAGAATATTTGTGAATAAAAATTTCTGAATCTCAAGTGGCTAAAGGCAACTGGGTCTCTAGCCTACTAGCACTAGCAGTAGCACTTAGACTTATTTACTGCTTCACAGTGCTTTACAGCCCTCCCTAAGTGGTTTACAGAGTCAGCATTATTGCCTCTAACAATCTGGGTCCTCATTTTACCAACTGGGAAAGATGGAAGGCTGAGTCAACCTTGAGCTGGTCAGGATCGAACTGCTTGTGTGTGGGAGTTAGCCTGCAATACTGCATTTTAACCACTGCGCCACCATGGCTCCTGTAAAAAATAATAATAAATCTAATAACATCCCATGTTTAGATATTCACAACTGTAATTCCTTATTTGCTTTTTTTCTTTTTGAAGTAATTTTTTTGTGAGATCACAGTTTCGCCTTATTTGGATTCATAGCTGGTAGACTATGCAGCACTGTTATTTGGAACACTGTTTCTATGCTGCAGTGATCAGATTTTCAGCCACAAATCTAGCCAGTGGTTGAATGGTGGTAAACCTGGGCAAATTTTGGTTGTCCAGTTGGTGGATCTCCAGAGATGTCCACCATCTGAGAATTTCTGGATTTTAAGGAGAATGCAGCGGATGTTCTATTGATGGTGTGGGAATCCAGACAAAGGTAAAGGCAGCTGACTTTTAACAGTAGTAAACAACATCAGCCCCTTCATGGATTACTGCCTTGTCGTGGCAAAGGGGCTTGCGTAATTCAATGAAGCTATGAGCTATGCCGTGCAGGGCCACCCAAGACGGAAAGGTCATAGCAGAGGGTTCTGACAAAACGTGATCCACTGGAGAAGGAAGGCTGAGCGCCAAAGAATTGAGGCCTTTGAACTATGGTGCTGGAGAAGACTCCTGCGAGTCCCTTGGACTGCAAGGCGATCAAACCGGTCAGTCCTAGAGGAGATCAATCCTGACTGCTCTTTAGAAGGCCAGATCCTGAAGCTAAAACTCAAATACTTTGGCCACCTAATGAGGAGGAAGGACTCACTGGAGAAGAGCCTAATGCTGGGAAGGATTGAGGGCAATAGAAGAAGGGGACGACAGAGAATGAGGTGGCTGGATGGAGTTACTGAAGCAGTAGGCGTGAGCTTAAATGGACTCCAGAAGATGGTAGAGGACAGGAAGGCCTGGAGGAACGTTGTCCATAGGGTCGCGATGGGTCGGACACGACTTCGCAACTAACAACAACAACAAACAACATCAGAAAGAGGGTTTTGCAGAGCAGACTGGCTGATGGAAAAGGCAGCTACCTTTGGAAAGGAAAGATCAGGAGTCAGTGAGTAAAATCTGACCAAGCTGCTGGAATAATAAGAAGCTGAAGAAAGAGTTATTTTCCTTCTTTTCTTTTTCTTCTCTAGGCTAAAAAAGTGTAAATACTGAAGCTGTCTAGCAGAGTGAACATATGAAAATTGTTATGTATGCAGGCACCTGCATAGCAACAGCCACCAGGGGGCGTTGACCTGGACAGTTTTCGGCAGGAAACCTAGTTCGGCGGGAAACCTAGGGCCAACCACATTGGCTGCATGCTTACCTGGCCGGGTATTTAAGGAGGCCAGGTAACCCTCACTCCTCAGTTCACTTCCCCCTTCCAATAAAGAGCTGAACTCACACACCGGCTGGCGTCTCTTCCTTGCGTCGGACCCACTACACAATAAAAATTGTGATAAAGAACACCTGTGTGAATGAGGGAAAGCCAGTTAAGAAACTGCAAGCAGCTTTGTACAAAGATGTATGGACAGCTTGTTAAGACACAGCATATGTATTAGAAACAAACACAAAGTATTTACTTGAAAAGTAGTGGCACAATAAACATCACGTTAATTGAGAGAAGGTGTGCATCTTTCTGTCTCTCTGTCTCTGTCTGTCTCTCTGTCTGTCTGGAAAGTTTGTGTCCCCAAATTGACAATGCAATTGCCATTTGCGAGTAATTTCCCTGCTGTAGTCTGAAATTTCTTTCTTTTTTTGATTTTGACTTGGGAACATAAATGTGGTTGAATACTTGTTGGTTCACTTTGAAAACTCCAAGCTTATTTCTTTAAATCATCCTCCTACTGTGTCCCAACCTCCTGGTTACAATCTTACTTATCTTTTGTGTAACTCCAAAGAACGTAAAAGAGAATAAGGAAGAGTGAAAGTCTCCCTTTCTTTCCCTCTCTTCCAAGTCCAATGCAGCTGTTCTTTAACTTTCTGACTATGTTGGCACACGGGGAATTAGAACTTGTGGATGTATAAAACAGATCTGATAGGGCCACATAACAAAACACAGCATCATAAAATAGGACAGCACCTTGGCTTTCCAGTGTGCCAATGGGTAATCAGGGCAGTAACTGAATAAGACACATTATTTCATACAGATTTAACTGAACAGTTTAATAATAATTCCAGCCTGCCAGCCTGCTGACTGTTTCACCACCCAGACACTGCTTGCCATTTAGTGTTCCTGGTTTGAATGGGAGCCTCTTAATATCCAAAGCAATTTGCCAGCTTTTGTTCAGTCCCCTTCCTGGCCATTTGCCATGTCATTGCTCTTTTCTCTACATTCTCTAGGTCTAGCCTCAAAAATGCTTTGGCTTTGCCAACTTGACTGTAAAGCTGCAATCACAAGAAATTGGCTTCTAATGATGCTTGAATATCTAACCGTAATATGTGTGGGAATGGGTCACTCTGTGCCTGAGGCCAGGTTTATATCTTTCCAACATAATCAGCTGCAAAGAGATTTAGGTGACTGATCATTCTTCAATGTTCACACAAGGCGTAATGGCAGCTTGGGGTTGAGGGGACCACCAAGATGTTGAAGTGCCTACCAAGCTCTGAAAAACAGTGTATGACAAAGACCAGGAAAATCAGAGTGTGGGAAATCGGCGTGGGTTAATAGTCAGAGAAGAAAAACTTCACAATTTTAATGATTCCCCTGGTTCTCTACTGCAGCCCTGTTGCTTTCTCTTATAATTTTGCAGGAAACCTGCACAGATCTAAGGGCTAGGAACTTTCCCTAAATTTAACAAATATATTGGAGTTGTTTAACACATTTAAATTATTATTTAATTATAAATTATTTAATTATTTAAGGAACTATTTATGGAATTTAAAATCCCAGAAATGTACTAGAATTATTAACCGGAGAATGGTAATATATCTTGTAAAGCAGGGGTGTCAAACTCAATTTCATTGAGGGCCACATCAGCATTGCAGTTGCCCTCAGGGGGCCGGGTGGGTATGGCCAGGGTGGGCGTGGCCTACTGGGTGGACGTGGCTAGAGTGCGTATGGCCTACTGGGTGAGCATGGCCAGCTCTACATCGTTCGCATCAAGGGTGCCTATGGGGGCCTGGGCAGGAGTGGGACAGATCTGAGGGTCTCTGGTAGAAGGAGGGTCTCGGGGCCAGGGCCAAGGCAGTGGGGGCCATTCCCTCACTGTTTCCAGGATGGCTTTGCGGGCCACATGAAACCACTTCGCGGGCCATATCCAGCCCCCGGGCTTTGTGTTTGACATGTCTGTTGTAAAGGATGGAATTATTTTTAAGATCTCCTTAAAAATGTAAAAATACTGACTCTACAGTCTTATTGTAGTTCTTGCATGAGCATTCTTTCCCTTTACTTTTGGAATATTAGCAGACAGCATTCAAATGACTAATTGATGATCATTGCTTCCATAATGTTGTCCCTGTGGATCAAATATGGGTTAAGTTAGAATCAATGATTCAAAGTTATTTGGAAGGAAGTGTGTTCTACATGGAAGGAAGTGTGTAGTGGGGTGCCCCAGGGCTCTGTTCTGGGCCCAGTGCTTTTCAACATCTTCATCAACGATTTGGACAAGGGGATAGATGGGGAACTCATCAAATTTGCAGACGACACCTAGCTGGCAGGAATAGCCAACACTTCAGAAGATAGGCTTAAGATACAGGAGGATCTGGACAGACTCGAACACTGGGCACTATCTAACAAAATGAAATTCAATGGTGAAAAAAGTAAGTTTCTACATTTAGGCAGGAAGAACCAAATCCACAGGTATAGTATAGGGGGTACCTTGCTCAATAGTAGTAACTGTGAGAGGGATCTCGGAGTCCTAGTGGACAATCACTTAAATATGAGCCAGCAGTGTGCTGCAGCTGCCAAAAAAGCCAACATAGTGCTAGGCTGCATTAACAGAGGGATAGAATCAAGATCACATGAAGTATTAATACCACTTTACAATGCCTTGGTAAGGCCACACTTGGAATACTGCATCCAGTTTTGGTCACCACGATATAAAAAAGATGCTGAGAGTCTAGAAAGAGTACAGAGAAGAGCAACAAAGAAGGGACTGGATGCTAAAACATATAAGAAATGGTTGCTGGAATTGGGTATGTCTAGTTTAATGAAGAGAAGGACGAGGGGTGACATGATAGCAGTGTTCCAATATCTCAGGGGTTACCACAAAGAAGAGGGAGTCAAGCTATTCTCCAAAGCACCTGAAGGCAGGACAAGAAGCAATGGAGGGAAATTGACCAAAGAGAGAAACAACCTAGAACTAAGCAGAAACTTCCTGACAGAACAATTAACCAGTGGAACAACCTGCCTCCAGAAGTGGTCAATGCTCCAACACTGGAAGTGTGATTGTCCACTAGGACTCCAAGATCCCTCTCACAGTTACTACTATTAAGCAAGGTACCACCTATACTGTACCTGTGCATTTGGTTTTTCTTGCCTAAATGTAGAACCTTACTTTTTTCACCATTTAATTTCATTTTGTTAGATGGCGCCCAGTGTTCAAGTCTGTCCAGATCCTCCTGTATCTTAAGCCTGTCTTTGGCTGTGTTTGGCTATTCCCACCAGCTTCCCCATCTATCCCCTCATACAAATCATTGATGAAGATGTTGAAGAGCACTGGGCCCAGAACAGAGTCATGAAAGACCCCACTACACACTTCCCTCCATGTAGATACAGTTACATTGTGGACTACATGTTGAGTATGGCCGGTCAGCCAGCTACGAATCCATCTGGTGGTGATGCTGTCTAACCCACATTTTTCTATCTTATCAAGTAGTATGTTGTGGTCTACTTTATCAAATGCCTTACTGAAGTCCAAGTAAATTATATCCACAGCATTCCTCTGGTCCACTAATTTTGTCACCTGGTCAAAGAATGCAATAATATTTGGTGGGCATGATCTGTTTTTGACAAACCCTTGTTAGCTTTTGGTAATGACTTTGTTTTCCTCTAGGTGTTCGCTGACTCATTGCTTATCTTTTTCCAGAATCTTCTCAGGTATTGAGGTCAGGCTGATAGGTCTGTAGTTTCCTGGATCCATTTTTTCCCCTTCTTGAAGATGGGGACTACATCAGCTGTCTTCCAGTCCTCTGGTAGTTCCCCAGTGCTCCAGGATCTTTGAAAGATATCATCCAGTGGTTCTGAGATCACATATGCCACATCTGATAGGTTGGACTGTTTTTTCCCTTTGTGTAAAGACGGATGCAAAAAACAAGTTAAGTAGTTCTGCTTTCTCCCTGTTGCTTTCCTCACTTCATCTTTGCAAGGTTGGGCTATTTGCTAATATTCTGCCTTAGTTATGTGCCCCCTTTCCACTTTTATACTTGTCCTTTTTGTCTTTCAATTTATCAGAGAGTTCTTTATGCAGCCATGCTGGTTTCTTTTGAGACCTGTTATTTTTCTTCTTTGTTGGTATTGTGCTAGACTGGGCTTTTATAATCTCACTTTTCAAAGTTTCCCAAGCTTCTTGAGTTGTTTTCCCCTTGAGGATTCTCATCCATGGAATCCTTCCCAAGCTTTCTCTAAGTTTATTGAAATTATCTCTCTTAAAGTCCAAGACTCTAGTTTGACTGTGTTCTATTGCTTATGCTTGCAATATTACATGATCATTCCCCCGCTCAAGGTTCCTTTGGCTTCAACACCTCCTATCATTTCATCTCTGTTAGTGAGAATTAGGTCCAATATGGCTGATCCCCTACTTTCCTTCTCTACTTTTTACAATGATTCCTCTCAACCATGACCATCGGCTACATAGTCCAAAACCTCTAGATTCTTTTCTTTTGCCTATTTCTGCTTAAGTGCAGTTTGAATACTATGAATAGAGTCTGCATAGGTAATATATATATATATATATATATATATATATATACAGTTACACTATGTAAAATGCTAAGAAAAAAACCCTGCAAAAATTGAAACAGAGACAAATTAGGAAGAATGAATTTTCAGAGACATTTTTTGATTTGAGGATAGACTTAATGATTACTAAATATTTCCCTCGCTTCTTTTCCTAATATTATAAGGACAAGCTCAGAAAATTAATTATTCCAAATGATACCACATCATGATGATCTTTGCCTTGAGTTGGAGTGCATATTTACTTAAGATTGCTCACTAGAGCTTTCCAAGTATATAAGAGAGAGGGATTGGAGATATTATAATTATACTACCCAGCCTCTGTGGTAGAAAGTAATCTGGATTCCCAGGAGGGAGGGGCTGCATTCCAGAGGGCAAAGAGACAGCAGAGGTTGGAATGTTTGGTCTGGAGGTAGCAGGTAAAAATAGCTCCTCCATAGCAATTCCCAGATTATATCTATAGTTATGCAGACAGTTGCTTTAGTCTGGCAAGATTCTGTCTATTGGTGAAGAACATATGGGAAATTATTAAGAAGCAACTCCACATATTGTTCTTGGTTTTTGGGGTCTGACAGTCTCCTCTTTCAGAAGTTTCCACATTTGGTAAATTTTTCCATATGATTTATTTAATAATACTAATAATATGCATAAGCACAAACTGCACAGAATGGTTTCTAAAATCTCTGTGCATAAGCTCCTTTGTGGTGTGCAAGAAATGGACACTGAGCATGCTGATAATCTCCCTCCCATGTTCAAGGACATCTGTATAAGATCTTTTTTTCTCTACTCAAACTATTTGGTGTCTTGCCTTCAACTTTAATAACAGCAAGTCATGCATGATTGAAAACACACATGATAGATTGAGAATTTGTCTCCCTGTGTAGCTCAAATGTTTATCCTCAATGAATCTTAATATTTTGGATCATCAGGAAAAGGAAGACATACTAAAGTCTTTTTGAATAAAGTTGAGGTAAAGTTATTCCTAATGAAAACCAGTTAGTTCAAGTGGATTTAAGCAGGCCTCTCTCATGATTTTAGTTGCGGCCCACTATAATACAGTGTTCAAGGTGTAGAACTAAGATTGAGGCAATCTAGGTTCAGGTCTACCCCCAGTCAAAGAAGCTTATTGAGTAATTTTGCATCAGATACTCTCAACATACTCATAATGTTTTGTGTGGGGATAAAATGAAGGAAAATTTCCATGTAAGATGCCTTGAGCTGCCTCCACTTGCTGAGTAAAGATGAGATATAAATGCACTTATCAAATAAACAAGTATTAAACATGGGTATACATATCTAAGTTGGGGAACTGGAAATAAAATAGACAACTTCAGTTTTTTAATTAGAGAGCTTATTAACAAATCCAATTCATTTCAAGGGAAACCTGCTTCCAAGGAAAACTATGTAAGGTTGCCAATCTAAAATTGAGTCAATGTGTTCCTTTAAAACAAAAACAAAAAACCACCCTCCATTTGCAATGTCTCTTTACATGAATTTGTAGGCTGTTGTTACTGAAACATAATTAAAGGAAATGCTATGATCTAAAAACATCATAGGGTTGAAGGAGGGGAAAAAGAACACACAGATCTGGTTATTGTTCCATTCCATTAAAGTTCTATATCAAACAAAATAAACAGGCCTGGTTCTGTGTGCAACATCCCTTAACATGTGCATTTTTGTGGATACTGAATGCAGCTTCACCAAATATATTTAATTAATTAAATTTATATGCTTCCCATCTCATCAGTAAGGTGACTCTGGTTGGCTTACAAATGGTAGAAAGATACATATAAAAACAGGTAAAATTAAGAAGAGTTATATAAGCATTAGGACCAAGGGGTGGACAGCATGAGTAGGAAGTCTTCTTCTTACCCCATCAACCACCTCTGGTGGACAGCACCTGTCTCAGGGCCCCAAGCTAACTGACAAAACCAGGTTTTAATGCCCTTCCAGAAAGCCAAATGGGTAGGAGCAGATCTCCCTCTAGTGGAATGTTCTAAAGGCCTGGACCACAGCAGAAAAAGCTCTTCTTGATACCACCAGACAGAATTCCTTCACTGATAGAGCCAGAGCAGGGATCTTCCACTGGAATGAATGAAATGGGTTAGTCCCATTAGGGTGAGACAACTCCTCAGATACAAGCAGATTTACTGTCAGATATAGTTTTACTATCAAGTATGTGTTCTGCATAGATTTTTTTCCCACCTTGCAAGACAAAAATTAGGAGATCCTGTAGATGATGCATCTGTTTATATCATAATGGATTACTTTTCATTATATCAACTGTTTCTTTCAAAAAGAAATTGGTGAGAGATGTCTGTGAACTTCCTATTTGAGGTAGTTGAAGCAACCTCACCAGCAGAGGCAGCTGGCTGGCAGAAGGACAGTTGTTCCAATGAAGAGGCAAGATGGATCCAACACAATGATCAAAGTAGGAGCAAGTGGAAGAGCAGATCCTTCTGAGTTCTTTAATCCCATTAATGCAAGAATTTGCATTTGATTCAGTTAAGCAATGATATATTTCAATCTGCCAACTTCAGTTTAATTTTCCATTCCTAAGAATGGGCTATTCACAAAGCATTGAGTATGAATACATAATTGCAGCAGGCTGTTACATATGGTTATGATGATATTCATAATAGGGGAAAATAAGCAACAGGTCATAGGCTACTTTAATAATCCAAGATCTCTTTTTCGTGCCATTGTTTCTGGAACCTCACATTTATTCATATTAGCTCCATTTATTCTTTTCAATGCTCTGCCCAATTCCTGTCTTTTTCTTGAGGCAGGAGATGGGGGGACGGGGGGGGGGGAGAAGGTCTTAAAAATTAAATACAGAACTGTCATGTAGTGAACAATTAACACTTATATAATGTAGCTGTCACATTTTAGTGCCTTTGTATTTGAAGCCAGGCCTTATGGAGATCATAAATTTGATAGTGAGTCTCTACTGACCAAAACTATGAAAAACTATATGAAATTTTGGGGCAGACTTTTAAAAGAACAGTATCCAACAGGGTAAATGGATTATCGTATGCCTCATTTTATATAAACAGAAGGAGATCAAGCTGAGTTGGAGTACAGTATATATGAATAGAAAATAATTAGGCAATTATTAATCAGGTATTATATTGAAACAGAATGACAAATTTAAATTTGCTGTTGAAAGCAACATCACATTCTTCTTTCATGAGATAAAAGTTCCCAGTACTCCTCCATTTTATTGACACATACCGTGATTGGACAGCAGAAGTGAAATGTAAAATTATAAAGGTACACCATGTGTTAACTTAACTACATATACTGTAATGCAGCAATAGGCATGTAGACACTCAAGTTGACATTGTCATCAGTACATTCCAAGAGTTTCTTAAACTGCTTCCTTCAATAAAAATGTAGCCTTACAGGCAACAATTTACTTGGCTATTTCAGATTAATTCTTCTCTTCTAAATTTCTTTACCTCTTTTGACCACATACTGTACATGAAACCCCTTGGAGGAGTTAGCAACGAGTCCATAGACAGAAAAGTTGAAAGGCTCACGTTTCCTTTTCCAGAAGCCCTCTGTATACACATCCTTAGCCCTGCATTCCTGCCTTGATATGACCGTTTGGTAATGATTAATGCCACCACCTTTGATCCAGAGGGATTCCTGTACCTTCCCTGTCACCCTTAAACCCAATATGTGAAAGAGATAGGAGACGAAGTGATTGTGGGCCATACTGGCATGTCTAAAGAGAAAATCTGATGGTAATAATAAAATAATTTTTATAGTATCATCTTCTAGGTCTGTGACATAAAGAATGCAACTAGGACAATTGGTTTGTTATGGATTAATCTCACACAAAAAAATAAAAGGACGAGTAAAGATTCCTTTTGAGGTGTAAGTAGCTATTGGTCAAATATATGGTGACAAAGGAGATAAAGATATAGAGCTGTCCAAAATAGCATCTGAAAAGTATCTCACATAGAAAACTGGGACAATGTAAAGTTCTCAGCAGAGTACCAGGTAATAAACATTTTTCTCAAAATATCTTCAGTGATAAATACTGGATAGAAAAAACTGATCCAGCCATTCATACAACAACAAGAAGCTTCTTCTTAAATGATTTCCATGTGAGGGAAAGCAGGCAGCTACTTGGCACATGTATATACAATATTTAATATTTGTTCTCATAATAATGTGCCTTGTTAATCAAAGCAAAGATGCTACTTTGACATGTTTAAGTTACTTTTCCATGAAATAATCCCATATGACTGCTGAGAATCACAACTGAGTGACTCCTGGTCAGAAGATGGGTAGCCATGTAGCTAGAGAGCTACAGTATATCTAAATGAATATCTTCTTGTGTTCTCTTGATACACTCTGAGAAGTTTGATGAATGCTGAATCATTCTTAAATTGTGCACATTAACAGTTTAAGTTAAGTAAACGTGATTGTTTAGTTAAAGAGGATGCTTGAAAAGAACAATATGCAAAAAAAGGAAAAGTTTAAATAATGTGTTTAGAGCAGGGGTCTTCAAACGTGGCCCTTTTATGAGTTCTGGACTTCAACTCCCAGAATTCCTCAGCCAGCATGCTTGAAGTTGAAGTCCAGAAGTCATAAAAGGGCCAAGTTTGAAGACCCCTGGTTTAGAGCAACAAAGTATTATGCAACAGAGTGTACAAGGAATAAGAACTCTGCCTGTTCTTTTTGATTATATTACATCTGGCGGAATTAATGGGGCAAAACATACATTTTACAAAGTACGACCATGCAACACATCTAGCCTGTCTCTGTATGTAAATCAAATCCAATTCTTTGACTTTTTGAGCAACATGAAATAAAGTGACCTAGCTTTGTGCACTGTTTTATGTAAAAGCGTCCAAAGTACAGCACACATGGGATTAATGGATTTCCATCAAATATTTATCCTGCTGTATTATTGTAATGATTACTCAGCATATCTCATTATTTCTGGATTTGCTATCAGACACATGGGCTAGGGACTTCGTTTGCTCAGGTTCAGATATTTTCTGTAAGCGATTAGATTACACAGAACAGTTATTTATTTATTTTTATATAAAAAAATGCTTCAGCATAATACCATAAGAATAAAACTAGGACTGTTGCAAAAGATTAATTTCAATGCTCAATCCCAGTTCAAAACACTGAATTTTTTGGATGGATGGTATTTTGCAAATGGGAAAAATTTCAAGCAATTTTAAAAGCGGAGCATTTACCATTAACAGCAGCTGGAGCAGCTCTTTCTATTTTTGTAACCTTTATGTTTTGCCAAGGAGAGAAGAAAGGACAACAGACTGAGCTTTTCTAACATCCTGTGATGTGGAAAGTAATACTCCTTGTCTGCTGTATTTGAAAAGAAGGAGGCAAAGATAATGTCATTTATCATGGCTCTTCATACAAGGCCTGATTCTACTAATGGGGCCCAAGAGTACCTGTAATAAACACCACTGGACATCCACTGATTCCCCCCTCTTTTTTCTTTCCTTTGGTCACCCCTGTGCTCTACTAGAAGTCTGAAGCATTTTTCCTTAATTTTCAAAGGCTGCTGCAGGACTCACTCTCTGCACAGACTTTGATTCAGCAATAACATTGATGCCATGTGTCTTCAATATATCATTTTCCTGTATTATATCCTCTCCCCCCAATCTCTCACCTTCCCCCAGGACCTCCTTTCCTTAGTTTTTCTGGAACAAATTGCTATCCTGTAAGATTTCAGCCAATTGTAACTTTATCTAACTCCTTTTTTTCTTGCAACTCCTAGGAGTCAACGTGCCCACAGCCTTACAGTATCTAGGTATCTCCCTTCTTCAGCATTGTCCCCATTACATTAAGATATGCCACCAATATATTAAGATAGTATCAACCGATCTGTCCTCATTCTGCAGCTCCAGGTGCTATTACATTTGCAAATACTCTTTAACCTTATCCAAGGACCATAGAGAAGTAACTACAGTGTTGTTGTTTTTTCTCATATACGTTCTAATTCTTTGGGTACAAAGTAGAAGTGTAGCCCAAAAGAAATGGGTCTTTCAAGAATAACCTTTCTGAGTGGAAGAGGGAAGCAAAACTGTTAAAATTAGAACAAATGCTAAACATAGGCAACATTTAAATGGAAAAGTGAAGTTCTGAAAAAGATCAAGGGGTGAGGGGTGAGAACCAATGACCAAATGAATATTATAACCTCTGGATTATAATTTATTAGGCTGAAAAAAAATCAGCTGTGAGAAATAATAACTTTTAAACACTGCCTAATTCCCAACCTGGGAGGTTTACAAATTGTTAAAAAACATTTTAAACAAGAAAACTGTTGTGTATGTAAATAGTTGCTAACAAGGGAAATAGCAGATTGCAATATAGCTGGGTTTTGAGCGGGAGATTCAGGTGCAATCATTGGATGCAATAAACTAGAAGCGGGAAAATAGACTCCGTTGATTGGTTACAGTTCAAACACTACCACTATAAAAGGTTGCAACATTTGACAGTTGACAGTTGACTTTGTGTATTCAATAAACTCGTTCATTGTTAAACCACTCTGAGTCCTCGTCTATCAGAACCAAACAATTGGCGACGAAGGTGGGATAGACAGAAGACCAGAGAATTGGCGGAATTGTCGCGCAAAGGCGGCAAATTCGGAACGTGTCACAGTCAACCGAGCGGCCGCGGCAGAATAAAAAAAATTCTCCGAATGGCGCAGATTGGGTCACTGAAGGAATTCGACCCAAACTTCCCCGAGGATTGGGAAGAATACATCGGACAAGTCGAAGGGTTCCTGTTAGTGAACGGAATCACAGACGACAGAAAAAAGGCGGCAGCATTATTGACGATTTGCGGCACACCGGTCTATCGAATCGCTGTTGGACTGTGTCAACCGCAACCGGTCTCAAGCGTGCCTTATGCCGACCTCCTAGCCAAACTAAAGGTCCACTTTACACCTAGGAGATCCGAACTCTTCTGGCGGCGCATCTTTGAGAAGAGAAACCAGAGACCGGGAGAATCCATACAAAAATTTGTCGCTGCCGTCAGGGAAGCCGCAGTACGATGTAAATACGACAATTTAGAAATAAGAATTCGGGACCGAGTAGTACTGGGTTTGCGTGACGAGCAGCTACAAAACAGAATAATTGCCAAACCCACCGGCGATCTGCAGGAAGTGATCGATGAACTTTTAACGTACGAATCCACCGGGTATCACGACCCCCCCCGCAGCAGCATGGCAGCGTCGTCCGAGATCAACCAAGAGGGCTATGTAGACTGCGGGGAGGCGGACCAGCAGTGGGAAGAAGATATTGCTGAAGTCTCCAGGCGATTCGGGAAATTGGCGCCAAGACCACCCAGAAGTGAAGGGCCTGAACATAACCGCCGTCAACAACCCGCAACTCCGCAAAGACAATCGACGGGGGCACAACGACCATGGAGGGACACCGCAGCCAGACCGCGCAACAACGACAACCAGAACCGGTGTGGCAGCTGCGTAGGCAACCATCCCCGCGCCTCTTGCCGATTCCGCACCGCAAAGTGCAGGGCGTGTGGGAAGACCGGCCACATCCAGGCCATCTGTAGGAGCCGTGCTCGCGACAACCGCCTTCACGAAGTCGATGTGTGGCCCGAAGGTAAGGTAACCCCTTACTTCAGTGGCAAAGAGACCCCTAAACCCCGGGTTAAAATTCCAAATCTAGGGGAGGTGGCGCGTGTCAACCGCAGGAGAAATGGGAAAAGTAGCAATTTTCCAGAAGGAAAATTAAAAATCGTAGTCCATCTGCAAGGGGTTCCTTGCAGAATGGAAATAGACTCAGGGGCTTCAGTGTCAATAATTTCCAGTGAAACCCTTGAGAGGATTGAACAATTAAGTGGAAGAAAAATTCCACTTAGTTCAACAAAAATTCAATTAACTGACTTTCAAAAAAGCCCCATAAAAATAAAAGGAAAGATTAGCCTTAGCGTTAAATTTAAGGGATTTAAGGGGGTCTTAGATTTAATAGTCACTGAGGGACACAGGACTAGTCTAATTGGCCTTAACTGGTTCCCTGCTTTGGGCATTTGGATCGGGGGAATAAATTCAGTAATTAAAAATAAGACCCTCGAAGCAGTCTGCAATGAATTTGCAGACGTATTCGATGGATCTCTGGGTAAATACAAAGGGCCCCCAATTAAATTTAATCTAGACCCCTCAGTAAAACCAATCAGGCTTAAGGCCCGAAGGGTACCTTTCACCCTGAAGGAAAAAATCGAGGCCGAGCTCGACAGGCTTGTAGGCCAAGGTGTATTAGAACCTGTTGAGGGTGGTTTGTGGGAAACGCCGATTGTCACACCCCTCAAACCCAATGGGGATGTGAGAATCTGCGCTGACTACAAAGCCACCCTGAACATTGGAATGAAAAAACATGCTTACCCGGTCCCGACGGTGAAGCAGGTCCTCGCCACGATCCAGGACGGCGCCATGTTTGCCAAGCTAGACTTGGCGCATGCGTACTTACAATTGACTGTTTCTGAAGAGGCTGCAGAAGCACAAACGGTTGTTACCCACAAGGGGGCATTCCGAGTCCACAGACTGCAATTTGGTATTGCAGCAGCTCCAGGCATCTTTCAAGAAGTGATGGAGAGGACCTTAAAGGGCATACCTGGTGTATGCCCTTACTTTGATGATGTCTTGATAGCTGGAAAAAATGAGGAAATGTTAGTGGAACGGCTGGAACAGGTATTGGGCAGATTTAGGAGGGCAGGATTGAAACTAAAAAGGGAAAAATGTTGCATTGGGGTTAAGTCCACTGATTTTTTGGGGTTCAGGATTGACAAAAATGGAATCCATCCTACCCCTGACAAAATTAAAGCAATTAAATGGGCTCCTGAACCAAGGAACAAGGCGGAACTACAGGCCTTCCTTGGCTTAGTAAACTTCTATCATACGTTTGTGCCACACAAGGCTGCCATTGCAGAACCCCTCCATAGACTCTTAGATAAAAAGACTCCTTGGCAGTGGCTGAACAAACATAGAGTTAGTTTCCAAACTTTAAAGGACATTCTTTCCAGCCAATCAACTGTAACCCACTTTATAGAAAATAAACCAATTTACCTAGCGTGCGATGCTTCACCTTATGGTGTAGGGGCTGTGATCAGCCACTTAGACAACCAAGGAATACAGAGACCAATCGCATATTATTCCCGGACACTAACCAAGGCAGAGCGGAATTATGCTCAGATAGACAGGGAGGCATTAGCAATTGTGGCAGGAGTAAAGAAGTTCCATGACTACCTTTATGGTAGGAACTTTACCATACTGACTGACCACAAACCCCTGTTGGGACTGTTTACCACAGATAAACAGACTCCCCAAATCATGTCACCCAGAATGCTGAGGTGGTCCATTTTCCTCTCAGCATACTCATTTTCCCTCCAATACAGACCGGGCAAGGACATGGGACATGCTGACGCCCTCAGCAGACTGCCCTTAAACATCACGGAAGAAGACCCTGCCCCTGTGGGACAAATAATGTCCCTACAGGACATTCCTGATTGGCCTCTAACCGCAAAAGATATAGCTGTGGCAACAAATAATGACCACATTTTAAAGAGAATAATGGCCTGGGTCCTGAGTGGGTGGCCAAACGCCAATCCGGATGCCAAATACATTCCCTATTTTAGAAGAAAAGATGAACTGTCAGTTCATTTGGGATGCTTACTGTGGGGAAACCGCGTGGTTATTCCTGGAATCCACAGACCAGCTATTCTATTAGAATTACATGAAGGACACCCAGGAATAGTTCGGATGAAGGCGTTGGCTAGGAGTCACTTGTGGTGGCCAGGACTGGACAACGACATTGAGGAATGTGTAGCCAATTGTCATTTGTGCCAACGTTCTAGGCCAGAACAACAACACATCCGAACGCATAAGTGGGAGTTAGCTAGAAATCCTTGGTCCAGGATTCATATTGACTTTGCTGGACCTTTCCAAGGGTTAACATTTCTGGTAGTGGTTGACAGCTTCTCTAGATGGCTAGAGGTAGTACCAGTCAGTTCAGCAACTTCAGGTAGAACAATACAGGTATTAAGGGGCCTCTTTGCCACTCATGGGTTGCCGGATGTAATCGTGTCTGATAATGGGCCACAATTCACATCTATTGAATTCCAGGACTTCCTCAAGGCCAACTCGATTAAACACAAGACATCAGCACCCTTCCACCCATCCACCAACGGCTTGGCTGAACGGAATGTGAGGACCACGAAAGACGCCTTAAAAAGAATCATTCGGGGCGACTGGCATCAAAGACTGGCCGAATTCTTGCTGACCCAACATACGACCCCATGTTCTGCTACTGGCAAAAGTCCAGCTGAAATGAGGTGGGGAAGAAGACTAACCACCAAATTGGACAGATTACACCCTGACAGACTTCTACCAAGTGCTGAATTGGACATTCCAAATAGAACATTTAAAGTGGGGGATTTAATTTGGGCCAGGAACTATGCTCAAGGGGACAAATGGATTCCAGGGGTGGTTACTGAAATATTAGGCCCCCTATCGTACACTATTGAGGGGGAAGGGAATAGGATCAGCAAAAGACACATAGATCAGCTGAGGAAGAGATCTAGTGGATGCTTGCCAGTAGATGGGGACCAAAGTATATTAGGGGGTAACAGTACATACAGGTTCAGTGATAACAACATGCCAGAGAGTGAGGTAGAGGAAAGGCAAAATAACTCATCCCCTGGCACTCAACAACAACAATTTAGTCAAATTGACTGGGAAGTACCCCTGCGAAGTAGGCCAGTGACCGCTGACCTTCAAACACAAACTAATACACAAAACAGCAACAGGGAAACATCAGAGTCTGGTAACCAAGAGCCCAGGTCCAACAGAGACAATCAGCCAAGCAGACAATCAGGAAGACGGGTCCCTAGCAGCCAGAGCAATAGATACCCCTCTAGAATACATAGGCCACCAAAATATTTAAAGGATTTTGTACAGAAATAACAACAACTGGGGGGTAAGGGGTGTTGTGTATGTAAATAGTTGCTAACAAGGGAAATAGCAGATTGCAATATAGCTGGGTTTTGAGCGGGAGATTCAGGTGCAATCATTGGATGCAATAAACTAGAAGCGGGAAAATAGACTCCGTTGATTGGTTACAGTTCAAACACTACCACTATAAAAGGTTGCAACATTTGACAGTTGACAGTTGACTTTGTGTATTCAATAAACTCGTTCATTGTTAAACCACTCTGAGTCCTCGTCTATCAGAACCAAACAAAAACAAAAAGAAACAAAGATGGGAGAGATAGCAAACCAGTGGTGGGATTCAAATATGTGAACAACCGGTTCTCTGTGTGGATGCACTTCTGGAAGTCCATTCTGGGCCTGGGCAACAAAAAATTAGCTACTGGTTCTGCCAAACTGGTGCAAACCGGCTGAATCCCACCACTGTAGCAAACCCAAGCCTGAACAAAGAAAAACATGAAAAGGGGACTTTAGTCAAACTTGCCAAGAGATGGCATTATTTAAGTGAAGGAACCTGAAAATGCCACCCTGCCAGATTGGATTAACTGGAAAGATACTAGAGGAGATGGAGGATATGGGCAGTCTCTCAAGTAACCAGGCCTTCCTTCCTAACCAGTGGAATAGCTTGCCCCCAGAAATTGTGGGCGCTCCATCACTGGAGATTTTTAAGAAGAGGCTAGACTTGTCTGAAATGGTATAGGTTCTCCTGCTTGAGCAGGGGGCTGGACTAGAAGACTTCTAAAGTCCCTTCCAGCTGTATTCTATTCTAAAGTACAAAATGTAATTTTCACCCAATTTTCATTGGATATAGTCATGTCATTTCCTTCCTTCCTTCCTTCCTTCCTTCCTTCCTTCCTTCCTTCCTTCCTTCCTTCCTTCCTTCCTTCCTTCCTTCCCTCCTTCCTTCCTTCCTCCCTCCCTCCCTCCCTCCCTCCCTCCCTCCCTCCTTCCCTTCATATCTCCATGCCTCCATGCCTACCTCCCTTCATCCCTTCCTTTGACCCTAGCCACTCAACTCAACCAAGTGACTTTGGGTGGCTTACATTTCTAAAATGATAAAACAATTTAAAAAACATTAAAATGAAAAAACACACACATCATAAATAACTATAAACAGCCTCTGTGATGATTAATCAACTAATAATAAAGCCACATTAACACATTCCGAGCCCCAGGCCTGGTTACATAGCTGGTAAAGCTTTACCAGTAGCAACCAGTATCTTGATTCACACTCAAAAGGGACAATCAGCCAATGCAACTCACAAAGCAGAAGTGTTACATGGGCCTACCTCAACTCTGTCCTCACTGCAGTATTTTGGACCAGTCAAAGCTTCCAGGTGGTCTTCAATGGCAGCCCCATGCAGAGAAGGTTTCCATAGACAAGCCAGAAGTGACCAGGTATGAAGGGTCTCCTGATCTAGGGAACAGTGCAAACTGTGCACCAGATTAAAGTGTGCAAACTGGCCACAGTTACCATCTGCCATCAAGCAGGCGCTGCACATTCAGGAAGACCCCTACACTGAGCATCACCTTTGAATGGGTAAATGCTACTACATCCAAGGTCAAAGATGGAATATCTTCAAATCTGAGCAGTCTAAATACCCGTAGCCACTCGGTCTTGGTAGGATTGAAGACACAGTTGCTCTGCATCCAAACCCACACAGCCCCCAGGCTCTAGGGCAGAACCTTGGTAACTTTAGTTAACCAGCCCAGAACTGAATTGAAAGAAATCAGCTGTATTAACGGTGTATTGCCTGCTTCCTCCTGATCAAGTGTACTGATGGTACTGAACCCTAAACCAGCAGATAATCTCACTCAGTGGTTTCACATAGAGGTTGAAAAAAGAGAAGGAACTCTTTTGGCACCCCACAAAACAGGGGCTTGGGGATTGATCTCTTCTTGTTTACTACTAGACAGTCCTGAAATAGAAGACCGAGTAGAACGAATGACCCCAAAATGTTTCCAATGAAAAGCAGAAAATGCATCCAAAGATGAAATAAGAGTCAGTGTCAAACAATGCTCTGTAAAAGAATTTTGTCTTCTTACACATCTGTTATCATCTTTCAGCTGCCTGCATTTGCGGCTAGTTTCCTGATTCAGGCACTTGAAAGGTGGATAAAAAAGCATGTCCAAATCATTGCCAAAAAAACAATTTTCAAGATCACCCCAGAGGCATTTTGTAAAAGCAACCGGTGTTTGATTAAAATGAAGAGGATTTTTCAGAAAAATAGATGATAAGAAGCTTAATAGTAGAAGTCACAGATGACCTGTCAAGATTACACTTACTGCAGGTTTTAATTTTTTTTGTTCTGAACATTTTTCCCTGCCTCACAACTGTACTTGAGCAGACCACTGAACAAATATTGTTGATGATGTTTCAGTGGGAATCATGTGAGGGATCGAATTAAGGATGGAGTGGATTTTTGCCTCAGAAAGCGTGAGTCACAATATGCTTTCAAAATGGGAGCCGCTGTATGGCCTCAGGCAAATCCATTGCTTCCACTGCAATTGCTGTGTAATAATAAACTTTTTTTAAAGATTGAATGTGAGACTGATTTATAGGGATTTTTTTTTGCTTGCAGCCAGGCAGGTAGGCAGGCAGGCAGGCAGACACAATATTTATCCAATGCCAAGTAAAGGAATGCAGATAACATAAGATGCTATGGCTGGAAAGCACAGGTCCTTTTGAAGGTTAGATGTGGCTTGAGAGAGAGGCTGCTGACTAGCAAAATGTGGGGTCTTTAGTCAGTGGTGGGATTCAGCCAGTTCGCACCACTTCGGCAGAACCGGTAGGTAATTTTTTGTTGCCCAGGCCCAGAATGGAATACGGAAGCGGCACCCACACAGAGAACCGGTTGTTCACATATCTGAATCCCACCACTGTCTTTAGTGCTCTCTGAGCTTCGTAATTTTTTTGCAGACATTTCATTATCCAACATCATCAGTGCACTGATAACGTTACCTAGCTGGATCATGTAATGTCTGCAAAAAATCTACCAAGCTGAGAAAGTGCCAATGACCCAGCAATTCAACTCTGAGCTACAAATGTTCTCTTTTTATAACCTGAATGGGGCTTTCCCCATCTCCTTTTTTCTTTCTGTGTTTATTTCTTTCTCTTTTCTTAACTTCATGCACTTTTGGCTTACCCTTTCTTTTCATTTCTCCTCTTAGCACAGTCCAAGCTTCTTGTTGCTTCATCTCCTTCCTTATTTTTATTCTCTTTCTTTAGTTTTTTTTTCTGGAAGGACAAAGGGGAAAAATAGGGAGGAAACATGTTTATTCTTGTGAGAGAATGATTGGTATTTGTAGAGGAAGTTTAATAAATTATGTATATGTAAATATTCTTAATTTCAATCTTTTTAAATTCTGCATTTGTCATACTAGTTTTCATCCAGTTGGATGGAAAATAATTTGCTTTCAGAATTCTTTCAAAGAAGAGGCTTTCTCAAACTTTAGCAGCTGAGGTAGAGTATTCCTGAAGTAAAATGTAGTACAGTCTAGGGCATATTTATTCCCAAATTTAACTTTCCTGTGAAACCTCTAAAATACTGCCATTCCCAAGGTCCAGCACTGTGTGGTGAGGTTAGCTCCCATCACTCATCTCAACTTCTGCCCACCTAGCAGTTCAAAAGCATGTTATAAGCGAGTAGACAAATAGGTATCACTTCGGCAGGGAGGCAGGCTGATGCTTTGTGCTGATGGTTAGAATCCTGTTGCCACCATACCTTCCTGGTTGTGAAAGTTGTGAAAGTTGCGAGGCAGCTTTGATGGAGGAAGACAGCCTTGGATGATGTTACAGGAAAGCCATTCGTCTTTCTTTCTGGCATGGAGCTAGCTTTCCCTTCCATCCCTGTGACAAATCTTGGACAGTGTGCGAATGTGAAACAAACAGGGCTGGCAATCTTAGGCAGCCAAACTACTACTCTGCATTAGCATTGTAGTCTCCTGGCTAATGTAACATTGTCATATGATAGATAGATAGATAGATAGATAGATAGATAGATAGATAGATAGATAGATAGATAGATAGATAGATAGATAGATAAATGATAGATAGATAGATAGATAGATAGATAGATATGAATGAATGAATGAATGAATGAATCAATATATCAATCATTCAATCAATCAATCACAACCTTTGTAACCTATCATCCTCCAGCTGAACTCTGGAAGTTGCTGTTCCAGCACACTGAAAGTTGTCAAGCTGAGGAAGATGGTTCACTTGTCAGATTAAACGAAGATCATATATCCTACATCCCATCCCATTTACACTTTTGTCAATTTAACTTCTCTTCCTCGATGCCTTTCCTTTGATTAGCATATGTGCTGTAATTGTGATTCATCTTCATCTTTAAAAAGTACCATGTAGAATTGAACAAAAGCACCACGTAGTGTGTCTCTCTGATTGGATTTCTATTTATTCAGTCTATTTATTGGAATTTTAATTCAGAGTTTATAGTTTTTCTATTATGGCATTGGTTGACTAAATATGGGGGGGGGAAACCCAATTTAAACTAGACGAATACAATTTATAACACTTTATTAGTTATATTCTGCAAAAAACCCACTTTCTAAATATTTATGTTGCAACCAAAGAGAAATGCATTCTGGAGAACGAGGCCACTCTATGGAAGAAGAGTAATTGTGGTTGTCATTTTAATGCAGTCCTCATTCCTGGAACAAACTTGCAATCATAGCCTTCTTTCAAAATTCCCACTTGGAAAAGACTGCACAGCTAGTATTTCATTCTTTTGCCCACGTCTTTCAAAGGGATTGTCAATCTGGGTGGTAATTAGTGAGTGATTTTACCTCCAGGAAGAAAACTGTTAACTGAAGCCAGCATTTCATCCAATCGTTTCTGTTGCCTTCCTTTGTATGAAACCTAAAAGGCCCCTAAAGGGCAAAGTATTAATCTTTCTGATAACAAAAATCACACCTTCACACAAAGCTGGAGAAAGAAACCAATTAGTTAAGCACTTGGGCCTAGTATGAAAGCGACATCTCAATATAGAGTTTGATATTATATTGGCATTTATTTTTTAGCTTTACTGTTGCTTTCATGCAATTTTATAACCCAGAAGTGTATTGTCATTTCAGGGCTTCTATTTTAAATGAAAGCTGACATATAAAGATATATACAATGCATCTCTGATATAAAAATAATGTATTTATAGTTACAATATAAGCTTATATTGAAATCACGTTCCATATTAGCCTTTGATGCCTGTGAAATGGAGGAATTCACAATGAGATGAATTTCTTTAAACTAATTTTCAGCTGCAGATATTTCTTTACTGTTGCCTTAAGAAGATATGTCACTTGTTATAACATGAATTATTAGTTATCTATTTCCTAAAAAGAGATAAGATATTCCCTTTACTAACAAGCTAGGAAAAAAATAATAATAAATTGCTGGAGATAGGATTGTTGTTAATAATCATTCCATATTCTAATAATAATAATTCCTTGAAAAAAATATCTGAGTTTTCACATTAAAGACAGTACAGTGCCATTATATTCCTTGTTTTTCATATCATTTGAAAAATTTAAATAGGTTCAAGATATGCCTTCGCCGCCAGTGTATTCCATAAACACTTTTTATTACAATTTTAAGACTTTTATAGAGTATAACTGGTTGAGTTTTACATGGTGGAATGTCAGTACAAACTGGGTTTATTCTGTCTCCATGAGCTTTTTGTTGCTCTTTCAGTGCAGTTTTAGTTTTGAAGAATGGCTGTCTCAATCTTCATATTTCTTACAGGAAGTCCTGAAATGGTATGGGGTTTCGTGCCTGAGCAGGGGGTTGAACTAGAAGACCTCCGAGGTCTCTTCCAACTTGATTATTCTATATTTTTCATTTCACTTTCTAAATCAATAGAATAGAATAGAGCTGGAAGGGACTTTGGAGGTCTTCTAGTCCAGCCCCCTACTCAAGCAGGGGAACTTATACCATTTCAGACAAGTGACTGTCTAGCCCAGTGATGGCAAACCTTTTAGAGTCCGAGTGCCCAAACTGCAACCCAAAACCCACTTATGTATCGTTGGGTGCCGGGTGGACATGGCCCATTGGGTGGGTGTGGCCAATTGGGTGGGTGTGGCCCATTGGGTGGGCATGGCTGCAGTGGTAACTGCAGACTGGGTGGGTCTAAAAAGTTCAATCAATCAATTCCAACTTTGCGAGATCTTTTTTTCTCCCTCGAGAAGTTGAAATTGATTGATTGATTGAACTTTTTTTTTGTACACAGCAACGGAGGCCTAAAGTGAAAAGGTTTTATAAAACCCAGCTAAAAGCCTAGGACTGGGGCGATAGTGCACGTGCCCACAGAGAGGGCTCTGCATGCTACCTGTGGCACACGTGCCATAGGTTCACCACCACAGGTCTAGCCTCTTCTTAAAAATCTCCACTGATGGAGCACCCACAATTTCTGAAGGCAAGCTGTTCCACTGGTTAATTGTCCTCACTGTAAAGGCTAAACTGCTTATGTAATGATGTAATGTAATGTAAGGTGGATGATGCAATCATAGGAACGACTCATCAGGTGTGTGTATCCTTTAAGAGCCTGAGTATAAAAGGGAAGGGTTTTTTTTTTTGCTGCTGTGTTCTGTTTTGTCTGTTTCCTGCTGTAATTGCTGTGTATTGGAGTTTGCTGAATTATCACCATGTGTATGTATTTTGTTTCTAGTATATTTGTAGATATTATACTATAAACCACCATTTAATACAAACCACTGGTTTACTGTATTTACTCCTCGGTTATTACAGTGCAATAAGACTGTGCATGCACAGACAGTAAACATCCCCATCTATGCAGTCCTATCACACTCTGCAAGATTCTGAAGGAGTCTACCGAGAAGAAAGCACCAGGCTTTCTAGTCTAAGGCAGAAGTAGAATTCACAATCTTCTAGTTTCTACACAAGCAACTTCACCACTACATCTAACTGGCTCTCAGCTTTCAGAATACACAAGGTACAATTATCCTCATGATTCACTGTATTCATGTCCTTAGTGCACGGATTTAACTTTATCCCATTGTTTGATTTCTGGATGCAAAGGGCTTTTTCATTTTAGGAGCAGCCTATTGGAATCTCTATAGAGAATGTGTATCCTTGGAATTACTACTGCAGCAACATTTTCAATAAACAGCTTTTAAAGATTGCTTCTGTTTTAAACCGGCCGCATCCAATAGAGAAATTGAAACATCAAGATTCTTTAAAACCAGGTTTTACTTAGATTATGATGGAGAAGAGAGATTTGTTTGTGTGTTTGGGGTTCAGTAGCAACAGTAGCATATAACGCTTCTCTCCAATTAGAAGCAAAGATTGGCATTCAGAAGGATATTGCCTTTCTACCTGGTCAAGAACTTACACAATCAAATCTAGAGTAGAACTTTGAAGATCCCTAATTAATTCTCTTTATTCTGAAGATTCAGATAAGCTCTGAAAGAAGGTCTGGTTTTGAATAGAATAGCTCTTTTGTACTTTGTATAAATACCTGTTTGACTTCAATGCTTTTCTACAAAACACATTCATGTGTGACACACAAACACACACACACACACACACACACACACACTATAGCTTTTCTGTACATGCTTTCTTTATTTGGTGCATCCTTGTAAACATTTAAGCAGGAGTACATTTTCACTTGTGCTGTTGAAGCATGCATGTTAGGTTTCTAACATTGTGATGATTCCTTATCAGCTTGTTTATCAGTTTGGTCAAAGTTCCCTGGAAGGAGCCCAGAAGTGTGAATGAACAGCACATTTAAAGTAATCAGTCAGAGTAATATATTAAGAGCCTCAGAAAACCTGAGGACTGAAGGGCACAGTGTTTGAAATTCCTTCCCTCTGTTTGTACTCTAGTCTCAATTCCTGATTAGGTTTATTTTTCTGTTTATCTCACCAGTACCAGACTGTTGCTGGAAACACCAGTAGTCTATTATAGTTCTTGAGGGGGAAAGTATGTTGATGAATTGATATAGTATTGTAATCTGGAATGTTCATTAAAGATTAGTAAAAATGTGCTTGCTTTCTTGCTTTATTTTTTTTAAAGAAAAATACCAGCAAATGGTAAGAGTACCACAGTAAATGCCCTGGTGTTTTTGAGCAAGTAAGATATCACATTTATTTATTAGTATGCCTGTAAATTAAAGTTCTGAGCAAGGTTTGTTTTTGATTGTTTGATAGAAGATAAGTCTGGTAACACTGAACTATATGGGAAATCAAATGCTCTATCAAAAAGCTTGGCAGAAGTTATTTGCTCAATTAATCACACACCACTTAAAGAAGTGGAGATATGTACTATCTTTGAACAGCTTAATTCTTGTATTCCAGCCAAGCAGGAAGGTGGAATCAAGTGGGGAACTAGCCCTGAGTCCTTGCACAGCCACAAGAGACATAAGCTTGACCCACTAAGTTCCATGGTACCTCATCTAGTTGTTCCCAAAAGAAGGCAAGTAGTCTGGAGATGTTCTTGTATTATAGGTAGAACACAGTAAGTTACTGGCTTTATCCACTTTCACAAGTGGATCTGGTTGCTTCTGCCTGACACTTTGGGAAGTACCAAATGTGAATCCACAATGAAACAGGGTGGCTCTTTTGCTACCTTTGCAACCACCAAGGTGGGGTGAGCATAACCAATTACTGATCCCAAAGAAAGTTCTGCATCTTTTCAGATTTTCAAGGATAGAAATATTAGAAGTGTTGATATGTGTAGAATGTAGCGGACATTGTAATACCTGGAGACAGCAGAATAGAACAGAATAGAAAGAACTGGAGAAAGTCACAAAATATAAGACCTGAAAATAGAAGTAGAACAACTGTAGCAAAGGCAAGCAAGGGTAGTACCAATAGCAATAGGCAAAACAACTAGAGCACCACTTGAACACCATCAGCAATGATAAAATCACCATCAGTCAACACAAAAGGCAGCTTTACTTGGAACTTCCTGTGACAATACCTGTAATTATTATTAAACAAAAACATATGCTTTGGGAAGGACTTGATAGGTAGACAAAAATATCAAATCCATTCTAAACATCTGGCTGACTGTGTGACCAACAACAACAATTGTAATACATGTTGCACTAGGAAACAATATGACAACTCTAACCCAATTCAATTTACATCTGCTTTGATAGATTGACAAAACCTATTATGAATAACAAATTAAATGTTCTGATAAGGCAAATAGTATTTTTTCTATTCCTGCACTTCCTCTTAACCTCTCCCCAGATTTCTTGTCAGCAAGTTTATGGAGAGTATACAGTATGTGCGAGAGAGGATATTTCTGCAGTTGTGATTGGTCTGTGTGTAATAGTAGAATGGAATGGAATGGACAACATGGCATCTGTCTCCCCACAGAAAGATTGTAAATAACCATGGTTATTGTAGAAACTGCAATTGCATGAGTTTGGTGTTTGGCACATTAAAATCGTAGCTAGAGCTCTCTTGCATTCACTTGCAATAAAGCCAATCAAAAATACAATCACATATGAATGCAATGCACACAATAATGGCAGAACTAACAACATACTGCCAGTTAAATACAGTTCTATTTCCTGGTTTAAATCAAATTTGTGTGCTACATAGTATTCTTTCAAGAAACCACTAAGCCTATGTTGATAACATCTGAGAAGCTCCACAGTAAAGGCCAGTAATGTAGCCAGATTCCTTTACAAAAGCCAAATGTCCAATCTTTCTTGCAGCTTGAGGCAAAATGCTCATGGAGGGCAATGCCCAGTGATCAGAGTGGAGGAGGCATGTCTGCATCCAGCTCAAGTAGCCAGTAGAATCTAGGCAGATTCCTTACTCCTGAGTGTGTCCGCCATCAAAGAAGCAGTAAAATATACCAGATCTCATCCCCAACAAAATTAGGTCAGAAGAACAATGAAACCATAACCTTTGGCAGAGCTAAGGATTATTTTCAGCTACCCCAGTGTGAGATGGAGATGAGACAAAGTTCCCTTTATAAAATAGTGGACATTCTTGGAACATCATCTGTTTTCAACATTTTTTTTTTGCATTTTTTGTTTTGTTTTTAATTATGGACTGATGAAAAACTTGAATGGAATGGGAGTTTTAAGTGAGAACATACAAAATTATCATGCTTCATAAACAGGCAAATTAATTCATCCCATTTTTGTTCCCTGTATAAAATAGTGGGCATTCTCAGAATGCAGTCTTATCCTCACTATCTTGGAGTAACTGCTCCTGAATTAATTAATTAATTCGGCTTTAAGCTGAGTGGTATAGGATGATTTTTTTCTTAGGCTTTGTTTTTCAAGTAAGATGAAAAGTTGTCACTCTATATTATGTTAATGATTAATAAATTGTGACTATTATGGTACATTGCTTCTTAATGTTCCCAAATAGCTTTGGCTTTACTTTGCAGGATGGAGAATATTTTTCCAATCTTTCAACAAAGCTTTTTTTACAACTACATTTTATGATGCTTTTGCTGTAGTGGTTTTTATAGTGGAGTTTTATTGTTATGCTTGTTGCTTTCTTATATATTGCTATTTTATCACTTCATTATTATTGTAAGCTGCTCTGAACAATAAGAAGAAAGATGTGGTATATATTTTAAATAAATAAAATAAATAAAAATGGATGTATAATAAATTATATCTTTGGATGAACAAAGTACTGTTTTTTTCTGTATAGAAAATAGAATAATTTTCCAATTTGGACAGCTTCTTATAACATTTTTTATAATCCTATAAAATTGTGAACTTTATATATATATTACATCTTTGTATGTACAGAAATATATTAGGATTGTGCTAAATATTATAAAAGAATGGTTTGGTTTCCTGAACTTTCGGCAGAAAAATGGCAACATTTGGCGGCTCGTCACAAAAAGATTTCTTTTCAAGCAGCTTGTCATCGACTCTCAGTGTCGTGTCATCATATGGCTTTTCCAGGAAGTGTTCCAAGGAGTAGGAATGTGTAACCTCACATGCTGCAGGTGCAAATAGTTACATTTGTTGTGTTTGTTTTAATTCAGGTTTCTGTTAAGAGATAATAAACACTATGCCTGTATACAACTTTATTCAAATATAAACAAGATTAAAGTCCTATGGCTTATATATATATTGCAATAACATAAAAGAAACACTTTTCTCTTTTCCCTAGATCACTGGGATCTAATGGGTCACATCCCAGATTTCTGAAGGAGCTGGCAGACGTTATCGCAGAACCATTGTATTATGACTCGAACACTGGGCACTATCAAACAAAATGAAATTCAATTGTGAAAAAAGTAAGGTTCTACACTTAGGCAGGAAAAATCAAATGCATAGGTATAGTATAGGTGGTACCTTGCTCAATAGTAGTAACTGTGAGAGGGATCTTGGAGTCCTAGTGGACAATCACTTCAATATGAGCCAGCAGTGTGTTGCAGCTGCCAAAAAAGCCAACACAGTACTAGGCTGCATTAACAGAGGGATAGAATCAAGATCAAGTGAAGTACTAATACCACTTTACAATGCTTTGGTAAGGCCACACCTGGAATACTGCATCCAGTTTTGGTCACCACGATGTAAAAAAGATGTCGAGACTCTAGAAAGGGTACAGAGAAGAGCAACAAAGATGATTAGGGAGCTGGAGGCTAAAACATATAGGGAACGGTTGCTGGAATTGGGTATGTGTAGTTTAACGAAGAGAAGGGTGAGGGGTGACATGATAGCAGTGTTCCAATATCTCAGGGGCTGCCACAAAGAAGAGGGAGCCAAGCTATTCTCCAAAGCACCTGAAAGCAGGACAAGAAGCAACGGATGGAAACTAGTCAAGGAGAGAAGCAACCTAGAACTAAGGAGAAACTTCCTGACAGTTAGAACAATTAACCAGTGGAACAACCTGCCTTCAGAAGTAGTGAATGCTCCAACACTGGAGGTTTTTAAGAAGAGACTGGACAGCCATTTGCCTGAAATGGTATAGGGTTTCCTGCCTGAGCAGGGGGTTGGACTAGATGACCTCCAAGGTCCCTTCCAACTTTATTATTATTATTATTATTATTATTATTATTATTATTATTATTATTATTATTATTATCTTTAAAAAATCTTGGAGCACTGGGGAACTACCAGAGGACTAGAAAAGAGCTGATGCGGTTCCCATCTTTAAAAAAGGAAGGGGAAAAAACAGACCCAGGAAACTACAGACCAATCAGCCTGACATCAATACCTGGGAAGATACTGGAAAAAATAATCAAAAAATAGATCTGTGAAAACCTAGAAAAAAAAAGTTATAACTAGTAGCCAGCATGGGTTTCTTAAAAACAGATCATGCCAAACCAATCTTATTTCATTCTTTGATAAAGTGACTAAAATAGTAGACCAGCAATATGCTATGGACATAGTATATTTAGACTTCAGTAAGGCATTTGACCCCCTTCATGGATTACTGCCTTGTCGTGGCGAAGGGGCTTGCGTAATTCAATGAAGCTATGAGCTATGCCGTGCAGGGCCACCCAAGACGGAAAGGTCATAGCAGAGAGTTCTGACAAAACGTGATCCACTGGAGAAGGACATGGCAACCCACTCCAGTATCTTTGCCATGAAAACCCTATGGACAGTACCAAAAGGCAAAACGATATGACGCTGGAAGATGAGCCCCTCAGGTCAGAAGGCATCCAATATGCTACTGGGGAAGAGCAGAGGGCTAGTACTAGTAGCACCAGAAAGAATGAAGCAACTGGGCCAAAGCCGAAAGGACGCTCAGCTGTGGATATGTTTGGTGGTGAAAGAAAAGTCCGATGCTATAAAGATTCTTTCTCCATAGGAACCTGGAATGTAAGATCCATGAATCAAGGCAAGGTGGATGTGGTCAAACAAGAGATGACAAGACTGAACATCGACATCTTAGGTATCAGCGAACTAAAATGGACAGGAATGGGTGAATTTAATTCAGATGACCATCAGGTATACTACTGCGGGCAAGAATCCCTCAGAAGAAATGGAGTAGCCTTCATAGTCAATAAAAGAGTAGGAAAAGCAATACTGGGATTCAATCCTCAAAATGACAGAATGATCTCAGTTCGAATCCAAGGCAAACCATTCAATATCACAGTAGTTCAAGTCTATGCCCCAACCACCGGTACTGAAGAGGATGAAATTGACCGGTTCTATGAAGCGCTACAGCACCTTATTGAACTAACAGCAAAAAATGATGTCCTTATCATCATGGGGGATTGGAATGCTAAAGTAGGAAGCCAAAAGATAACCGGAATAACAGGCAAGTTTGGCCTTGGAGTACAAAATGAAGCAGGGCACAGGCTGATAGAATTTTGTCAAGATAATACGATGGTCATAGCAAACACTCTTTTCCAACAACCCAAGAGACGGCTCTACACATGGACATCACCAGATGGTCAACACAGAAATCAGATTGACTATATGCTCTGCAGCCAAAGATGGAGAAGCTGTATACAGTCAGTAAAAACAAGACCAGGAGCTGACTGTGGCTCAGACCATGAGTTTCTCATTGCAAAGTTTAGGCTTAAACTGAAGAAAGTAGGGAAAAGCACTAGGCCACTGAGGTATGAATTAAAACATATCCCTGTTGGATATACAGTAGAGGTGACAAATAGATTTAAGGAATTAGATCTGATAGACAGAGTGCCTGAAGAACTATAGACAGAGGTTCACAACATTGTACAAGAGGTAGCAACCAAAACCATCCCAAAGAAAAAGAAATGCAAGAAAGCAAAACGGCTGTCTGAGGAAGCTTTGCAAATAGCTGAGGAAAGGAGGGACGCGAAAGGCAAGGAGAAAAAGAAAGATACGCCCAATTGAATGCAGAATTTCAGAAAATAGCTAGAAGAGATAAGAATGCCTTCTTAAACGAACAGTGCAAAGAAATAGAAGAAAACAATAGAATAGGGAGGACCAGAGATCTTTTCAAGAAAATTGGAGAGATGAAGGGAATGTTTAATGCAAAAATGGGCATGATAAAAGACCAAAGTGGCAGGGACCTAACAGAGGCAGAAGAGATTAAGAAGAGGTGACAAAATTACACAGAAGAACTATACAAGAATGAGCTTAACGTCCCTGATAATCACAATGAGGTGGTCACTGACCTCGAGCCAGACATCCTAGAATGTGAAGTGAAGTGGGCCTTAGGAAAGCTGAGCAACAACAAAGCTCGTGGAGGTGACAGTATTCCAGCTGAGCTATTCAAAATCTTAAAAGACAATGAAGTAAAAGTGCTACACTCAATTTGCCAGCAAATTTGGAAAACTCAACAGTGGCCACAGGATTGGAAAAGATCAGTTTACATTCCAATTCCAAAGAAAGGCAGTGCCAAAGAATCACTTAAACATGAGTCAGTATTTTGCGGCAGCAGTCAAAAAAGCTAATACAATCCTGGATTGTATAAACAGAGGCATAGAATCAAAATCACATGAAGCATTAGTACCGCTTTATAAAGCCTTAGTAAGGCCCACATCTGGAATACTGCATCCAGTTTTGGGCACCACATTACAAAAAAAGATGTTGAGGCTTTGAAAAAAAGTGCAAAGAAGAGCAACTAAGATGATTAAAGGCCTGGAGACTAAAACATATGAAGAACGGTTGCAGGATTTGAGAATGGCCAGTCTAGAGAAAAGAAAGACTGGCGGGGGGAGGCATGATAACAGTATTCCAGTATTTGAGAGGCTGCCACAAGGAGGAAGGAGTCAAATTATTCTCCAAAGTACCAGAGGGCAGGAGAATGGTTGGAAACCCACCAAGGAGAGAAGCAACTTGGAATTAAAGAGAAACTTCCTAACAGTGAGGACAATTAACCAGTTGAACAGTTTGCCTTCAGACGTTGTGGGTGCTTCATCACTCGAGGTTTTTAAGAAGACACTGGATAGCCAATTGTCTGAAATGATATAGGGACTCCCGCTTGAGCAGGGACTAGAAGACCTCCAAAGTTACTTCCAGCTTTATTAGATTCGTTCTGATTCATTCTGCGAAAATGTATATATTTTCATGCTTGTTTACGGGTGGGCTTTTAAATAAGGAAAGTGGTGAAGATTAGTGGGAGGTGATGTTGGATTTCACTGCTGCAAAGTCCGGCAGGAGCAAAATTCTCTCCTAAGTCTCCCAGGTGATCTTAATTAGTAATTTGCAACACTAAATGAAAACATCCTTTTCATGGTGGTCTTAAGCAAATGCTGCTTGTGCAGGATTTATCAAACTCCATCACCACAGTTTGTATTAATGCATCTTATATGTTGCAGGCATAATGTAGCTGAGCATCTGTTCTATGGTTTTTGTAAGTAATAAAAACACATTCACAAACAGACTTTAGCTATTACTTCAGCTTCCAACAGAAACATTGCTTTGGCACCACATATACACAAAAATCACCCAGGAAAGGTAGATGTTTATGCATATTTCTAAGTTCTGCTTTCTTAGTGACTGGTCAGAAAAGTAGATTTGAAGGAGCTCTGAGGAAAGCAAGTAAAAAATCTAGCTAACAAGAAAATGAGTTAAGAATGGGGGGAGAGGGTTTGAATAAAAATCAAATAGATTTTTAAAACCAGGTGAACAAGAATATGCCTCTCTTTCTAATACCTTATGAACAAAGTCGACATTTTCTGGCCTTTCAAAAAGGGGTTAAAACATGGCTCTGAGGCCTTGTGTGGGCTTGGTTGGTATCATGTGAAACCTCCCTTTGCCTTTGTCAACTATTTCTTAATGGGGTTTGATTATCATTTCCTCCCTTAAAAATGATTTAAAAGTTTATAATTTTTAAATCTAAATTTTAAACTCTTTAATTTTATATACTGTTTTATATCTTGATGTTTTCTTGTACACTGCCCAAAATCCCTCTTTGAAGGAGATGGATGGTTCAGATATATGAAATAAATAAATAAATTGCAAAAGAAAAAGATTTGCTTATGAGCAACATCTCTCTCTCTCTCTCTCCCCATTTTCCCTCTCAATGGTCTACAGCAGGGGTGTCAAACTGCCAGCCCACGGGCCGGTTGCCTCATACAGAGGCCATGCCCACTCCAGCTCCGGCAATGCAAAAAAAAAAGTCGTAATATGTCGTGACTCACATGGCGAGTTTGACACCCGATGGCATTTGTTTTTTATAGAGAAACTTACATAATAAAAATGCTGTAATTTCTGGGTTATATAGCTCTGGTTACAAAATGATGTGGCTGATTTTTACCAAGGGATCTTTGTCGAGAAATGTTGGCTGCTGAGCATTCACGTGGCTGGGGATCTGGAATTAAATAAGGCATTTAGAAGACAAGATTCCTTATCATTAAAAAAAACCCAGTGCCAAATTTACAACTCTGCGTGCTTAAATTTAGTTTTATGTCTTGAATCAAAGCAGAATCCAATAGATACATCCAAGTTGTGGATATATTGTTTTATCAACAATTGAGAAAACTGACATTCTCTTTGCATGACGTATCACTTAGACTGCAGCTGTGTCTGTTCCATCTTCATTCCCCAGCCTCTCATTAGATAAGAAATGAAGACAAACATGAACATGGAAGTGCAGGTTTAAAACCTGTAGTCTTTCATCCTGTAGTAATGTTTCTTAACCTTGGCAAATTTAAGCTGTGCAGACTTCAACTCTCAAAATTCCATGCTGGATGGGGAATTCTGGGAGTTGAAGTCCATACAGTTTGAAGTTGCCAAGGTTGAGAAACATTGCCCTATTGACTTAGTCCTGCCACTACAGAGGGCCAAGATAACTAGAATAGAAAATGTAGCTATTTCCAATCTGAGATATTTATTTCGTAATCTGGAATATTAAAAGAAACACTGTAGATATTTATGCAACCTTTGTCTAACCAAGCCATTCCAATGCTGGATAAAATTTTATTATTAATTTGCAATGTGTTCTGTAAAAAAACCCAGACTCAAATATTTTAAAAGAAAGAAAACCCAACCAGAAACATTCTAAGGAGAGAGGAAAAGGAGATAGCTTATTACAGAGAAAGACAGCTGGTAATCATTTTAAAGATATAACTAGTGAACATGCTCATTTTAGCATATTTAGTCAGTCCAACATATACAACAGTTTTGGCCATATAAAGGCTAAGCAGTTAATAAAATAAAAATGATGTACTATCTGGATGTCCAACAATGCATTTAATTAACAATGGGTTCATAAGATATTGTTTCAAACTGTAAACGAGTGGCTTGCTACATTAAAAGTGACTGTGAATATGAGGATTTAAGGGCAATTCTATGAGGTTTCCATACACGTATCCAATAAAGATGATTAGGATGCAAAAGAGACTTCAGCTTGTTGCCTCTAGTTGAACTTCATTCTAAAAAAACTCAAAAGAAATAAACAAAAATGGTTTCAAGTGACAAAAAAAAAGAATACTAATATCTCTATCATTATGTAACCTTAGCAATTTCGGATTTTTGTACAGTTTGCCTCCACCTTCTGTCCTTTCTCATGTCCTGAATTTTAAATGGTAAACTGTTCAGGGCAAGGGTTTCTTCCCCGGTGAAATGAACTATCTACAATGTTGAGGGGCACCAAAAGGCAAGACAAGAAACAATGGGTGGAAACTAATCAATGAGAGAAGTAACCTAGAACTAAGGAAAAAATTTCTGATAGTGAGAACAATTAACCAGTAGGATGGCTTGTCTTCAAAAATTGTGGATGCTCCATCACTGGAGGTGTTTAAGAAGAGGCTGGACCGCCATTTGCCTGAAATGTGCAGGATCTCCTGTTTGAGCAGGAGGTTGGAATACAAGACCTCCAAGACCCCTTCCAATTCTGTTATTCTATGTTTATTTGCTTTTTAAAAGACCTTTTAAACAGGATTTGCCTGTTAATCAATTGCTTATTTTTTAATATTTATTTTACTTTACGAAACCCCCATCTATAGGGTAACCAAGTGCTCATTTTTAGTATTTATTTTACTTTACAAACCCTCCATCTATAGGGTATTTGGTTTTTATCTTAACTCTGTTTATTGCTTTGATTAAAATAAAACAAATTTGTTTTCTTGCTAACCACTTAGACTTGGGTGGTCAGTGGTTCACCTGAGTAAATGAAGAAATGGAAGGAGGTTACACAGAGCAGTGAACAGAATCAAGGATCAGAGAAATGAATAGACAGACAATATTTCTCTTTTTTTTCTAATAGGCATCCCGGTGTTTAGAACAATGCAGTCATCAAATATGGGAAAGATTCTCCTACATGCAGAGGTTTTGCCCAGAGAGTTTGACTTCAGGATTTTAGATTTAATGAAAGATTTAGGGTTTAGTATCAGTTTGGGTAATGTTACAAATGTTTTTATAGTGGCAATATAGCCACAGTTTTTGGTTGAAAATCATCCAAGAGTATTTTTCTATGGTTTTGTCAGTCTGGTTTCTGAAAGTAGACCAAAAATACCTTGACATTTTTAAAAAAAAAAATACATAACAGCATGTCTCAGAATGCCAGAAGATATGTGCATTCAATTCCTTGGTGCAATAATAGTGATCAATATATCATCTAAAGCACACAGCGGTCAATATAATTATTCACTTTTTCTATTGGTAATAAAGCAGGGAAAATGCAGGACTGTTAATGAAATGTTCTAAAATATTTAATGTCTCTGCTCTAAAAGTCTACGTGTAGAATGTCTATATGTTTATATATATTGCAAGAGCAAACTGATGGCTCAGGGAATTGGTCAGAAAACAGGGGCCTCTTTGTTGGAAAGTCTATGCCAGGGGTAGGCAACCTTGGCTCTTTTATGACTCGTGGATTTCAACTCCCAGAATTCCTGAGCCAGCTGGCTCAGGAATTCTGGGAGTTGAAGTCCACGAGTCATAAAAGAGCCAAGGTTGCCTACCCCTGGTCTTTGTCAAGGAACTGATATGTTCTATAAGTGCTGCATGGTGACCAATGCTGAATAGTTACTTAAGCCAGGGGTCTGCAACCTTGACAACTTTAAGACTGAGGAATTCTGGAAGCTGAAGTCCACAAGTCTTAAAGTTGTCAAGGTTGCAGACCCTTGACTTAAGCGACTTATGATCGCACTACCAATGGAAAATGACTCTCGGCATTTTCCTGCATTTACAAATTGGCTTTTCCTATGGGAGTTTGACCTTGTTCTTGACAAGGACTATTTCTCCCCAAAATCATAACAAGTTTCCATTTATCATTGAGAAGCTACTAATATACAGTATCTTATTCTCTCTAATTGCCAGAAGAGTTTTTAAAGCTTTTTTATTGCAAGACGTTCTCTGATCTAAGAAAAGAACAGGACTTTAGATTAACTTGCCTAACAAGATAAAGAACCTTGTGAAACACTGAACATGAAAAATAATTTAGCAGCCTTGAAGACTTGCACATTGTAGACTTTTATATTCCATTTCTAAAACAATCAATTGTCCAGATCTAAATAGCAGATTTTTGAAGAATGGGAGAAAGGGGTTTTTGTTTGTTCAAGACTTTATATGGTAATCCAGTTCTCAAAATGTGACTCAACAACTAATAATCAAAGCAGAATACAATAAACATCATAAAATAACCCCAAAATATAATAAAAAGCCCACTATATAAAGTAATGCTCCATTGTACAATTTGGCATGCATTAGAGAATAAATATTGTGATCCCAACATCTATGGGAACTACTAGGTCTTCATAGCCTTGCCAAAGGCTAACAGGGTCAGGACTATTCACATTTAAGGGGAGAGATTATTCCACAGGACAGGCAGAGAACATAGTAGGATGCAGAAGTGAAAACATCACATGCACATTTCAAATTAAAATCAATGCACATTTCTTCCATGTTGAACCAAATGTCACATTATACAAGGGTAATTTGGAAATAAACCTCTGTTTGATTATCAATGAGAGATACTCACAGATACAGAACTTTTATTATACACATTAGAAAACTACAACATTATATTACTTTTTGACATAATTGCCATTCAAGTTGAGGCACTTGTCATAATGTCTTACAAGTTTTGAAATTCCTTAGTAGTAGTCGCTTGGTGCCAAATCTGTGCTATGGGGGGGGTGATCAAAAACATGTCAACGGAATTGCTTCAAAGGTTCTTAGGTGCGTCCAGCATTATCGTGAACCAACACTACACTGGAAGTCAGCATGCCTCGAAGTGTGTTATGGATGGCTCATCTGTGTTTTTGTAATGTTTCACAGTAGACTTCTGAACTGATGGTTGAACCACACTCCATGAACTTCACTAGCAGTATTCCTTTGGCATCTTCACATTTGGCAGGATTTTCTATGGCACCACTTCTAGTGTGCTGTTGGTTAACGATAATGCTCGTCCGCACAGCGCTAAACATACCCAAGAACTTTTGAAGCAGTTCCGTTGGGATGTTTTTGATCACCCCCTCATAGCTCAGATTTGGTACCGAGCGACTACTACTAAGGAATTTCAAGCCTTGTAAGACGTTATGACAAGTGTGTCAGTTTGAATGGCGATTATGTCAAAAAGTAATGTAATGTACTTTTCTAATGTGTATAATAAAAGTTCTGAATCTGCGATTGTCTGTCATTGATAACCAAACAGAGGTTTATTTCTGAATTCATAGATGGAGATTGTATGACCATATGCTTTACTTTACTTAATGGAAACTTTGCAGAGTCATAATCTGGATTGGACCTACCTTAAACAGATTAGAGGAGTTTAAAGTTAAACTAATTCCAACCAAGCTCTTTTTATTCCAGAGTTTTCCCCCTCTTCTGAGTGAATCAAATGAAAAGCCCAGTTTCTACCTGATGGGACAAGATAATTTGGAAGAGAGAATGAATCCTTTACAAGCTAGCTGGTTTATAGGCTTGCCCATGATCTGTCTAATGAAGGGGCAGTCTTGCTACATGATTAACACAAAATATAGACTGGCTCTTAGTTAAAACCTTTTATCCACACTTCCTGAATCCATTATACCTTTCAGAGAGTGCACAGAGTCATTTGCTGAGTGTCTAAATGAATAAACCAAAATATCATCTAGAGCAGGAGTCCCCAAACTCATTGACCCCCTTCATGAAGTTTCAGATTTCTGATCAACCACTAAACATTTATTATATGAAATTATTTATTTAATATTGCTTTAACTAATAGGAACTACAAATAACATCAACAATAATGGATAGTCCCATTGACCTTTGGAAGGTGACATTGACCACTTTGGATAGCTCTGCTCCAGAAGCTAGTGGATTACTGCAGGATTTTACCCGTAGATGAACATGCCTTGTAGAGCAATGTCAGTGCACTAAAAAGCCATTTCTTTGTTTAGAATGTAGACTTTAGGCTCAGAACTGCCTTGGGTGAGATGGGCAGCTATATAAATTTGATTAATAAAAGAAATAAAATAAAATATAAAAGTTCTTTGTACTCCAAAATATGTGCATGAATATTAAAACTGAAATTCATTTATAAAGTCATTTGTATCGCTGAGAAGCTTCCCACAGTGGCTTAGAATGAAATTGGAAAAATGTAATAAATCTAATAAGTTGAAGGCAATGGACAAGCAAAACTGTATATAAGGCAATTTTCCTTCAAAACCTCTATCCCTAAATTACAGGTAATTACCAGCACTTCAAATCACATCCAGAAAAGAACTGGAAACAATTTCAAATTGGACTTTACAGTGGCAAGTATATGGGCATGCCCATCATCATTTTTCATCACTTGCAATTCCAAATTCTTTTCAAAAGTCATTCCATATACATGCAATAATTAGATCAGGGTGCAACCTAAAATGTCGTTGGCCACAACCAAATTTGCTTTAACCAAGGGTGGGTACAATTAGCACTTTTACCAAGCCCTCACAAAATCAAGCCTTAGCTACCAGGGCATAAGGGGAGTGGGGGAAACAGCTTAGATCATCTAAGCTATGATCTAGGCCAGACATGTCAAACTCACACTGTCATGTGACGTCGCACAACATATCGGGACGGTTTTGTCATTGCCAGCAATGGCATGGGCGCGGCTTCCGGATGACGCATCTGGCTCGTGGGCTAGCAGTTTGACACCTCTGATCTAGGCTTTTAGAAGAGATGATCTTCCAATTCGTGGTTAACACATTTCACTTATAATGAACGTATTTTGATTAAGAGATAAAAAAGCCCTTTTTGAAATCACGCAATCAAGTGAGTAATTTACTCACTTGAAATGTGAGTAAATCACTCACATTCAGTGATTTACTGAATCACTGAGCAAATATGACACTTTATATATTGTGAGCTATTTTGAAAAGTTGCTGAACACTCTGTTGATTTAATCCTTTGCTGGGAACCTCTAGTCTACAAATACCTTGAATGAGAAAAAAAAATGTTGTGATCACCAAAGAACTTCTGTATGAAATATTGTCCCTTAGGAAGATTTGGTGCAGATTATAGTGAGAAGTTGCCTTGTTGCATTACAGGTTTGAAAATACATATGCAGATAATCTTACATTCCTTTAAAATAAGGTTAACTGACATTAAAATACAATTTACTCTTGCTTTGTGATTGCTGTATCATCTTGGACTACCATCTAGACTTTCCCAGTTTTAAATTAATTTCTATTACCAAACATAATGAAAATTCTGAGGGAATTCTGGTAGGAATTCTCCACTTCTTTTATTGGAAAACACAAGCAACCTCTGAAGAGTATCCAATGACAGATAATTAAGGGCCAAAAGGATAAGTCAAATTTGCTGAGGAAGTTCATGTGCTAAAACCTGCACCGCTGATCTTTCTGCACTTACGGGGGAGAAAGGGAAAGGAAATATTTTGATGTTCCTGTAAGAAACAGTCTGAAGGGAGAGCCTTCCAGGCAGGGAAAAATAAAGCCAAAGCAAGCAGGGAGCAAAATTTCTATCTAAATAGCCAGGAGCCTAAAAGTGAGAAAGAGTCAATTCTTCCAGAAGTCCATTTCCAACTATAAATTCCAACTTTTACCTAGTAAAACATGACTAGGAATCATTAGCTCAGCCATGAAGAGAGAATAACAATGATTTATCTTGGGAATAAGAGAAGGAATGGTTGAGCAATCGTTTCAGATCCTTTCCATAGATAAGATTGTAACAAAATGGTGCAATGCCTCATAAATAAGAGATAATAAAAAATCTTTAATTTTTAAACAATGGTAAAAAGCAAAACTAATACATTCATCTGTCCAATCAATTTTCCCTCATATATGCTTTTGAGCACACTGTTCCTTAATTTGTGGAATTTTGTACCTATCTTTTCCTAATGTATTTATTCGTTTGTCTCCTTTACTTGAAGATTGCATAAGAAGGCAGACCGGACCAATTTATCCTTATCCTTAGCTCAAGCTGATTGGCAGCAGCTTAATAGGCGAAAAGGACATCACCGCTCCTACCTGGAGCTGCCTGAATCGAAACCTGAAATGAACTCCTTCCAAATCCAATTAGTCATTGCTGGAGATGGAGAATTGGACTTCACAGACCTTTAATTTGATCCAGCAAGACAGTTTTATTCCAGAGTTAAAATGCACATGGTGGCAAATCATATTGCTATATTTCCCTGTTTAGAAAACAGGGATTGAGGGATTGTTATCTTTTAGAGTTCCCAGTGCAATTAGGCTTCTATTCATCTTTATACCAGGAGTGTTAGAGAGACCCCCCCTTCCCTTCCACCCATTTCAGATTTCAAAAATAATACATTTTGGATTTCAAACTTCCCTTGATTTTATATTAAACAACACACTGAATTAGAAAAAGCTAGATACAAAAGTTAGATACAAAAGGTATATGTAAAAGCAAACTGTATGTGAATGTGTATATGTATATATGCAAATATGTACAGTATACCAGTTTGGTGTAGTGGTTAAGGCACCCAGCTAGAAACCCAGACAGCATGAGTTCTGCCTGAGGCACAAAGCCAAACACACACACACACCCCACATAAACTATCTTGGAGAGTGGAATATTTGTTTGAAGTAAACATTGGACAAAACAGGGTTATAACTGAATATACATGAAACTGCAATGGAACAGATTTAGACGGATCTAAATCTACATTATTCCATTTTCAGTTCTGTATTAGCCTTTATTTTCACACATATTTTCCTAAGTTTCCCTCCGCAATATTTCCATTGCTATATGTGGCTTATTGAAAAGGAATGATTGGTCCTGATAATGTCACCTTTTCTGTGGTTTTGTGTGTGTGTGTGTGTGTGTGTGTGTGTGTGTGGAGAGAGAGAGAGAGAGAGAGAGAGAGAGAGAGAGAGAGAGAGAGAGAGAGAGAGAGAGAGAGAGAGAGAGAGAGAGAGAGAGAGAGAGGACTGATTTTTCCTCACACAATTTTCCTTCACTCCTTAGAGGGATTTGCTACACAGTTTCAATACGTATCATTTTACTATCTTCTACTGTTATACCGGTATGGCATGTGATAGGTTTAAGCAGATAGGAAAGCTGGACTACTGTATATCAACCTAAGTGTTTATAACCAGAGTACATTTTTCATAATCAAAGGCATTGATCTGTTTATGTGCAGTGGGCATTTTGCTATTGATTCTTTGGTCTGATAAATAATCTGTGGTCTTGAGATTGGATATTAAAAAGTGTGTGTTTGTTTGTTTGTGTGTGTGTGTCTGTGTGTGTTAGAAAAGTTAGTAGGCACAGCTTTGAGCAGGGTTTTCCCAACTACTTTCTTGTTATTAAGGAGTAGAATTTACAGAACACTTAAGAAAGTTGTTGATGAAAATCTTTAGCATCCAGCTTGCATTTTAATGATCATACAGTTTAGGATTTTTAGCCTCACTGATAGCATTTAGCCGTAACAGCAGATGTTAAAGTGTCCAGGAAAGGAAAGAGAAAATGAGAAAATGATAATTTAAATGTAAAAGCATTTATGAGCAGCAGGCCCCTCACAAGAGAAGGAAATGCCAAAGATGAAGTAGATATATTAAGGCCTAAAGATAACTGAATAGTTTAGAAATGAAACATCAGTCTTTCCTCAATTATTTTCAGTTAAGCTTTTCTTGGCACTGTGCCCTGGGAAGTCTATTTCTGAACAAATTCTGCTGTGAATTGTCTTTTGTGAATGTAAAGCATAAAAACCTAGAAGGTAGATTTGATTGTCACATTGTGAACCTGAAACAACTACACATTAAAGATTTCTGTCAAAGTGTCCGCAATTGAGAGAAATGGTGATATTTTGCTATTAAGTTAAAATAACAAGTCTATACTCACTGCTTTTATTTATTTTTTATTTTTTTTTGTTTCTGGCAGACTAACCAGTCAGTGATATATGAGTTCTGGAAGGCCTTTCTATGTACAAGGTTGCCAAGAGTAACCATCAAATGTGCATCAATTCTTTAGTTTCTTTCTGTATGTTATTTCTAAATGGAACAGACCAACATTCAGTGTGTGTGTGTGTGTAAAAATAGAAACTTCTGAAAAGACAAAAGAAGTAGTGGTATCCATTTTAAATTCAAGCCATTTTATCAAGAATATAATTAGAAATCTCTCTTTCAGTTATTTGATAGAAAATGTGCTCTTCACCAATACCATCCAAGCTTGTGATCATTATCCCAATACTGTGAAAATTATGGTAAATTATGCATCATACAAAGAAATGTTTTCTTTTGCCTTTTCTAAATTTCCTTCTGGCCAGTTTCATTGGATGATCCCTAATCCTAGTATTTTTAGGAAAGTGGAAAAAAATACCATCACTGTTCACTGTTCATGTCATTGGGCATGATTTTATATACTTTGTTTATTTTCCCTTTTATCGTTTTTCTAAGCTAAAAATTCCCAAAAATCTTTTGTTATGAAGATGAACTTGAACTTCTAAGTAGAAATGATCCTTGGCTTCATTTGTTGTGAAAGGTATTGTTTTATTAGAAGTCAAGTGAATTGCAGTAAGGCAAAGCCAGAACTGAAATTCATACACCAAAATCGCCAAGGGTTACTTTCTCCCCTCATTGGTACTTCCCATTACTGGCCCCCATCATCCAATCAGTTTCAAAGAAGATGTTTTCAAAACGGTCATTTTGAGTGTGAGCTGGTGTGCAGCTGCGTTCCATTCCCAGCCATCCGACCTTGAATCTGTGTCTCAGGAAGATACAGTGAACAGTGAAGACTGCCCCCACTCCCATCCAGCTCTCCCCTGTGCAGAGCTCATGGCAAACTGGTACCGATCGATAGCAGAGCACAGGCGTGAGGTAGCGGTTCTGACAACAACTGACTTCCCCATATTTACTTAGAACCCAGTTTCAAAGTGATGACAGTGACACATACCCCTGCAGTAACATGATCACATTTGGGATGTTTGGCAACTAACTCACCTTTACGGACATTTGCAGCATCCTGTGGTCACATGACCATGGTTTTGATGGTGTTTTTTTGCCAGTTTTCATTGCTTGCTTCCCATTTCCAGCATTTGACATTGTTAAATGACCGTGGCATTTCCTTAATAACCAATCAATTACCAGACCAGGTAACCCACTCATGATAAAACTGCCCTTTAAAACTGTGAAAAGTTATGGGCTCTTCTCCGAAGCTTTGGTCCCCTTTACAGTAATTTCTCTCATACCCTTGCACTGATACCCAGGTTCCCTGATACTCTCTTCTGTAATACCAAGGAAAGCTGTCATCCAGGAAGGGATAAAACTCTCACAACCCAAGAGGTCCTGCCTATATGCATCTCTGCCTTTCTGTGTGTCTCCAGCTCAGCCACTCTAATTCCACATGACTTGCTTCCAAGAGCTGGAAGTTGCTTGCAATGAGCATAAACCTATGACTTATACCCAATAGGCAGATTGTCATTCATTTGACTGTGCAATAAGCTTCATTTTTTAAAAAATAAATTTTATTTATGTATAAAATATAAAATACAAAGAAAAATAGAAGTAAGAGATTAAGGGTGGGAAAAGGAAAGGGGAAGACAAGGTGTGAGGTACAAGGGAAAAGAAAAAAAAAGGTGTTGACTTCCGACTCTTTTTAGCACAGTACAAAATAAAAGCACTCTAGCCTCAACTTTTTTTTTTACACATTATTATATAACTAGCCATTATTATATAACAGCAAATCTATCTTAATCGACAAAACCAAAGTCAAAATTACATATTTTTTCGTCACAAGCACAAAATCCAGAAGTGGCATTCAAATAAAAAACATACTCAAGTATATTCTCCTCTTTAAATAGAACGATCAGTTTAGCCATTCCTGCATTGCCTCCCTTGCTGTGGAAATATAAGTTTAATAAATAAATAAATAAATAAATAAATAAATAAATAAATAAATAAATAAATAAATAGTATGTATTTCTATTTGCACCTAATAATCTTTATAAACTATCACCATTTTTATTAACAAATTTAACTATATACTTTCAAATTCTTTGACCTTGCTGGGAAATGTACTCTATTTTTTCCAACCCCCCTTTTTTTCTTTAAAGAAAAATGTTAAACTTTCATTAAATGCTTTTCTAAAATCAAAACTTTCTAATACTGTTAGTATTAGTGTTAGTTCGTTGCTTGATTGACGAGATGAGGCGAGTGAGTTCAGCAAAGATCATTGTTTATTTGGTTGCAGGAACTGAACTGGGAAACAGGGCTGTGAATGCAGCAATTTATACCCTGGCCTCTAGGTGGTGGCCAATAGGTTTAAAACAACCTATTGCCGCCTTAGAGGCAGCCAATGGTGGTGCTGGAGATGGGTTGTCTGAGGAACTGGGAGCCGTTAGCCAGCTTCCCTGCTTGAGCAACCTTCCAGCATTTAACCCCATGTGATATCCCTTAGCAAGACAAAGCCCAATACATTACACCCCTCCCCCCTAGAATGTACACACATTATATCAACAAGGCAATGATTACAACAATTACAAGTTTACAGAAATACAAAAGTAATATGCAAGCGTACACATTTCCCGGTAATTGCTAATACAGAGGCTCTCCTAGTTAGCAGCAATCAATGACACATTCAACATTATAGCTCAGTTATTTTGGAACAAAATCTTGTAAATATGTAGAAGGCTTGTGAACCTTCGTGGAATGCCTGGGAGAGTCAGACACACCCTGGCCTGCTAGCTTGCCCGCCAGGCTGTGTAGTCCACAGTCCATAGATTCAAACGAGTCTGTCTGACTCAGAATTCTCTGGCTGGCCATTTCCGGTCGGCCCATCCCAGAGTCCAATTGTTCCGCTGTATTAGTACAGTGGCTGTAGTGTTCTGGTTGGCTTTCTCCAACAGGGGCCCCATGTTGCACTCCTGGGCTTTGCCTCCCCTACGACCACCTCCCCTTTGCTCTGACTGCTTGGGACCTCAGAGCGTATGGATTGATCGGCCTGGCTGCCGCTTTGCAGTCCGTGTATGGGACCTGGAATGAAGTCCTTGCTTTGTGGCCATTCTGGAAAACACTTTCTAAGCTGATCTATCTGGCAACGAATGACTCGCCCACCCTCTAGGCCCACTTCGTATGAGAGGGGGCCTAATGTTTTGGTGATTTTCCATGGTACCCACAAGTTCCCATAGTTCCTGGCCCACACCCCGTCGCCCACTTGCAGCCCCCTTGGGGGTCTTGGGCATGAGGCCTCTGCTGCCACACGAGCTGGGTGCAACCTGTCCAGCTTCATGATTAGTCGTCTTCCCCAGAGCAGCTCTGCTGGGCTTTTTCCCATTGCCGTGCATGGCATGGAACGTTGGCAGAGCAAAAAGTCAGCCAGTCTGGTGCCGGTCACTGGTCACTATGTGTTTCAATGATTATTTCATGGTGCGTACCATTCGTTCGGCTTGACCATTACTAGATGGGTGAAATGGAGCTGATGTTGCATGCCTAATGAGGTTTACCCTCAGAAAAGCCTGAAATACTGCTGCAGTAAATTGAGCCCCGTTATTGGACACTATGACGTCCGGTAGCCCGTGCGTTGCAAAGAGTTTCCTAAGCACCTGGATGGTCCTAGAAGTAGTCACATTTGCGATTGGTATAACTTCCAACCATTTAGAGTGGCTGTCGACCATTATAGGAAAGAGCTGTCCCTGAAAGGGCCCAGCAAAGTCTATATGAATCCTTTACCAGGGTGGGTGTGTCTCCTTCCACCTATGGATGGGAGCATGCAGCATTTCAGGCCTAGATTGCTGGCATGTGTAACACCCATGTACTTGAGCCTCAATGGCTTTATCTAATCCTGGCCACCATAAATAGCTTCATGCAAAAGCTTTCATGTGAACAATACCCGGATGACCTTCATGAAGCGATTGCAATACCCTGTCCCTTAATGAGGTGGGAACAATGACTCTGTTCCCCCAAAGAATACAACCCTTATGAGCTGAAAGCTCATGTCTCCTTGTGAAGTAGCTCTGAAACTCAGGACCTGGGCTTTTCTCTAGCCACTCCGTGTGGACTCAAGATAGCACTTTGCTTAGAGTCTTGTCTGCTGCTGTTTCTGCGGCCATGTCCCCTGCATGGAGGGGAAACTCCGGCAAGTCCTGAATGGACAAAATGCAGGCTGCTGGGGCCGGATCTGGCTCGATTTGAGGCAGTGGAAGCCTGCTCAGGCCATCTGCATGGCCCATATCCTTGCCAGGTTTGTGAATTAGCTTAAAGCTGTAAGCCGATAAAAAATGGACCATCTTAGCATTCTGGGGGTTAAGATGTGGGGTGTCTGTCTGTCTGTAGTGAATAAACCCAATAGCGGTTTATGGTCTGTGAAGACCGTGAAGTCCCTGCCATATAAGTAGTTGTGGAATTGTTTTACTCCAGCTACTCTGGCCAATGCCTCCTTATCAATTTGTGCATAATTATGCTCTGCGGAGGACAGTGTCCTGGAATAAAAAGCCATCAGAACTTGAGTTCCATCACTCTCCAAGTGACTTAGCACAGCTCCCACCCCATATTGGGATGTGTCACACACTAGGTATACTGACATTGATTCCTTGAAATGAGTGATCGTGGAACTAACAGACAGTAGAGCCTTCAATTCCTGAAAACATCTTTTTTGAACACTAGTCCACTTCCATGTAGTATTTTTGTCCAAGAGGTGGTGTAACGGCTCTGCCACTGTGGCCTTGTTAGGAAGGAGCACATGGTAAAAATTTAGGAGGCCTAGGAATGCCTGAAGCTCTCCCTTCGTTTTGGGGCTGGGTGTCATCTGAATGGCTTTAACCTTTGACTCAGCAGGGTGGATGCCGTCGGCATCTATCCAGAACCCCAAGAACTCAATTGAGGGGACTCCAATACTACACATTCTTTTTAAGCTTGAGGCCTGCTTCGCGCAGCCTTTGAATGACGGCTCTGAGCCTCCTTGCTAGAACCTCAGTGGACTCACCAGTGATGAGCACATCATCAAAATAGGGGCAAAGCCTTGGTGGAGAAGTGGGCTAATGCCTCCTTAAGTAACACCAGCTGCCTGCAATTAGTGCAGGTTCGAGTCCCACCAGGCTCAAGGTTGACTCAGCCTTCCATTCTTCCAAGGTAGGTAAAATGAGGACCCAGATTGTTGGTGGCAATAAGCTGACTTTGTAATAATGCCGCTTGGGGGGGGGCGAAAGCCCTAATAAGCAGGCATATATATAGAATGAAGGCTATTGCTAAGCACATTGATTTGTGCTTTACATTGTAAGCCGCCCTGAGTCTTCAGAGAAGGACGGGATATAAATGGGATTAAAATAAATAAAAAATAAATGCCCTTGAGCATCTGCTTCATAATGCCTTGAAAAATGCCGGGGGCTACGCTGACCCCGAATTGCAGGCATTTCACTTTAAACGACCCCTGTGGGTAACAATTCTCTGTGCCGTGGCTGTGGCCTCATCAACAGGAAGCTGTTGGTAGGCCTGAGCCAAATCTAATTTTGCAAAAATTGTACCGCCTTGCAAGGACACCAGGATGTGGCTTACTACTGGTACTGGGTATGCATGCTGTTTGAGTGCACGATTGATTGTGCATTTGTAATTGGCACAGATTCTGACCTCCCTGTTAGCTTTTAGTGGCATTACAATTGGGGTCTCCCATTCACCCCATCTACTGGCTGCAGTACTCCCTGTTCTACAAGTTTATCTAACTCAGTGTCTATCTTGTGTTTAAGAGCAAATGGCACTCTACGAGGTTTAATCCTGACCGGCATTACAGTAGGATCTAGTTTAAATGTTATTGGTGGGCCGGTGTATGTCCCCAGAGCTGAGTCAAACACATCTGTGAATTCCTTGCATACTGTCGCTAGACTTGTGACTTGCATCCGGTTGATTCTGGTTACTTGGATACCTAGTGCATCAAACCAGTCAAGCCCGATCAGGCTCGTTTGCTGACCCCCTACTACGACAATGTCCAGGTGCCCAGAAAACCCCTTAAATTTAACGGCTAGTGTGGCCTCACCCTTAACTGTGACTCTGGCATTCTGGAAATCAGTTAGTATAATGTCAGATGGCCTCAGCTTGGCCCATCTCTTACTGCAGTTGCAGATGAAATTAAATGTCTCAAGTGAAATAATGGATACAGTGGAGCCTGTGTCCAGCTCCATCTTGCAGGGGACCCCTTGTAGCTCCACCTGAAGTCTAAACTTCAGCTGAATAGGGCAGTGAGCTCCCATTTGGCAAATACTTCTGCGGCTGGAGTAAAACCCTACACTATACTGTCCTGGGGCCCCAGTTCCTCTCCTAGTCTGGATGCCCAACTGGAAATTTGATGGCCGTTCCCTCTGGTGACCTCTGCAGATAGACGCGATGTGGCCAGTCTTTCCACAGGCCTGGCAGGTGGCTGTCCGGAACCTATAGTCCATGCGTTGGTAGCAGCTGCCTCACCCTGGGCACCTAAGGAAGGGATCTGCCTTGTAAGTCACCCCTTGTTGTTTGTCACTGTGACGCTGTTGATCGTTGTGTCTTTGTAGCTTGTCGACTTCTGTGTTGTCCTTGAGGTCTTCTGTGTGTTCGGCATCCTTGTGGTGGACAGCTTCCTCATGCTGTGCTGTTTTGGCAGGCCGCATGGCTCGTACAGCCCCGCCAGTGGCTTCATCCGCCATAATCACTTTCAGAGCATCTGGGAATGACAGAATCTCTTTGGTGAAGAGTTTTTGCTGTAGGTCTCGATTCCAGAGACCACAGACAAGCTGGTCTTGTAGCCTCTCTTCGACGTCGGAGAACTGACACAGGCGTATGGCCTGCCTCAATGCCATGATGAATTCCGATGCTGTTTCATCTGGTTGCTGAACTCTCTGTTTGAATGCATGGCGCCAAGCAATTACCAATAGCTTGGGCTGAAAGTGGTCTCCAAGCCTTTTCTTCAACTCCGTGAACATTACGGACTCCAATAGCATTGGCGCAAACAAGTTCTCCACGATGTCGAACGTGGCTGGGCTGCACACACACAGGAGCATAGCAGCCTTCAGGCTGTCTTTGGCAACTTGATTCGTGTGAAGATAGTTCTCGACCCTGAATAGATATGACAACCATCTTTCCAGGTGAGCTATGTCAAATTCTTCCAGCTTTCCGACCTTTGCCATTTCTGCTGATCTTTACGGCTGGGGCTCATTGTCTTCTTGTCCTGCTCGTCCGTTGCCCAGGGACTGGTCCTCTGGGCGTGCGGTCGCTAGCGTGGCTGTGCTAGGCCGACCATGGGGGGGAATTGCTTTTCCCACCAGGCGTGTTCAGCTTCTCCCCTAGTGACTCTTCAATTCAGTTGGAGGAGTAGGATCCCATCCTTGTCACCAGTGTTATGTACTGTGTTCGTTGATTGATTGATGAGACGAGGTGAGTGAGTTCAGCAAAGATCATTGTTTATTTGGTTGCAGGAACTGAACTGGGAAACAGGGCTGCAAATGAAGCAATTTATACCCTGGCCTCTAGGTGGCAGCCAATAGATTTAAAGCAATCTATTGCCGCCTTAGAGGCAGCCAATGGCGCCAGCTTCCCTGCTTGAGCAACCTTCCAGCAATTAACCCCATGTGTTGTCCCTTAGCAAGGCAAAGCCCAATACATTACAATTAGATTTTGAAATAAACTTCAAAGCATCTTCTTCTTCACTAATAACTATTAGTTATTGCTGGTAATTTTCATCTTTTATATGATTTAAAATATAAACTCTAATTCTACTTTTATAGAATGATTTTTATAGAACTGGAACCCTGGCTTCTTACAGTGTCACAACATTTGCCTTGATCTGAGGGGTCAGTGTGCTCTTTTCTTTACTAAAACTGCCCCATAAAGCTCCTTTTTTACACTCTTGTTCATTTGCTCCGGTTGCAAGCTTCCAGGCTACTTGTCTTCTTTTTAAGTAGTATCAGCTGTGTATTTTGGTCTAGTGTTTTGTAAACCATTTCTTCTGATAGGGTACAATGGCAGGTATGAGCAAGCTACTGTAGGGATGCATTTCTTCTGAAGAAATACAGGCCAAGGTTTCACTGCTGAATTTTGATTTCTAATGCTTTCTTTGAGGCTTTCCAATAGTTAACTACAGTTCCCTATATCTGTTCTACCACTTATTTCATTTCCACCTGATCACCACTAACGTAGCAGGAAGTCTTACTAGTTACCTTAGAGCTAGTTTTCAAATAAATGTTAAAAGGAAACTATTTACTTTTTGCTTAAAAGAACATAGAAGGGTCCGAACTATTCATTTCACTGAACTATAGAGGTTTGTCTGTATGTGTTCGTTTGATTGAGCCTGATCAATCTGATTGATTGATTGAGCCTGTACTGATTACAGTATAATCTACATTTAACAGGTCATTGAATCTGCCATCTGTACTTCGATAACGGTCTGGTTTGGTACGGCAACCAAACAGGACAAGTACAAGCTTCAATGGATAGTTAGGATTGCAGAAAAACAGCCTGCCTTCCATTAAGGACCTATATACTGCACAAGCCAGAAAAAGGGCTGAGAAAATATCTATAGACCCCCTCATATCCTGGACATAAACTGTTTCAACTCCTTCCTTCAGGATGCCACCTCAGGGCATCGCAACCAGACACAAAGAGAGGTTTTTTTCCCCTCATGCCATCCCGCTGCTAAACACCTAATTCCCACAACACTATCTTATGCCTAAGGATATTGGCTGTAGCATGGCTGTATTACTATTGTCCTTCTCATCTTTTCTATTACCATCTCCTATTGCCATCTCATGATTATATTACTTTATTGTTTGTATGTACACCGAGAGCTTATGCACCGGAGATAAATTCCTTGTGGGTTGAACCACACTTGGCCAATAAAAAATATTCTATATCCTATTCTAATCATGAGGTAAGAATGAAGAAGCAGTGGGGAAGTGGACTTAAGGTTTTCCCTTGCATAGTAAACCTTAATATATACACAACACTGTGCTGAACAATTTTTATTTTATTTTATATCCACCAAATAATTTCCAGGAAAAAGAAGTTTATTGAAATTCCCCTGAGTGGAATATGATCTCCTTTTACTTAATTTGTGAGGGCCTGGCCAAAAACAGTACGTCAGTGTCCTGTCTTTCAATGGATAATAGTTTCTCTGGGAGTTTGCATCCTCTATGACTTCTTACCCTTCAGCAAAATCTGGAAGGAAGACAAATGAGCACCTTCTCCCATAAACATTCTTCTTCTTTTTTTTAAATAAGGAAGCATAGGCAGCCAGAGGAATAGTAGAGTGATACAGAAAAAAATCTTACAATGGAAAAAACATCAATAAGGTCCTTCAGCCTTCCTAGAAGTGTAAAGAAAAGGGTAAGAAAACTTTCAGAAAATGGAAAACAGAATAGTCAAAATCTTTTGCCATTTTTTTTTAAAAACAAAAACAAACCTCAACCTGTCAGGTTTTCAGACCTACAGAATTAGCAGTACAACACATTTAACCTTAACAGAGAAAAATCTGGAGTCTGGATGTGTACTACATGCCAAGCTTGTTTACTTTTAACCATGGTACATTTTCTTGTGGCCTGATGTGGGGTGTGAATCCAACCGATTTAATAAGTTTTGATTCAGCATATTGTGCAAACACAGAAAAAGGCTTAATTCAGCAACCAAGTTAAACCACATGCTGTGAAAAGCAAACCCGCGTACCCGTAAAATTGAGAGCAGAACAAAAATATTTATCTTCCCAGTGTATGGATTTTATTTTTAAAATATGCAGCTTCTGTCATTGCTGTGCGGGGGGGGGGGTCTCCTTTTTCCATCTTATGCACAAGTAGCTATCAGTATATGAAGAGAATAAGTTAATTTTTTCCCCAGGGCTTGCAGTTGCAGTGCTTAGTAATTAGTTGAGAAATAATCAGCACATTGGCCTGCATTTATGTTGAATATGTTATTATGAATTTGCTTATGCATGTAGGATTGCTACTGATGTGAAGCAGATCATAGGGATTCCCTGTGCAAACAGTGGTATTGCTGTTTGTTGAAACTGTAGAATGGCCTAGAGCAGGAGCAGACCGTCTTTAGTCTTGATTTATTACTTTTTTTAAAAAAAAAATCCCCTTGGTCCATGTCATGTTTTATTTTTAAAACACAAAACTGCATGCTTAAGATCACTGAACAGCTAAGGCACAAATAATCAGTGTTAAGTCATCCAATGTAAGCTTTTGCCTAAATACACAAAAAGTGCCTTGTTATATCAGAGCAAATTCCAAGTTCTTTGCAAGACTGCCAGCAACCAGCATGCCCTTGGTGGCCCACCAGTCAACTATAAGCTACTCCCTGTCTATATCTGGCCTAAAGAAACCCAAATCTGGCTAGCAACAGGGTGTATTGTGGGCTTCTGGAAGTACCTTGAATTTCACAATGGAAATAACACAGAATCATCCCTTTCTAGTCTTTCTGGTAATTTTTTACAGCTGTTGATTTATTTCAAACAGCTGGCTCCAGACCAGTTCTAAAACTCTCCTTCTAATTTCATAACATCTCATCATTCCCCAAAATGTCCTCATGTAACCTTACCCACATATGGTTTCTGTGCTAGAAAGGACCCCACATAATTGTAGTGGAAAATCGCTGTGTACTATCCCTTTAAGCAACCATAAATGCTCTGGGATAACAAATGAGCCAAAGTCTCCAGTGGAACATTTGTCAGATGCTATGTGCATACATTTACCATACATTTTATCAAAACAGTTGATGATGTCCATGGGATCCATCTAGGAATTGTATGTTTAGATCAGGTTAGATATAAATATGAATGCAAAATCTAACCCAATTTTTTTAGCAGTACTGCACACTTGGGATGAAAAATGTACTTTTCTAAGCACTGAACTTAGCACTGAATGGAATAAGGATTGATGACTTAAAGGATGATTGTGGGTTCAGCATTTCAAAGAATTTTTCTTCACAAAATAAGTTCTTTTTTCTGGCTTTTTCCATGGGTGGGAAAGATCACCTTTCTTTGTTGGTGGTAAACTTCTTATCTGAATTCTCAGACTCCTGCCCAGCCTTTGTTTGGATAGATGCTTTTATTTTATCAAGCTTAAAGATATATTATTCTTATTAGCAATCATATGCATGGTGACTTCCACCCATAATATTTGGCTCTATTTTGACCCTGTTCAAGATGGTATAGAAAAAAGATAAGACCATCAAAAAGGGCAGTTCATGCTTTGAAAATAATTTGAAACAGATCCTTGAGAATGGGCAGGAGATGTGCCTTTTTAAAGCAGCTGCATCCTTTTTTAAGGCTACCTTTTAAAGAGCCTTGGAGCAGTGGGAGAATGCCTCCTTAAGTAACACCAGCTGCCTGCAATTAGTGCAGGTTTGAGTCCCACCAGGCTCAAGGTTGACTCAGCCTTCCATCCTTCTGAGGTAGGTAAAATGAGGACCCAGACTGTTGGGGGCAATAAGCCGACTTTGTAATAATGCCGCTTGAGGTGTGTGTGTGAAAGCCCTAATAAGCAGGCATATACATAGAATGAAGGCTATTGCTAAGCACATTGATTTCTGCTTTAAATTGTAAGCCGCCCTGAGTCTTCGGAGAAGGGCGGGATATAAAAGGGATTAAAATAAAATAAATAAATAAATAAATAAATAAATAAATAAATAAATAAATAAATAAATAAAAATACCTGAGGAAAAGCATGGGCCAATCCTCTGGGATAAAGCTATTGCACTATTGCTGCCAATAAAGTCAACGTTTCCAGCTAAGTCTTCTTCTTGGAGGGTGCCTTCCAGGTCAAGCTGTGACAAAAGGTGATATAAAGTTCTGGGAGGTGAACTCATCTCCATGGCAAATTATTCTTCAAGGGCATTTTCTCAGTGTGCCAATCACTTTCCTGAAAGTGCTCACAAGAAGAATGATTAGGGCTGCAATAGTGCCCTGCCTCATGATTGTGGTTTAGTAAAAATCACCTGGGGAGGCAGTTCAGTTTATGTCAACATATTTTTCTGCCCACTTAAAGCTAGGAGGAAAGCAAATTAAAAGGGCCGTCCAGATGAGCCCTGTAAAAAACAGCTGATCATAGCCTCGTGTTTCACACAAATCAGGAAATTGTCACTGCTTTTTAAATTCCCACAAGTTACCTGGAAGTCTCCGGAACAGCAGCAAAACAGATTTGTTGATTTTCTTTTTTTTAGGATCCCTTTTACAGATCTGTTTATTTACAATCTTTCATAGTTGTTTCTTCAACATTTTCCAACCTGTCCAGTAGTAAAGTGAAGAACAAGCCACTCACAGAACGATGCTGATTTAAATTCTGGAATGATGCCAAATTTGCTGAGTGCTTTCAAGCCTGCAAAAGATAGGCTCCAAGGAACCACTAAGCATATAATAATATAAAACAAAAGATTTTTCTATTTGCCCAAAACACTATAAATCAAAATACAAAATTATATGAGGGAGGATATTATGGGCACAAAAGTCCATGTCCTTAGAGTCTTTTATATCAAAAGCCTACAATTTTGATTAATAACTGCCTTGAAGATTCAGACAAATTAAATATTAAGGCTTATGCTTATCGGAATGTGGATGATTCAGTGTGAAATAGATTTGTTTGACTCACTCCTTCAAAGTGAATCTGCTAATCATTTTGAGGAATCCGAAAGAAACAGCTTCCCTCAAATTGCCCAAAAGAGATTCAAAGGTGGTTAAAAAGTTTTGATGAGCAGTTTTTGCAGCCTCAAATATGCAGATTCATACATAGGAAAAGCAAGGTCAGGGGTGGGTGGGATGAGTATCAAGTGGTGAAAACATCTCTCATACTGATGTGACTGGCCATTACATTTGCATTACCACTTCTTCAGACTATGCGGGAAGGCTGTCTTTGTGCCTCTCACTTTTCTACTAAAATTAGGAATGCTTGCTTGGAGCAGAAGAGAAAAAAAAGAAAATCAGGGTGATTCATTGTGCAAATGCATTCAAGATATGCGGCTGCTCTGAAGATACTATAAGCAGTCCTTGCCTTATAGCCATTCATTCAGTGACCATTGAAAGTTATAGTGGCACTAAAAAAATATATGCATAACCAGTCCTCAAAATTCTGGCCATTGCAGCACCTCTGTGGTCACATGATTGCAATCCAGGTGTTTGGATCCCAGCTCGAGCTATGGACATCACAGTGAGCTGCATCACATAATCACCATTGGCAACCTTCCCTGTTGGCTTCCCACAAGCAAAGTCACTGGGGAAGCCAACAGGGAAGTTTCCAAGTTACTGTGGTGGCACAGTGGTTAGAATGCAGTACTGCAGGCTACTTCTGCTGACTGCCAGCAGGTTGGCAGTTCAATTGTCACCGGCTCAAGGTTGACTCAGCCTTCCATCCTACTGAGGTGAGTAAAATGAGGACCCAGATTGTTGGGGGCAATATGCTGATTCTGTAAACTGCTTAGAGACAGTTGTAAAGCACTCTGAAGTGGTATATAAATCTATGACAGCCTGTGCTCTTTAGCTGGGACTCCTGCCTCTTCCCATTTAACAACCTGTATGTCTTGGGATTATGATGGCAATTGGGACTGCTAAATAATAGGATCATATGATGTTGTGCTTAAGAACCACATTGCTTAACTATGGCAATCCCGGAAGGGAGGGAGGGATGGAGGGAGGGAGGGAGGGAGGAAGGAAGGAAGGAAGGAAGGAACCTATACCATCTCAGACAAGTGACTGTCTAGCCTCTTCTTAAAAATCTCCACTGATGGAGCACCCACGATTTCTGGAGGCAAGCTGTTCCACTGGTTAATTGTCCTCACTGTCAGGAGGTTTCTCCTTAATTCCAGGTTGCTTCTCCCTTTGATCAGTTTCCAACCATTGTTTCTTGTCCTGCCCTCTGGTGTCTTGGAGAATAATGTGACCCCCTCTTCTTTGTGGCAGTCTCTCAAATACTAGAACACTGCTATCATGTCTCCCCTATTTCTTCTTTTCTTTAGACTAGCCAAACCCAAGCCCTGCAACCATTCTTCATATGTTTTAATCTCCAGACCTTTGATCATCTTAGTTGCTCTTCTCTGAATTTTTTCCAAACTCTCAACATCTTTTTTGTCATATGGTGACCAAAATTGGCTGCAGTATTCCTGGTATGGTCTTACTAGGGTTTTATAAAGCACTACTAATACTTCATGTGATTTTGATTCTACACCTCTCTTTATACAACCCAGGATTATATATACTGTTTTTGGCTGCTGCTACACACCGCTGGCTCATAGTCAAGTGATCGTCCACTAGGACTCCAAGGTCCCTCTCACAGTTGCTGTTTTTGAGCCAGGTCTCGCCTAATCTGTACTTGTACCTTTGATTTTTCCTGCCTAAATGTAAAACTTTGCTTTTCTCCACATTAAAACTCATTTTGTTGGATAGGGCCCATTGTTCAAGTTTGTCAAGATCTTTTTGGATCCTGAGTTTGTCTTCTGGAGTGTTGGCTACTCCTGCCAGTTTGGTGTCATCTTCAAATTTGATGAGTTCCCCTTCAATTCCCTCATCTAAGTCATTGATGAAGATATTGAATAGTACTGGGCCTGGGATGGAACCTTGTGGTACTCCACTGCTTACTTCTCTCCATGTGGATGTAGTGACATTGAGAACTACTTGTTGAGTATGGTTTGCCAATCAGCTACAGATCCATCTGGTGGTGATGCTGTCTATTCCATCTTTTTCTAGCTTACCAAGGAGTAAGTTGTGGTCTACTTTATCAAATGCCATACTGAAGTCTAAGTATACTACATCCACAATATTTTGCTGGTCTATTAGTTTTGTCGAAGAATGATTGGTTTGGCATGATTTGTTTCTAACAAACCTGTGCTGGCTACTAGTTATAACTTTGCTTGCTTCTAGTTGTTCACAGATCTGTTTTTTGATGATCTTTTCTAGGATCTTCCTGGAGGAACATTGTCCATAGGGTCGCGATGGGTCGGACACGACTTCGCAACTAACAACAACAGGATCTTCCCAGGTATTGATGTTAAACTGATTAATCTGTAGTTTCCTGGGTCCATTTTTTTCCCTTTCTTGAAGATGGGAACCACATCAGCCCTTTTCCAATCCTCAGGTACTTCCCTGGTGCTCCAGGATTTATGAAAGATGTGGTGCAACAGTTCTGAGATAACATCTGCCAGCTCCTTCAGAACTCTGGGATGTAGTCTGTCTGGTCCCAGTGATTTATATTCAAGGTCGGATAGGTGTTCTGTTACCATTTTCCTGCTTATTTTAATTTTTGTTTCTAGTTTGCCTTTTGCAGTGGGTTTTTTTTGGTATGTTGGGCTGTAGTTTCTTTTTGTGTGAAGACTGATGCAAAGAATGAGTTAAGTAGCTCTGCTCCTGTTGTCTGTTATTTCCTTGCCATCCTCTCTCTTTAGTAGAGGTACAGTTTCCTTAACTTTTTTCTTGTTGTTAATATGTTGGAAGAAAGTTTTTTTATTATCTTTGATTTCTGTTGCAAATTTTTGTTCATTCTTGAGCCTTTGCTTTCCTGACTTCACCTTTGCATGTTCTGGCTGTCTGCTTATAATCAGCCTTAGTTATGTGTCTCTCTTTCCATTTTTTGTATTTGTCCTTTTTGTCTTTCAGTTTGTCAGTGAGACCTTTGTGCAGCCATGCTGGTTTCTACTTGAATTTCTTGTTTTTCTTTTTCAGTCATGTTGTGTTTGTTTGGGCTTTTATGATCGCATTTTTCAGAGTTTCCCATGCTTCTTGGGTTGTTTTCCCCTTTAGGATTTTCATTCATGGAATCTTTCCTAGGTTCTCTTTGAGTTTGTTAAATTTGGCTTCTTTGAAGATTAGACACTGGTTGGATTGTTTACTATTGCTAGTGTTTGCATTATATTAAATTCAAGTATGGCGTGGTCACTTTCACCCAAGGTTCCAGCAACTTCAACTCCCTCTATCACTTCTATTCTATTAGTAAGAATTAAGTCCAGTATAGCTTTACATCTTTTTGTAGACCTGTTTCTTTTGAACAATTTTTTCCATCCATCAGTCCATTCCATTCATTTAGTTTTGTCCCACCAGGTTTCTGTAATGCCAACTATGTTATACCCACCCTCGTATACTATTGCTTCTAGTTCATCCTGTTTGTTCCCCAAGCTTTAAGCTTTTTTATATAAGCATTTAAGACTTTTATGCCTATCCATGGGTATGTTTTCTGCATCTCCTGATTGTTGTTTGAGTTTTTCTTTTTTTCTCATCGCTGCCTTTGTTTTCTTGGGATTTATGATTGGTATAGGGTTCTAGAGATTGGTCACCCTTCCCCCTCAATTTTAGTTTAAAGTCCTCCTGATGAGTTGGGCCAGTCTCGTTCCAAGTACATTTTCCCCTGTTTTAGTAAGGTGCAGCCTTTTTGATTCCAAGACACCACAAAAAACACACATGGAATCCCCATAAGCAGTCACCACCTGATTTCCTTTTTTCTTTCAGCCTTTCCAAAAGATCAATCAGAGTTTTTGTTTTCTGAATGAAAGGCTATCAAAATGTTAGCAATATTCTTATATTTATTAATGTTATGGCCATTGTATACTGGGCACATATTTTTAATAGCATAAGAATCTCCTAGCACCTTTAGAAAAAAATTAGAATCAATTTCTAAGCATTACAGATCAAGAGATTTGTTTATTAGAATAATTGTCTTTCCGTAGAATTCAGAAATGTTAGAGCAGCTGTCCCAAACTTGTCTCAATTTTTTAATTTGTAGTGGCAGGCTGTATTAGTTTTTAAATCTAATTAAGCGGTGGTTGTTTCATAATTAGGGCTCACTGTGAGCTGAAGGAAACCACAATTGTTCTTTCTCCTGGCACAGCTGAATAATCACATAAAAAAATTTCTGAAAGGATATGTAATCCTGTTTTCATTAAACGATTATTTGTAGATAAACTGCATTCCCTCTATATAAGATGATCCAGTTTTAGAGAAGTGGAGTGGGCCTCTTAATATATTTATTACAATTATACTATGAGATTCAGTTTTAATTGACAAAAGCATACATATTTATGCTTTATTTCGAGTTCATTTAAAAACACAGCAACGGTGCATAATATTTGTATATATTTATGTATAATATTTCCCTGCTGCAGGTAGATATTTCTTAATTGCCCTTATTTGCATGGGCTCTACACTATTATCTAAGTAGGCAATTTGGAAGAAGGAATTGTGAAAGAGTTAAGAAAGGCTGTAAAATCATCTCTGTGCCTCAATTCTTCACACTTGCCTCAACTGCCGCACAACACTGAAATTGCTCTCCTAAGATCTTTGGTATGTCTTCTTGCATTAATTCATCTTTCAGTTCATTCCAACATCATTTCCAATATTGGTTAGTTAAAGCAAAATAATTCCAGCAGACATCCTTACCACACTGATGAAAATCTGCAATGAACTTCCATACTCAGCATCCTTCTTGCTGCAATTTATGAATCCCCTAATTAGCAATCCTCATGTGGTAGAATTGTAAAATGCAGATTTAATTTTTTGCATGAAATCTCATTAGTTGTTAAGGATGGTTTCAGTAAATGGAACCACCCACCTGGCCATTACCTCAGTCCAAAGGCCAAGAATGAAGGCAACTTTGATCCTCTAAGGCAGACATGTCAAACATAAGGCCCGGGGGCCGGATCCGGCCTGCAAAGTGGTTTCATGCGGCCCGCGAAGCCATCCTGGAAACAGTGAGGGAATGGCCCCCACTGCCTTGGCCCTGGCCCAGAGAACCTCCTCCTGCCAGAGACCCTCAGATCCGTCCCACTCCTGCACCCTTGATGTGAACGATGTAGAGCTGGCCACGCCTACCCAGTAGGCCACGCCCACCCTGGCCATACCCACCCGGCCCCCTGATGGCAACCGCAATGCTGATGCGGCCCTCAATGAAATTGAGTTTGACACCCTTGCTCTAAGGAATTCCACTGGATTAACAGTATAACAGAGTTAGAAGGGACCTTGGAGGTCTTCTAGTCCAACCACCTATTCAAACAAGGAACCCTATACCATTTCAGACAAATGGCTGTCCAGTCTCTTCTTAAAAACTTCCAGTGTTGGAGCATCCACAACTTCTGGAGGCAGGTTGTTCCACTGATGAAGTATTCTAACTGTCAGGAAATTTCTCCTTAGTTCTAGGTTGCTTCTCTCCTTGATTAGTTTCATCCATTGCTTCTTGTCCTGCCTTCAGATGCTGGACTCCCTCTTCTTCATGGCAATCACGACACCCTAGTCCTCCTTTTCATTAAACTAGAAATATCCAAAACTATTCTTTATATGTTTTAGCCCCCAGTCCCCTGATCATTTTTGTTGCTCTTCTCTGTGGTATGATTGACTCCACCACAAGCACTTAATAGTGGATAACGAATATTAAAAATTGGTCCTGAGCCTCTTTCCCCCTTAACTTCTCTGGTAGGCTTTCAGAGGAAGATCACCAGTGCCAAATGCTGGGTTATTTGCATCATAGTATTGTCCAAGCTTGTGCTCAATGAATTTACCTGCTGCCTAAGCTACAATAATACCTGTATGATTGTTCTAAAAAAATGTTTATAACACTCAGATGGCTTAATATACAAGTGCATATGTTCAGTGTCTTCATTTCCTCAATGTGTCAACACAGACTTTTGGATATTTGGGGAGGAAAGAAAAGGAAGAACATTTGAGCCAATGACAGTTGGCTGAAGTTGAGAAACCAACCAATAGAAAAGTTTTATTATTTGCATTAGAAGCAGTTTGTACTGTGTATTCTGATACTACATTTGATTGATTTATTACAACTAGCCTGAAACCCTCTGACAGTTTATAGTGTGAAAACATTTAACTTATTTTTTTACATTCCATGTCACTCCTAATATTATTAGAGTATATCACTGATGGAAGTGGAGACCATCTTCTTTTATATCACATTTAGTGGCAAATAAATTATATAAATTTCATTCTGTTATTGCTATTTATACTAGTTTGGCAAAATATTCTTTTGCTTCAAGTGGGAATATTTAGGTTTTCCTTAGCAGAGCCTTGAAATAGAACCAGTATAAATTTAGCATGAAGTCAGACATTTGCTTTGTTTTCTTGACCTATAAAAGTTCCTTTAAGATTTATTTTCATTATAACTTCTCTCCTGTGATATTTTTGGTAAAAATCTTTGAAATAAGCATGAAGAAAATTCTCTCTCTTCACCCCCCCTTTTCTCTCTGCAATAACACTGGCACAAGCACACTATTGTGAAAGTGAATGCCATTAATTTAATCAAATTTTCCTCAAGAGAGTAGACCACATATTTGGATTTTTAAGTATCAGTTATGAGAACGTTTATAGGCAGGGTTTTTTAAAATTAATATTAATAGATGCCTGTGTGACAAGGACCTAACTTATCTTTGCAGCTCTTAAAATAAAAAATTGTCCTCATCTGGATTAGCCAAATGATTGTCATTGTTTAGGGGCCATAACTGGGACCAGCAGCTCAGTCATTAAATGAAGCAATTCTTAAGTCACCACACGACTGTGCTTATGATCTTACTTCAATTTCCTTTACTTTACAGACTTGCAAAGATTATAAATGTGAGAAGTATTCTAAATTTACTTTTTCATCACTGTTGAAACTGAAGGGTCACTAAACAAGACCGTTGCTACATGTATTGATATTTGAATGGCATCATTACCCTTCAACAACTTTTGTTACCTTTTTCATTGGCAAATAATTTGGGATATGGTGTTTGAGAGGGCACTTAAACCACTGAGGTGGGATTCAAATTTGTGAACAACCAGTTCTCTGTGTGGATGCCACTTCCGGAGGTCCATTCTGGGCCTGGGCAACAAAAAATTAGCTACTGGTTCTGCCAAACTGGTGCAAACTGGCTAAATCCCATCACTGACTTAAACCAAAGATAAAATGGGAGTCATTCAGTTGAACTGTGTTCACAGCATCAGCACAAAGGATGCAAGAGGCAGGCGCAGGTGTTCCAACTTGAAAAAAGTACGATGCATACAGATCTACTGAGTACTAGAGAAAAACCTTTCATTAAGCAAGTCCATGGTGGGACTGAATGAGTCAGAGATTTGGGTGGGAGGGGGAGGTTCATGAAGGGAATACCAATTTTTTTGTGTGTGTGTGTACCTGCTGAAATCTTGAGATCTGCAGAAGGATTTTATTCATGTCCCATGTCTGGGAAAGGCATTTTGTTTATTTTATGGAAATGTGCATGCTGTTATCTGCAAGACCCCAGACAATACTAGTAATACAAACATAAGAAGCCTACCTTTGTTATCTTTATTTTATCTAATAAAATAAAGATAAAACAAACCACATTGTTTTGAAGAGTGTGCAAAATAATGGGGGCTTTCTGACCCCAAAGGGCGAGGATTCCAAAGTGAGGTGGTGCTTTTTTTTTTGAAAAATGTCGTTCCACAGCTGCTTCCCACTGGATCTCTTGAAGTGGAAACCTCTTGTGATCCCTCCTGGTTAGATCACACTTGGTAGGCAGATTTGATCTGGAGCAGATGCTCCACAAGGTCATGAAGGGCCCATAGATAGTTTTTGGATGCTTCCCAGCACTTAAAATTGGAACTGAAAGTCTACTGGCATCCAATGTAGCTCTCACAAAATAGAAGATCTAGTGCAAATGTGTGGCTCTCTATTATTGTCTTGGGATCCTTACTATTTTTAATGTTGTAAAATATCAGGGTTTTTTTGTCTCCTTTTACTGTTTTATTTTGATGCCTTTTATGGATTATAAACTATACTGAGCGTAATGTATTGGGCCTAGTTTGACTAAGTTGTACCACTGGGTTTGGTTGCTGTGAGATTGCTTAAGCAGGTAGCTGGGTAACAGTCGTCAGCTACTCAGACAGTCATTCTCCAGGACAGCCATTGGTTGGCTCTAGGGTGGCAATAGGTTGCTTTAAACCTATTGGCTGCCACCTAGTGGCCATAGTATAAATAGCTGCATTGCAGCTCTGTTTCTCAGTTCAGTTCCAGCCTTTCAATAAAAGCATGTTCCTGCCTGAACTCTCTTGCCTCGAATCCTGTTTTCCAGCAAGAACCCATTTCACAACACTGAGATTGTTGGAACCAGGACAAGGAAGCAAGCATTTTCTCTTGCATAAATAATAAATATATTCTGGAATATTTTGTCCTGGAAGATAGCAAAAGCTGCTGGGATCAATTATGTTTTTCTTATTGATTTCATCACATGTCTGAACATACATACAGTATATCAAGAGAGGCACATTCAGAATTTGTACCTTGCTTAAGAAAAAACAAAAGGAACAGTTTCTGTAAGTCCCTGACTGCAACAGACTTTCTTCCAAATCTGTCACTTTGGAGGTTTTTCACAATGGAGATATAAAAAAGTGACTTTGTAATAGGAGGGTAGCATTAACTGAGATTCAGAACAGTCAGCACTTCCCCATTGAACAATTTTAGCTGCTCTGCATTCTTTTTAGTTTCCTTTGCTTTCATCTACTGCAAAATTGTAATAGCAGAACTGAGGGATACACAATACATTTTTCCATTGATCTGTTGCTTCTTCCATTTTCCCTGACTTCTAGTCTCTTCCAGCATATGTTAATAGCCATTCCTCCCTCCCCATTACCCCATCAGTCTCCATTTGTTTCCCATGAAAACTCTAATTGGTTTCATGAGTGAATTGGGTTTAAGAGTTGTTTCAAGAACATATATGCAGGAAATGCTTATTTACTTGGAGGCTTTATTTGAAGGCTGATCAGAATGTGGGGAAAATAGCCAGATGCTGATGCTTCTAGAGTTACTTTTGATTTATTGATTTGCGTTGCTCTTTTCCTCCAGGAAGCTAAAAGCATCATGCATATCTCCTCCTCCTCCACCTCCTCCTCCTCCTCCTCCTCCTCCTCCTCCTCCTCCTCCTCCTCCTCCTCCTCCTCCTCCTCCTCCTCCTCCAGATTTAGGCTCATAATACTCCTATGCAATATGGATTATGAGATAGATTAAATTAACAGAGATTCCTTCTTCTGGCAGTAAGAATTTTGATCACAGAGGGAAAACAGACAGGAGGTCACCTCGTCGAACTCTGACTTCTCATTGTTGATTAGGAAGATTTAACAGAAGATACATTGGTCTGAATTTAGTAATAGTCCACACTAAAGCCCTGATCAGTCTGGATTTTCAGGCAGGAGAAGGCATATACATAGCTAAATTTAACCAAGCACAACTCAGGTGCAATGTAACCTCCTCAGGGTGCACCCCAGGCAATGTGACCTTGTCACGGCTAGTCTACACATTCTGGCTACTGGATCTCACAAGGATCTCCCAGCAAAAAGCAGCAACATGAGTACCAAAAGTAAAAACAATGGTTAATGCTGTTTTCTGTTATGCCATATGAAACAAATAAACCAAGGGCTGCTGTGGAAGAGATGGAAAGAGTGGGAACGGGGCAGATATCCCCATCTCTCCTCCAGAAATAGCATTGAATAATGGCTAGTCTTATGCAGGACTATCTAATTAACAAATGGCTTAGTAGCAGGTTGAACCAAGTATTTTCAGACTTAATCCAATGCATGTGATATTTTTTTCAATTTATTTTGCAGAAGAGTTTGAACAGATTTTCTAATTGTAGCATCAGCCTAATCTGGCCTAGATTGGCCCATTGGGAATAAAAGTATGTATGAATGGAATTTGTTTAATAAGTCAGGTCAGGACCTGGAAGTGATGCTTCCTTTGAATTTGTTTCTTGAAACATCATCCCTTGCTTCTAAGAGCCAAGTGAAATAGCCACATCCCTTTGCTTCATTCTTTCCCCCTCTCTTCATGGCAGTCCTGCAGAAGCCGGTTTTGCAGTTTGAGCACCTCAAACGCTCAAGTCTTCGGCAAAATCCTTCGATGTTGGATATAACAACCCAATGCTGCATAGTTTTGATCAATAATAATAATAATAATAATAATAATAATAATAATAATAATAATAATAATAATAATAATAATAATAATAATAATAATAATAATAATAATAATTTAATTTTTATACCGCCCTTCTCCCGAAGGACTCAGGGCGGTGTACAGGGCAATACAATAAAATACAATATATAAAAATTAAAAGAAATATTAAATACAATAGCCCAATTCAATAGATTGATACCAGTGGTGTGTAAGACATGAGCTTAGAGAAGCTAAGTATACAATGTCATTCATGGAAACAAAAATCAAATCACCCTCAGTATAATTGACAGAGCTTTTGGATACAATTTTATTATTTATTTACATTTATCTTTTGCCTGTCTGCTCGAAGGATGTGACAAAGAGAATTCCATTAAAAAAACAGAAAAGAAGCAAACTCATTTTAAATGTTAAAAGCTAAAACAATCAAATTGGTGAGTACAAGTTTAAAAACAGTTCCCAGGTTTTGAGACAGAGTGAAGGTTGAGCCCCTGTTGAATGGGTTTTCTTTGATTATAACAACAACAACAACAACAATAAAGTTGGAAGGTACCTTGGAGGTCATCTAGTCCAACCACCTGCTCAGGCAGGAAATCCTATACCATTTCAGACAAATGGCTGTCCAGTCTCTTCTTAAAAACTTCCAGTGTTGGAGCATTCACCACTTCTGGAGGCAGGTTGTTCCACTGGTTAATTGTTCTAACTGTCAGGAAGTTTCTCCTTAGTTCTAGGTTGCTTCTCTCCTTGACTAGTTTCCAACTGTTGCTTCTTGTCCTGCCTTCAGATGCTTTGGAGAATAGCTTGACTCCCTCTTCTTTGTGGCAACCCCTGAGACATTGGAACACTGCTATCGTGTCACCCCTCGCCCTGCTCTTCATTAAACTAGACATACTCAACTCCAGCAACTGTTCCTTATATGTTTTAGCCTCCAGTCCCCTAATCATCTTTGTTGCTCTTTTCTGCACAATTTCTAGAGTCTCAACATCTTTTTTACATCGTGGTGACCAAAACTGAATGCAGTATTCTAAGTGTGGCCTTACCAAGGCATTGTAAAGTGGTATTAACACTTCACGTGATCTTGATTCTATCCCTCTGTTAATGCAACCTAGCACTGTGTTGGCTTTTTTGGCAGCTGCGGCACACTGCAATGATTTTGTGTTTTGTATTTTTTACTTTAGTTAGCATCTGAGATCTACTGAGATTCAGGAAGCCTATAAAAAGTAAAGAAAAAATAAACAAACAATTCAAATGTCTACTAAAAGCCTTATCTCACAAAAATGCATTTTTTTAAAAAAAGCTTGTTTAAAAACTCATGAAAAAGTTAATCTGCTCAATGCAGTTATATGTTGACTCTGTAAACTGCTTAGAGACGGCTATAAAGCACTTTGAAGTGCTATTGCTATTGCTATTATTGCCAGCCTTATTAATCAGATCCAGTTATTTCAAATATATATTCCATTTTATGAGAGCAAGAATTCTTGATGTGATTGCAATTCGATCTGAAACAATTAAAAAAACCCCACTCTTACACACTGGATCTGGGTCAACCTTAGGGCTTTTAAAAGAGGGCTGCATGACCAATAGATGGTTGTACAGAGTAAACGTTTATTTATCTCTTTCTATTTCCTTCTAGTGGTTATTTGAAAATTTGCATCCCAGAACTAGTAGCTTGATATCAAGGTAGCAGAGAGAGTCAGTGGTGGGATTCAAAGATGTGAACAACCGGTTCTCTGTGTGGATGCCACTTCCGGAAGTCCATTCTGGGCCTGGGCAACAAAAAAATTAGCTACTGGTTCTGCCAAAGTGGTGCGAAATGACTGAATCCCACCACTGGAGAGAATCCTGGATTCAGGAACACTTCAAAAACTGCATAGCAGCTATTTTGGGAAGAACATAAACATGCATAACAGGCAGATCCATCATATTCTTAACTGTATGACTTTTTTTCTCCTCCACAAGCACCTTTATCTTGTTTGAAAGTTATGTTCTCATAAGAAGTAATTTTTAGGCAATTTTCTTTAAGTCCTTGAATAATGAAGAAATAGCTGAAAGGACTTGAAAGGCACACTTTTGCTTCTCCTAAATAAAGATGCTGTGAGTTTAGGAAAACAAACTGTAGTTTGAACTACAAATGTCAGGTTTTGATTGAGACAGCCTATGATAGATACGAGCACAGGATTTGATTTGAAAACAGAACCGTTTGATTTTATGCGGTAGCATTCAGGTAGCTTTTTCCTTTTCTCAAGCTGTTTATAAACTAAAATAATACAAAATGTCATTACCTCCAGGGACATTATTCCAAAGAAACTCTCCACCATTCATAAAAGTCTGTGCCTGTTGAATATTTTTATTATTCCGCAAGATATAAAATGATTTAATAAACAAAATACACAGAATTTAACATTAAATACACAGAATTTAATTTAAATTTAAAAGTAAGCTGGGGGAAAGATCTGGAAAGAATTGTTATTTTCTAGTTGCTGGAAATGTTGTGCTTCAATATACAGTAAAATGCAAGTCTTTACAAATCAAAATTCAGATGGAATCTTTCTCTGTTGTGATGCTGTTGAAGCTGCCCAGGGTTAAGAATATAGGTCATCTTGCAATGAAAGTTTATTGAAAGTTCAGGTTCAGGAGGAATAGAAAATCCTATCTCTTCCCTTGTTATAATTAATCTTTTAATTATGTTATTTTATATAAAAGCTTTAATTTTCCACATTCACTGGCAATAAGTTATTTATCTTCTCATTATGAGAACAAAAGCTATTAACCACAATTGATAAAGGCTGGCAAGATACTTTCTTAATAAGAAATTGTGATAATCAATAAAGGTTCATTTTAGAGTGCTGACATGAGCGAGATGTTTATTATTAACCACTGGAATGTTTTTATAGTATGCTGGAATTTATACTGAAATAATTTGAAGAGCCATTAAAATGGTACATAAGTTAGATTTATTTAGTTATGTTACAAAGGTGCACATATGCATATATAACTTTAATTGGAATCAGTAAATTAGCCTTTATACTAACTGACACTTTTATTTTCTCAGTTTATTCATCCTGAAATTTTGTTAAATTAAGGAAATTGCAAGATAAGAAATCATCTAACAATTTATCTAAATACTAAAATCCTAGAAAATTTGAATGTTTCATGCAGATTTATATTTTGGTTTGACCAAGGTTATTTATTTATTTAGTTTTTTAAATTGGAGGCCTACATAAAATAATTAGTATACTTGGATGAGGGACCAGAAGGAAGCTTGTGGTAGTAGGCTGGGCTGGAAAGTTGAGAAATATAGATACAATGTGTGAGTGTGTGTGTGTGTGTGTGTGTGTGTGTGTGTGTGTGTGTGCATATGTGCATATATACACATACTGTACATACAGTGTATCAGCAGCATGAATACAATGTTTTTTTATGTGTGGTGACCATGCTCACAGCCACCATTTTGAGTTTTTTACCTACCTGTTTGTGTGTGTGTGTGTGTGTGTGGGTGTGTGTCCATCGCCCCCAGCCTTCAGAAGATTCAAAAAATTTAGAGGACTTTTGTTTCTTGCAAATATAGCTAAAAGTTTTGCCTTGATATAACAAAGCTTTCACACTGACTGCCTGTAGCTTTTTCTTTTTACAACAACTAACTATTTAATTTGGAGGAAAAAACCATGGTTACTCTAAGGCCAAATTCAAAGCCACATTCAGCTCTTTCTTCAGTCTGCTTATATACCTCAAATATTTTTAGCATCCAGATCTCCCAAGCTGTGAAGGTGTTGTGTTTCTAACAGACAAATAGGTCAATGGACAATTACATGTTTTTCTAAGCGTTGAAGAAATGCCGGCAGGGTTGTGGAAGTCTCTATGGGCTCCAGTGTTTCCTGTGTTGTATCCAGAGGCTGGAATGATTCATTCAGCCTCCATTTTTAGCTTATTGGCACACTCAAAGTTAGCCAACAAAACAGAAAATCTGCTCTCAAATGCACTAACTGAGCCTTGAAGAGAGTGATTCCTTCCCAACATTAATGGAGATGAAGAAATTTCTACACCCATTTATATTCTAACTTTTTAAAAAATTTCTTCCTAAATTTGCCCAAAGAGGGAGAAAAAAAATAAAAAGAAATGCAAGTATCCTGGAATGGAACAGTTTTGGGAAGGTAAAGCTCAGAGATTTCTGATACTGGTAGAAAAAGTGCTTCTGAAAATGAGAAAACTTTGTTCAAATATTTGTCTGCTTCTTCTTGTCCTGTTACTGTATCATTAAGGGTATGCAGGGAAATCATAATTTTCCATAGCATTATGGAATTGTGAAGATTTCAGTAGTTCTTCATTCTTCTCATTTATCTTAAAGTGGTTTGCCACATATTAATTTTTTTAAAAAATATCCATAAAGCTTTACTTTAAATGAAGTTAGTAGCAAGGAAATGCTAACACCAAACAATAAGTTCTTTACTGTGCCAGAATTACAATGCATATTCTTAACAGTGCACCATAGAGGCAATTGTAGAGGTGAATATTTGTAGCTCAGGGTTGGGTCCTTGGTGCTCTTTGAGCTTGGTTGTTTTCTTGCAGACATTTCATTACTCAACTAGGTAACATTGTCAGTACTAGAATGGAGTAAAGTTTGCTCTCTGATTATATATAACTGGCTTGCCCTGTCAGTGATGGTGGGGTCATTCAGGGTGATTCCTTGATTATGCTTCTGTTTACTGTTTGTCTGAGTTGGTATTCCTTGTTTGGGGTATTGTTTATTGCTTGGTTGTTGGTCTAGTGTTAATCTTGGTTTCAATCTCTGCTTTTCTGTTGATTGCTGGAGAGTAGCTGTTTTGACCTTTTTGTCTCCTTTTTAGCTTTTTGATTGCCTTATTTGAATAGTATATACATGTGGTTTATCTCCATGTATGATGTATCTATTGATGGTTGATTTGTCTGAGTGCATTTTTTTATTTAGCTTGGTCTAGGATTGTCACAGTTTCCCAGTTGAAACTATGGTTTCCCAATTTAAATAACATCCAAGGTTTAAGATTGATTCCATAAGGCACCTTTCCATTAAAACCACAATTTCAACCTAATTGTTAAAAAGTCAGATAAGCAAATGCTATTTGATTTTATGTTTTGCCAGAGGATTGTTGATGTATGGACTACCAACCAGCAGATGGCATCATAGAGGCCTTTTCTCTCTCTTGTAGCTGCCATCCATTTGCAGATCCTGGATGCAATTAATTGTTGTGATTCAGCGGCAGCCTGTGATACCAGCAGCTGAGTCTGATGATTGTGAAGAGGAGGAGGAGGAGGGGTTTGGAGAGCCTTTGGTGTCAGAGGAAGGCTCTGATGCCCTATTTTGTTATTTTTCCCCCTCAAAGGTATCACTGCATCAAGGTGTAAAAGTTCTACTTTCTGTAAGTACCTCTCAGTTCAATGTGATGTTGTCACTGAAGTACAGGGCAAAGCATCAGAGTCATCTTGACTTATACTGTTAATATCATCTGAAAAAAATTCAAAAGTGTTATAATGATGTGATCAACTTATTGGAGAGTTCAATAACTGACTATGTCACCAAGCAGAACATTTGGAAACCATACCTCACATCATTATTTTCTCTCAGATCTGTATTGTTTGAAAAACTAACCAGATTCCCAGTTTCTCCCTGATTAGTATGGCAAAGACTGCAAATTTTTCTGACAAAATATCTTTTATATCAAAATGGAAAATGCTGCTTTCATGTGTGAGATTACTTTAAAGGGCATTCAATAAGATAATGTGGCAATCCAAAACTCCTACTCCTGGGGAGAATAATCATCTGTCCTAAATTATATTAAAAGCTCTGTCTACAGCCACATTAGAAAAAGACCTGAAACCTGACAGATAAAAAAGAAATCCCAATTTTGAAGTCAGAATAACTATGATTAAAGAGGCAAAATATATTGTTTTACAAGTCATATTCTAGAAAACCGTTCAGTTTCCTCCTAGAATATGCTGAATAATTTAGAATTAACAATATTTTTGTAATTATGTAATTACAGCCAGTCCAGTAGTCTATAGTAGCCACCTTTTATCACTAATCTGTGTTTTCTAAGAACAGGAGATTATGGCTAATGAAAAAAGAAAATCATTTCTACACACTGTGGAAATAATTGTATGCGTAAAAACTACAGAGTGCTTTCAGCAACTATCATAAAACTAAAATAAATCTTCATGGAAAGAAGAGGGTAGAATGGAAATGGAACAATAATAATTACAAACAAATAAATTTTGTTTGTAACAGCATACTTGTTATATTGGCCTTGCTAGAGTATGAAGGGAAAAAAATGAATGCTTGTAAACTGTACACTCTATTTCTAACATAGTTGTTACCGGAGATATTTGTTTTTCACTGTATTTCAATTCATATGTTTGTTATAAACATTTATGAGCAACAGTAATTGGGTGTAGTTTATTTCATGAAGAGAACATACAGAATAATTAAAAGATGTAAAACAATTTGTGTTGTAGGTAGGGAAATTTTTAAAAAAGTAATGTTTGCCTTTAATGTAGTTTATAGGTCAGAAAGAACATAAAGATCTCCAGACATTGCTTCTACTTAATCCTGATTCTTTTTTTCCTTTTAAATCATATTTTCCTTTCTGTCAAATAACTAAGGAAAACCTTATACGTTAGTTGCCTTGTAAAGGGCTAGCTCAGCAACTGGAAAATATTTATGGAGAAAAAATGGATTTTTTTTACTGGTTTCTTGGTATTTTTCTCTCTAAGAATGTTTCATGTTATTATACAAACATTTGAGGGAAAATCGGAATACAGATTGTGTATCCCAAGTGGAAGATAATAGGCACGGCAGTGTTTCCAATCCTCTGGAGATTCTGTTTGAATCCTTTATCCACATTAAGCACTCTAGGGGGAAAAAAGCACAGTGAGTGCTTTGAAAAAGTGAACGGATGACATTGGATCCCAATTTTCCAAATTACATTAAATTGTCTTTTTATTGCAGTCTGAACACAATTGGCTCTTGTCTACTCATAATTGTAATAATTGCAAGAAAAATAAGTCCATATTTTTTTCTTATTGCAGGTCAAGAAAAATGTTTCTTTCTTCTTGTTGAATAGAAGACATTATTCAAATGGAATCTGAAAAGCAGATTCAGTGGAGCTGAGTAGAAAGCTAGAGTATTTCTAGTCCTGTTAGTACACTTCTTCCTCTTTCCTCCCAGAAGAACAAAAGGTAGGAATGAGGAAGATATTGGCTAAAAGTGTGAACTTCTGCAATTACCTATGACAGCATCTGCAGGCCATCAATAAGTAGACATACGTCCCAAGGCCAAAATTCAACTTCCCAAAACACTTCCAAAAGCAATTAGACTTTAAAACATCCTCCACTGATACCAATGACTCCTATATTAAAACATAATTGCAGGATGGGGATGATTTTACAAGAGCCTCCAGGTAGTGGGAAGGATGGTTAGTTCTTCCATCTACAGAAATTACTCTCCCTCTGAAACATCCCACAGAAACAAACTTTTAAAATAACCTCCACTTATATCCAAGGAGGATATATTTAAAATGTGTTTAGGAAGTATTAAATCTTGGAATGGAAACTGTGTACCTATATAACCACCAAGCTTTAAAATAACATTTTAGGGCAGATGGAGAAGATTGTCCAAGGGCCCATCCACAAATCCTGCTTGCTTTGCCATAAAGGTGTCCAATGAACCATTCGCAGAGAATGTCATCTCATCACAACCTGCTTTAGGTATTCTGGTATGAAAATAGTCTGTCTGTCTATCTACCTAATCATAGAAATAGCATTTAGACATATACTGCTCCACAGTGCTTTACAGCCCTCTCTAAGCGGTTTACAGAGTCAGCATATTGCCCCCAACAATCCCCATGGGTCCACATTTTACCCACCTCGGAAGGATGGAAAGCTGAGTCAACCTCAGGATTGAACTGCTGGCTGTGGGTGGAGTTAACCTGCAATATTGCATTCTAACCTCTGTGCCACCATCATTTATATGTGTCCATCTTACAAATGCCAGAATTCAATGTGGGCATTGTGGGGTGCATGGAGAAGGAGCCTTAGGAAGAATATGTCTGTCTCAGAAACATGCTTCATTCCTCTTGGCCCAGGAGGTTTGCTGTTGAATCACCCACTCTTGTTTGTTGTTGGGCTCTGCACCTATTCTGTCATGTTGTTTTGGCTCCAAGGAAGACTAGTAATCTATCTTCTGAAATTATGCTATCTCACTACATTTTAAAGGATAAATATTCACTGCCTCATAATGAGAATCTCTTTCACATGAACCCAAACTGTTTTCTCAAACTTCAACAGCACTTATCTAGTAATGTTCTGTTCCAGCCTACGACCGGCCCTGTTTGAATGTCAGGGACAACCCCTTTTTATAGTCAACAGGCTGGAAAAACCCAACCAAATTTATTTACAAAGAAATCAAAAGTTCAAATGAGTTAAACAGGAATAACAGACCAGGACTCTAGCAGAAGATCTTCAAACAATTGCCTTCAGCAACCAGCACCTCCCATACCTTCCCCTTTTATCAGAAGTCCCAAGGCGTGGCTTCTCATTGCCTTCTCCTCCTCTCACCGAGTTGCCTCATTGCCTTTCTCTGTTCTACTCTGCTGGATTGCCTCCTGCTCCTAGTGTCCCTGAATAGATCCAGCTGTGAATCATCTACGTCCAATACCTCATGCTCACACGACTGAGTCTGATGAGGAACATGACGGGAGGGGCCAAACTGAGAGTCCTGCAGTGCATCAGAGCCTTCCTCTGACACCAAAGGCTCTCCAAACCCCTCCTCCTCCTCCTCTTCACAATCATCAGACTCAGCTGCTGGTATCACAGGCTGACGCTGAATCACAACAAGTAATTGCATCCAGGATCTGCAAATGGATGGCAGCTACAAGAGACAGAAAAGGCCTCTATGCTGCCATCTGCTGGTTGGTAGTCCATACATCAACAATCCTCTGGCAAAACATAAAATCAAATATAAATTTGATTGTGGCACAGTGGTTGTAATGCAGTATTGCAGGTTAACTATACCCAGAGTCAGGAGTTCGATCCTGACCAGCTCAAGGTTGACTCAGCCTTGAGTATAAAAGCATTGGCCTGACATATCTTCTCTATGTAATTTGTTTGCAGTTTTTTTTTCTGCAGTTGGTGATGTTGGGCAAAACATGATCAGTCACTCTTCCTACAGTGTCACAGAGGCACTCTATGGGACAGCATGATATATGCCTACTTGATTTTCTTCCTGCTCTGAGATGGGAGGAAAGCATAGAAAAGCAACTGTGTGAATGCACCTTAAGTTGGAAGAAATCATGGATCAGCATACTTTTGAAATTTATTATATATTTAGAAGGCTTGCTAAATTACTGAATTTTTCCAAATAACCACCTTTCCTTTTTAAAACTGTAGACACTGTCATTGTCTACAGAGATGATTTCATTGTCATGTCATAAATTAAAATCCTAGCTCAAGCAAAATATTATTTTAGGTTAAGTGGTGCAACCACTAGCTTCTACTGTGGCTACAAAATGTGAAAATCATGGAACATTACATTTTCAACAAATTAAATCAACCTTCCCCTTCTATTGTCTTTCAGATATGCCAGGCTCTTCTGGAAATAGGAATGCTTAATGATTAGATGGTATATAAGCATCCAACCTAAAAATTTAGTAGACTGATACTGTTAATACAGTCTGAAATGTATTAATATAGTATCAGTCTGAAGACTGGTTTAAGTTAAAATATTAAATAGGAGCCCCGGTGGTGCAGTGGTTAAAGTGCAGTATTGCAGGCAAACTCTGCCCATAGCCTGGAGTTCAATCCTAACAGGGCTCAAGGTTGACTCATTTTTTAATCCTTCCAAGGTAGGTAAAATGTGGGCCCAGATTATTGGGGGAAATATGCAAATAATGCTTACATTGTAAATCACCCAGAGAATGCTGTAAAATGCTAAGTGGTTGTACATAAGTCTAAATGCTATTGCTATGCTATTATGTTCATTCTTTAGCATTTATTCCCCAAACAGTGGAACAATATTCCCATGCTTAACCATATCTCATCCTATTGCTTCCTAACAAAAAAACAAAAAGCACACATTGGACACAAATATGTGCAATATTCTCCAGCCTCCAGAACAGTATTAGATGAGTTTCAACTATGCACGAAACAGATAGGTGTCATTCAACCCGTGATTCTAATACCACAATTCTCATTCATTATCACCAGAATCAAATACATTTTATCACTGTTTTGCCAAAGTGAGCAGATGTGATCCCTAACCAGCTGGGTTACACTGATCTCAGACGTATATAATTTAAAGATCTAAAGTATTTTCTTCATATTTCAGCTGCTTTGTCTGGATGTGTTCCTGCAAAAGTGTTCAGTATCTCCTTCAACCTAATCATTTCCTAATGAGAGTTGCCAAGGACGACGAATCTGGAAGCTTCAGAGTGTAAAATAGGTACTACATCACAGAACTAAAGAACTGGAACCACAGTTCCTTATTAATTTTATTCCTTCTCACCCAAATGAATATTATATAGATTCAGGCCTAAATTGGATACTGTATTCTTCTCCCTGATTCACCAAATATAGATTTATATTTCACTTCTTTTGCTGGAGTCATGGAGTAGCTCATGACATTGATAAATGCAAGAGAAACTTCACTGACCCAAAATAAGAATAAAGGGAAACTATCCCAACGGCAGTAAGAGAAAATGCCTGATGTTTTGTTTGCTTGTTTTCTCCTGCCCCCAACCTTTTCTTTCACATAAGAAATTGAAGAAAGATGTTCTTGGGTTTGATCAGAGCACTTACCCCATAAAACACTTTCTCCATGAAAGCTGATGTGGAGGAGATTTGCTGAACTGCAGCAGCTGTCTCCAATTTGATGTCCTCCAGTCTTCAAATCCTCTAAGCCCTAGTTGCTATTCATGTCCATATTACAAGATTTTGCCACTGTGGGTAGGATAGGATCCAAAATAATTAAAAATGAATTAAGGCATAAAATGTAAGAAAATATTTCCTGGCTCTTATGAAGGCTGATTTAGTTCAACATCATGTTACTGACAGCCAACCAGTTAAGTCTGGGACATCAAACAATGGGGAGTGAAAGCAACATGGCATCTTTTCTGTTTTCTCTCAGCAACTGTTATTCAGTAGCTTAGTGCCATAAAATGAACACTTAATTGAGTTTCCAGATGTATTAATTGGGAAATCTATTTTCAGAGAGCCATGATTGCTTAGAAAAGAGCATGAGTTGATTCAGTGTCCTTGCTAGAGCAATTTTAAGTTTATTTTTTTGCTTTTTTTTCTGTTGCTTACAATTCAGAAATAGCCTTAGGTTCTGAAAGAAAAATAGCACATTAGCTTTCTTTTTCACTCAGACCCAATAGTCAAACTATTGGTTATTACATGGAGTCAACCGACTCAATCGGTTGTAGACCTGATGGAGATAATATTGTTATATGGAAAAGTTTCTGGATTTAAGATAAATACGCAAAAAACTAAAATACTGTCTAAAAATATGATTACAGAACAAAAGGTAGTCCTAGAAAAATTAACAGGATTTGAAATAGTTAAAAAGACTAAATATTTGGGGGTATATCTTTCAGCTTCAAATGTGAAATTATATAAAAATAATTATGAATTGTTATGGTTAAAAATACAAAAAGAGTTAGATAGTTGGAAAAAATTACAACTGTCTTTATTGGGAAGAATTGCAGCAGTGAAAATGAATGTTTTACCAAAATTTTTATTTTTGTTTCAAATGATACCTATACTCAAAAAAGATTCAAATTTGGAAGAATGGCAGAAAGGTATTAATAAATTTGTTTGGGCAGGGAAAAGACCAAGAGTAAAATTTTAGATAATGCAAGATGTACATGAAAGAGGTGGTCTTAAAATGCCCAATTTAAAACTATATTATGAGGCTGCTGTTTATGTTTTCAAAATGTATTTTAAAACTTTTCAATAAAAAAAAACAAAAAAAACTATTGATTCATCTATTTCCAGTAGCGCAGAGAACACTTGCCTATAAAATCGCCAAGAGTCCAACACAACTAAATGATTAAAACAACAAATGATAACAATTTCCAGGGCACTGGGAAATGACACCAAGATCTTCAGAATGTCTCTGACTCTCCCCTATCTCACTTTTCCAAGATATTTCTTGACTTAGATCTTTTCTAAAGATAATATCTTTGCTAAAGAAATCTCATTTTATAAGCCCAGGGACTGATTGTGTTTACCCAGAGGCAAGGGGAGGAACTCCCATGCCCCAAAGCTCTCACTATATCGGAACAACCACACAACTGGTTTAACTGCCAGACCTTTCAGCTCTTCACCAATCATAATCCTTCAAGCAATATACTGTATTATCCATGACTTAACAAAATATATTCATTGTATCCATTTTACTTTCCATTTAATTTACATTTCTTTAGTACAGGGGTGTCAAACTGCTGGCCCGCGGGCCAGGTTCATCATACCGAAGCCACACCCACCCCATTGCCGGCAATGCAAAAAGAGTTGTGATATGTGACATCACGTGATGTGGCGAGTTTGACACCCGTGCTTTAGTAGGAAAAGATCTGAAAACTTAATTTTGCATCTTCATCTAAATTTAATTATTCAATAGCTTTTTTCCATTTGGAAAGCTACAAAGATTTAGTAGGTGGGTCAGCATGACATGAAGAGTAACACCAATCTCAATTTATAGATAAAAAATGTCACTTCCTAGATACATTTTCCTTTGGGAAAATACTGACAGACATTTCCTGATTTCTTCATCAAGCATCCCTTCAGGTTAGCATGACTCTAGCTTAATTCTGGCTTTGTCTAATATTTACTGTATTATAAAATGAGATTTTTTTGATCTTCTGGTTAGTTCAATTGCATTTTTCCCAGAATTTAACTGTTTCTTCACTTGGACTGAGATAACATACTGGCATCAGTTTGACATCCAAGAAGAGGAATATGCTGAATGACTGACTACAGGGATTTCTTATTGCCCAAAATTCATATACTCAGGCTTGAGGCTTTAGCTTGACATTTGGAGATGTATTGCCCCAATATGAGATTAGCCTTTTTGGAACAGGAGTTTAGTTAGGAGCTTATTATCAAAATTGGCATTTTGATAACAAGCCTATCTGGGAAGTCCTCTGCAGCAGATATGATTGGAAAAATAGTAATGGTTTGTGAAAGGTACACATTTTTTTCATAAGCCATTGCCCCCCCCCCCCGAAAAAAAAAAACAAAAAAAAAAACATCATAGAGAAGCTCAGGACTTCAAAAGATGTAGAACTCCCTTTCATTGTAAAGCTTCTCTTGAGTATCTAAAACCTTTCGGTCCAAAGTTGTCTTCAGTTGAACTTCTAATTGATGTAGAAGATCAAAGAAGCATTACAGAGTTCCATGTTGTCACTGCTACAGCTTTTACCTGACAACTTGAATCTCAAGTGATCTAGTTTGTACTGTTATGTAAGGGCATAGCAGCTAAAACACCTTAAAACAATAACACATGAATAACACATATTGATTTTAAAATTATTTAGGCTAAAGTTTCCCCATAGAAGCTTCCTCTCCAACAGCTATCCTTGTACTGGTAACTTTCAGATGAGGTCTGGGAGGTAAATAGTATGCAGGTAATTAGAGCTGTGAGGTTATGAACTGAGTTAACTGATGCCAACACAGGATACCTGTCCTTTAGCAGCCTTTAACTGTAGAGGCTGCTTGTCTCATTCGAATTCATGTTTTTGGTGCTGACTTTTCAAGCCTTGAAAAGGAAGTCAAGGAATGGCTTCTACCAGGAAGGCCTCCTTTGTTGAAGGGCAGATCTCTTCTGGGTATCCATGGGGGTTAGATGATCCCAGGATGGCAAGAGGAGAGTTCCCCCAGGTGGAGAAACCAACCCCTGTGAAATGTTTTTTTCTCTGGAATTAAGCTTTTGCCTATAATTATTCTAGGTTTTAAGTGCCTATGCTATTCTGGAATGCGGGTAATTCTTGACTTGCCACCACAATTGCAACTGGAAAATTCTTCATTAAGTGGTGCCGTCATTAAGCAACGCATCGTGTGATCACAATTTGTGACCTACCCTGCTGGCTTCCCCACTGAATTTTGCATAGCAGAAGCCGGCTGCAAAAATTGCAAATGGGGACCACGAGAGCCCGTTTTGATTGCCAAGCACCCAGATCATGCTCATGTCCTTGGCTCAAGGACCAAGCAAAAGTAAGTCACTTTTTTCAGCATTGTCAGAACTTTGAACAGTCACTAAATGAATGTTTACAAGTCAAGGACTTATAACTATTGTATGTTGTATGCAATAAGGACTATTGTACCTTTTTATTCTCATCCCTGTCTTAAGATTTTTATTCATGTATTGATTTATTTCATTTCATTTATTTATCAAATTTATTTGTCATTCATCTCATGGTTCAGGTGAATCTGAGCGGCTTATATCAAGGCAAAACATTCAATGATTATAAATATAAAAATGGATTCAAATTACAAAAAAGTAAAACAAGGTAAAAAAACAACAAGGGTGTGGAGGAGAAAGGTGGGGTGCCTCCTCTGTTACTGTACCAACCACTTCCACTCAGCACCTTGTCATTTAGGACTCCATGTCAGCCAGCATAGCTAGATTTTAATGCTTTTCCTGAAGGCTAAAGTGTGTTTGTGTGTGTGTGTGTGTGTGGAATCTGTCTGCACAAGGTTGGTAGGAACCTCTACCAGGTATTTCATACTGCAGAGGCAATGGGATTGTCCACAAGGTGAAAATGTGGTTGAGTCCTCTTTAACATGGCATTGAGCACCATCTAAAAGTCTTTTCCTGCATTTCCAGGAGGTGAATTGTTCTGATAGTAAAGTTTCTTCCAGGTACTGGAACCCTTGAAGGAGAACTGAGAAGCCCAGGCAAGCAGAACAGAGTGGCCTTTTGGCTTGGCTTTGACAGATGAAGAGGCCTGGTGCTTTGTGAAGCAGCTTTGTGCAACCCTTTATCAAAGCAAAGATCCTGTTTAGAGCCTTGCAGAGCATATGTTTTTACTTTTTAAGTAAGCCTCACGGAGTATGCTAGTGATTGGAGGATTTGAAATATAATAAATAATTTCCAAAGAGAACTGCCACCAGGTGCTGCAAATATATTTAGTGATGCTTAAACAACTGCTATGGCTCCTGCTGTTCTTCAGAGCACAACTCTGAAGGACTGGCACTCATCCCTTAGTAATTACTGTAGCCTACTACAATAATATACAGTATAGTGACACTGCCTGTATGCTAATCAAAATCTGAAATAAGGCATGTGCCATGTGGAAATTGTGAAGAGATTCTGATCTCTCTGTGTAGAACCCTACTGTAATGTATTGGGCTTTGTTTCACTGAGTGTATCACATGGGTTTTGATTGCTGGAAGGTTGCTTAAGCAGGGAGCTGGCTAACGGCTCCCAGCTCCTCAGACAACCCGTCTCCAGCGCCACCATTGGTTGCTTCCAGGGCAGCAATAGGTTGCTTTAAACCTATTGGCCACCACCTAGAGGCCAGGGTATAAATAGCTGCATTTGCAGTCCTGTTTCCCAGTTCAGTTCCTGCAAGCAAATAGAGAATGTTTCTGACTGAACTCACTTGCCTCATCTCTTCACTCAAGCAAAGAACCCAGTACACAATACCTACCATCCCTTAAACTCTCAGAGCAGAGTGATATGGATATTACATTATGTCATGCCCTCATGTTTTACATGATTTACATGAATACCTCAGCCCCTCTGGTTTGTGATTTGTCTGTTTTTACACAATGTACAGCCTGTGTGGTGTTTTCAGTTACATTACCAAAAAGAAGCACTAGGTTACCAGTTTTGGACTCATCAGACATAGGTAACTATGTGTTATTCAGCGGGGTTCAAACCCTTTACCAGGAACTGAAATTACAAAGGGTTGCATTTTGAATAATGTTATACAGTGCATTAGCTTTAGGAGCTGTAGAATAGCTGTATGACATTTTACCTCTCTGTGCTGCTTTCATTCTTTTGATTTGGCAGTCTTGTAATCCAATTAAATTAAATTAAATAACCCTTTCCAAAGAACAATATCCGGCACCCCCTTATATAGTTTTCTGGTACTGGAAAGCAATCTTTTGTCTTCAGTCAGCCAGCTGTAGGTTTGTAACCTGCCTTGAATCTGGTTTTATTGCTCCACTAGCTATCTGTTATTTCATTCTTGCAATTGCTTCTGTTGTTTATTTCATTTTAGCACTACTAAAGAACTACTAATAGTAAAAAGTCAGGTGGAAAAGGAATAGGAAGCACTAGGATGAGATACAGACCCAAACTTTGGGAAGGCATGTGCAAGCCATAAGCGTGGGGAGGGGGGAAGGGGGGCTTGCACAAGAGACTATAGTTCTGAGGGGGAAAAAGCATAAGAAAGAAACTCAAAATAACCTCACCTTGATTTTGTTTAATTTATGGGGGTATATAAAGGAAGGTGGACAGACTTTCAAGATTCTGGTATTCTTTCTTACTATAATGTGAAAAGCATTCCAGATTGCTTCTAGACCTGGCCATGTGCTAACATCATCCTTACAAAGTAAGCCAGACTAAGGGACAGGGCATGTTGTATATAATATTGTTTAAAATCCCACCCCTCACAACCTCTTTGACAAAGAAGAGATAAAAGATAATACTGTGCCTCCTCACGCTGTTCCCCAACAGTGCAGATTGTTTCTATAGCTCCTCTTCTGGACAGTCAGTACAGAACAGGCCACTTTGTGTAAAAGAAAAGAAGACGGGTTGTCTGAGGAGCAGGAAAAGAATTCAGGAGATGTTGCAAGGTTGTATCCACCGATGGGGTCTAATCACCAACAAAATGGTGTCCCCCCCCCCGGTGGAAGACCTTCCTCTAACTCAATGGTGGCAAACCTATAACATGTGTCCAAGGTGACTTGGCACAAAAAATTGTGTGACGCATCAGCATTCACCAACACCCGATGATAATTATTCTCAAAAGCACTTCCTATTCTCAAGTGGATTTTTGGAGGCTTTGGAAGCTGTGCAAGAATGGGGGTGCTCTTGTGTGACCTCTGGAAACCTCCAAAAATTGTGTGAGAATGGGGTGTGCTTTTACATGGCTTTCAGAGGCTGCAGAGACCACAGAAGGGCATTCTCCAGAACTGCTTGAAGAACTAAGGCCTTGTGCAACCAGGAGCTACCTCAAGTAGGCCGACGAGGCCTCTCAACAGAAAGAGAACATCCCCTGAAAGTAAGAGGCAGGTAGCAGATTCAAGGGATCACACAAATGATTGTATCTTTTTTAAAAAAATGAACGTGTAAAGAATTATTTCTCCTTTGTTCAGGTGAGTGTGTGTGTGTTTGTGTGATATGCCAGCAGAGTCAAGTTAGGCATTTTCCAAATTTTTGACACACTGAGCCCAAACGTTTTGCCATCACTGATATAGCTGCTGCACTTTGTCTAAGTTTGCTGTGCTGGCCCTTTAAGGCAGATTTGGGGCATCCATATTCCCAGAGGCAAAGGATGAGCATGCTGGTGTAAGAGGAAACAGAAAGAGATGTCTCCTTCCTATATGGAAGTTACATGGCATAATGTGGGATGGGTCTCGTTAGCAGCTCCAGATGAGCTATTTTCCCTGGTTTGTGGCAGTTCCTGCATTTGGAAGCAGGCAGATTTCTATAGGAAGTTAAACTTGGTCCTTGCAGCTGATCTTCCTTCTGTGAAAAGTCACCCCTGGGTTCCTGAATAGTTTCCCAAATAGCTGCACACAGGAGACCTGAACAATAGGCCCAATCACTTCCTTTAGACTGAACTCCTTTCCCATGTGCAGAGTCCATTAACTGGTATTGTTCTCTTAAGGGTGGACTGGATGCTGTGTATCTGTTTGCATGTGTCGAAGAGAAAGGAAGAGAAAGGGCAGCCACGCCAGTTGCAATCTGTATAATTTCCTACTTGCTAGCTAACAACGTTCCAGAAATTATCAAGATGCCTGCAGTTTACGTGATATATTGTATAAAAATAGTTTATAGGTTTGACTCATACATATTTTTGTTTGGGGGAAAAGTTTGAGTAATTAACTGTCATTGTCACAGCAAGGTGGACAGCTAAGCAGAATTGGACCTGCTTAATTCTCTAACCCTTAGGAAGTCCTAGGGGTGCCATTGGCTAGATTGGAAATTTTTTTAACAAAAAGAATGACATAATACCAAATGATCTCTGTACAAAGTATCAAGAAAACAATATAAATAAGACTATAGTAGTCACCAGGAATCAAACTCTATTCAAGGGACACTTGATTTACGATAATGTTTTGATGAAAGAAAATACCAGGGATTTTCTCTCTCTCCCTCTCCCTTCCTCTCCCTCCTTCTCTCTCTCCTTTATTTTCAGCACTTAGATTTTTCTAAATTTTGCACTAATTTTATTTACAGGGAGGCTCTCAAAAATATCAAAATAATGGCCACACTATGGGATTGAAGCTCTGTCCTGGCTTTGATTGTATGATTGTGGCCAGCATTTTGGCTTCTGAATTCCATTCGAATTTTGACCACTCATTCAGCAATCATTTGAAGTCACAACGGTGCTGAAAAACGAGACTTGTGACTTGAAGGCCTCCAAGTTGCAGCTGTTGCAATGTCCCCATAGTCACATGATCGTGATTTGGGCATTTGACAACTGGCATGAATTATCGACAGTTGCAGCATCCCACAGTCATGTGATTGCCATTTGTAACCTTCGGAGCCAGCTTCTGGCTAGCAAAATCAATGGGAAATCCGGCAGGAAGTCGCAAGTCACACATATTACGACATTCCACTTAAGGACCTGCAATGGTTCACTTAATAACCACAAGCAAAACTGAAGGAACTAATGTTGTAAGCTGGTGTGATCACATGACATTGCACTTAACAACAATGCCCCACTTGGCAATTGTGGTTGGTAAGTGAGGACAATTTGTATCTCACTCAAATATTTTAGAAATGTGTTTGAACTTGGCATATGGCAAACCAGGGCATTTTACAGCCTGGAGGCGGTGTTAGTCTGGCTTGTGGTGTTGGTGATGTCCATATTGAGGTGAGGCATCAACAGTACCACAGGCAGGGTGTTGGCATGTCATCAGCATTGGGATGGGTCAGCGGCAGCAGAAGGCAGGGCATCAGCGGGGGAGGGAGGGTGTTGGTAGCATCAGGGGAGGGATGGTGGTGGTGGGAGGTGAGGCACTGGCAGCCCTCCACAACAGTCCCAGGTTGCCATGTGGCCCCTTCACAAAATTAATTGCCCACCGCTGGCTTGAAAAGTCCTCAACTAAAATTATTTTTTATATATATAAAAAAGGATGGTAAAATATCTCTGTGAAATTCAGAGTTCTGAAACCATAAATTATGCTATTTGATTTAGTTAGCAAATTTATAACAACTTTATAGCAACTTTCTTTAATTCCTAAAGGCATCAAAACATCTGGAAAATCAAGCGTGAACCATTATATCAGACTTTCAAATATTCAGGAAACTTGGACATTTTTAAAATGAGAACTGTTTCAATTCATGGAAAGAAAAAGCATCCTGTTCTCCCCTTCCCATGCTCCTGAATAGAATGGCAAAGGTTGTTAAAGGACAGAGTGCTAAGTGTTTATGGCTTAGCAAATATCTTAAGCAAACATCACAAATCGGAAAGCAATTAAGAATGACAGGGATCATAATACAAAACCCTTCTCAGAACTTTTTAGTACTCAGTAATCTGGATGAAGAAGTCTAGCTGAAGGCACCTCTGCTATATACTGATATCTGAATGGCGCAATATTGTCAAATGTGACTTACCTTAAATAAGAGGGAGATTTACTGTACTGTGGGCAGCTACACGTCATCCAGTTTAATAGTGGTCTGAAATTTCAGTGTAAACAGACATCCTGAAAAGAAGGTGAGTGGCCTAGTTTGTTTGTGACGGTGTAAAGCAGAGGCCATTATGTAGCTGTGAGGCTTTGGAACAGTTTCATATAAAATATCAGATTCTCAACAAAAGTGTTATATCTCCTGTGATCTTTCTTGGGTTTCAGATTTATACAATTCTGTCCCTTCAAAATTAGTCAGAGCTCAATGAAAGTATTATGAGAAATCAATGAAAATAGGGCATTTTACTTCAATTTAAAGGCAGTGTTAGCAGCAGTTACAGTGTGGAATGGACTCCACTAGGAGGGTAAAAGGCTCCATTTTCTAACCATTTTTTTAAAGACTAAATTACATTTCACGTTTCCATTGTTACAGTTCCTCAAATACTTACTAGAATAAGGTCCAATAAGCTGCAAAAGTTTGGAAACTAATGTGCAGCAATTTCCCTGCCCCCATTTGCTATCATTGTAAGCATATTATGATACAGCAATCAAGGCATTTGGGGTCACCAAAATATTCTGCGGAAGGTTAAAAAGTTCTTCGAGGCAGCCTATCGTTGGTCTGCTGCCAAATGTGGTGCTACAGACAAAACAGACAAAACTGCCAAGAGCATAGAAGCAAAAGTCTCTGACACACAACACTGGAGGGCAGCCAAAATGTCATGTTCAAGGAGGAAAAATTCTCCCGAAGACATTTAAGAATCTGAAGTGCTTTCGGCCGCATGGTGAAAATACTTCTCCACCCCATGCTCAAATAAAACATATATCACACTTACAGACCTTCTTGCTAGAGCTGTTTCAAGAAATTGGGAAACCTATACATTCAGCTAGAGAGAAATTCCCTGAGGGTGGGCTCCAGCAGAAATCTGAAAGCTCGGAAGACTAAGCCTCTGGTTCCTGTGAATGACCCAGATTGTACCTCGAAAAGACCTATAAAATCTTCAGTCAAGTGAGTTAATTGAAAGCCCATGTTTAAATGGCTTTGTAAATCAACATGCATATTTCAGGGATTCTCCGTTATGACTCTAAGAAAACTTGTTCTGTGAAGTCACAGAGATTCCAAATAATATTTTTTTTCTGAAACAACAGCCCTGGATCTAACAGCTTTGGAAATTAAACATTTTTTTAAATTGTTTTCTTAAAAATTAAAAGATAAATTGGATTGGGGAATATCAGAATTTCTCAAGCCTAAAATAATTTTTGGATCCCAGAGAGAATAGGAACATTCAGAGTTCCAAAGCTCTGATAAATCAATTTAATTCTAAGCAGATGGAAGTTCAATTTTTGAATCCCCAGCCTTAGGTGAGCTAGAATTTATTCTAATTTGCTGCTTATAAAATAGTTACATATCAACCAACCTACCATTCAGTCTCTAAAAGAACATGATAAAGAAACACCTGTGCAGCTAAGTTTGAAAATGGGCAAAATCTCTCTTCCCCAGTGCAACAGCTTGCGGCATATAAATTTTGCATATTGTTTCTGTGCAGCTTTACTGAATGTTTTTATTCTTATGGTAAAGTAAAAAAAAATGCTCCTCAAATTCTCCTAATCTGAATTTCTTACAAGGATATGGAATTCTGCACTGTTTAATTCACCTTTCTCAGATAAAATGTGGTAACATTTTTAAATGCAAGTATTTTTGTCGAAAATGTGGTTAAGAATTTACCTTTATTTGCTCTTTGCAACACAGGCCTTCTGTTTGTCCAGAGTTCTGTTTCTCCCAAATTTCAGTTTAAATAGGACAATTTTCTCAGTAAATTCCAGAATGGAAAGAAAAAAAAAGATCTGTTTAGTTCACCAAGTTAGAAATCAGGCGATCATGAGTTCTAGTTCTGCCTTAGGCTCAAAGCCAACTGGATAACTTTGGGCCAGTCACTCCCTTTCAGCCCTAGTAAAGAGGCAGTGGCAAACTATTTCTAAAATTGTTGCAAAGAGAACTGCAGCAACTGTCCAGGCAAGGATCAAGAGTAGATACTGACTAAAAGGAACATATATGCAAACACTCTTGATGTGTGATTTTGCCAGCCTCTGCATTACTTATATGCTCATTAACACCCCCCCCACACACACACATATCTGGTGTGTTTAACATACAATTGCATCAAAAATTTTCCTTGTAGTCTTTGGGGATGTGTATGTGCACTAAGTTAATGCATTTTTAGTTGTATTATGCTGAAATTAATGAAATGTCATTCATATAGCAACTCTTTGGAATACTATATTCTCAGCATTCACAGGCCTAAGGCAAAGGCCAAAACTGTCATACAGAGAATTTATTTGGGGAAAGCAAAAGGAAACAAGCCATGCTACTAAAAGACCAAGGATTGTGCTGTACATTAAATATCTATAATGGTCTGATTGTTATTTTTTCATTTACTTTTAAAACTCTCTGCGCATGTCTGTCATGGCCTGAAATAAATGGGTCTTGGAGAACTTTTATTTTAATGTCCATGAGAGCAAGCTCCTTGACCGCTCATTTGCCATACATTTTTAAGATCCTCATGCTCTGCTGAGTTTCTGATGCATCACCTATTTCAGGAGAAGGCATGTCTTGTTGACGGCTAGAGCTTTTACTTGCTTCTGTTTTATAATAAGCTTTGTCCATGATTGTTCACTTGGCATTTTCAAGTTTGTTCAGAAAAACCAGCCAAACATTGAGCAATGCCAAGGAAATCATGAAACTTGATAAAAGATGAAATAAAACGACAAGAAGAGCAAACAGAGCAAATGAAAGTAGCAAATCAAGTAAACCAACCATAAGTGCAGCCTATTTAAGAGAGCTTAAGATGGGGTGAGAAATTCATGAACAGCCTGCAGCCCCCAAACCCATTTTTTCAACCAAAACCACAAGTTAGCCCTCTCCATTGTTATTCCACCCATTTGCCAAAAATAATTGCACAGGGATTTTAAGGAGATGTAAAATATCTCCCACAGACTGGGTGTCTTAAACACAATTACAGATCAGATGGGGACATTTAGGTAAATAAAATCAGATGCAAAAACAGAATTGAAGCCAGCTACTTTCACAGTAGCATACCACACAGGGCATATGAGTGAGCTGTATAACATACTTAAAAGGCAGGTGCAATGGGCAAAGTATATTATCCAGGATCCTTTGGTCTGATCTCACTTAGAGTGTTGGCTTCACTTTTGGATATGGAGATTACCTGTCCTGCAGATGCAGGAACTTTTTAAATATCGTTTACAGCAGGGGTGTCAAACTCAATTTCATTGAGGGCCGCATCAGCATTGCAGTTGCCCTCAGGGGGCCGGGTGGGTATGGCCAGGGTGGGCGTGGCCTACTGGGTGGGCATGGCTAGAGTGCGTGTGGCCTACTGGGTGGGCGTGGCGAGCTCTACATCTTCTCATCAAGGGTGCCTATGGGGGCCTGGGCAGGAGTGGGACAGATCTGAGGGTCTCTGGCAGGAGGAGGGTCTCTGGGCCAGGGGCAAGGCAGTGGGGGGCGTTCCCTCACTGTTTCCAGGATGGCTTTGCGGGCCGCATGAAACCACTTCACGGGCCGGATCCGGCCCCCGGGCCTTGTGTTTGACATGTCTGGTTTACAGTATTAAGTTTGTAAGAAAAAGGCTTTGGAGAAAATTGTCTGGCAATACAAGTTGTTCATCAGGGAAGATAACATACATTTTAAAAAGAGGTTGGATAGCCACTTACCATGAGCAGGGGACTATCCTAGATGACTTAACTAAAGGAAAGACTGAATTCATTGTTTGGAGTTTGTCTAGCACAGAAGGCCCCAACCTTTGGGACACCACGGACTGGTTCCAAGGAAAGAGGTGTTTCCACGGACTGGGGGGGGGAGTTGAGAAGCTGGTTTTGTGAGCTGCCTGCATCCCACAGAGGTGGCTTCACTTGTTTGCATGGACCAGTTTCTGGATGCCACAGCCCAGTACCGGTCAACAGCCCAGGGGTTGAGGACCCCTGGTCTAGCATCACAACAGATTTTTTTTAAAAAAAATCTTAAGGTTAAGATTAAAACTTACAAGAGATTTGAAATTCAGTTTATCTTAAAAGATAGGGATTTTATGGCATTTGAAAAAAAAAACTATTTCAGAAACATAAATCAATGCACTTCAATGCATAAAGGACAAAATTGTCCTTTTTATGATCAATGAGAAAACTCAGCAAAATGAAGGGTGAACATTGTTTATTTATTTATTTATTTATTTATTTATTTATTTATTTATTTATTTATTCATTTATTCATTTATTTATTTATTTATTTATTTATTTATTTAAATTCCATTTATATCCCACCCTTCTCCGAAGACTCAGGGCGGCTTACAAGCTTAGCAGTAGCCTTCATTCTATGTATATGCCTGCTTATTAGGGCTTTCACACACACCCCAAGCGGCATTATTACAAAGTCAGCTTAATTGCCCCCAACAATCTGGGTCCTCATTTTACCTACCTCGGAAGGATGGAAGGCTGAGTCAACCTTGAGCCTTGAGCCTATTTCCATTAGTATGGAAATACTGCTTTACAAATACACATTCTTTAGTGCTTTATTTTTTCTCTTGTAGAATAATCTGATGCATTATGAATGCCACCTGCTTATGTAAGATAAAACCCATTTCCATTAAAAGAGCTTGATCATGATGTTACCATTGCCATTTTACTATAATCACCTGGTGAAGGAGGCTTTTAGCCATGAGTAACACCTTAATGTTTCACTAAAATTATGTCAGAGAAAATATCGCCCATATGGCAGCTTACATCTTTAGCCTTGTACAAATATCAGGCTTAAAAACATTGATAATAGCATTTTGTATTACTGGGAGCAGGTCTGAAAAGGGAAGAAAATTAAGATGTAGCTGTGGGTAATCTGTGAAAAATGCCCATGGCAACTAGCATGTGAATCAACACCTTTAGTTATATGTATCTCCCACTCTCTTCCCTCTTTGTTTTTTGATAAATTATTTAAGGGGCTAAAACAATCTTTAGTCATATATAAAGAGAATAACCAGGAGCAAGATCAGGTTAAGGACAGATTTTCATGGAGCAAATTGATCTTTGGGGTTGCTAAGAGTCAACATCAACTTGATAGCTCATAATCAGTCAATCAATGTGTATGTATACAGGTATTTATTCATGAAATATCATGCTAATAAATAGCCAGAAGATTATTGCAGATACCCAGATCTGTGATATTCAAATGCTCAGGTGGACCAGCTTTTTTAAATCTGGAATTTCTGCATTATTAATTAGAGGGAATACAATTATAACATTTTCAGAACTGTCTGAGAAAAGATAACACTATTTGACTACCAATAGCAGGGCTGTCCCTCTTGCAAAGGCAATCAAATAACTTTTTAAAAGACAGCTAAAAGAAGAACATTGTTGTCAATACCACTTAGATTGTTTCCCTATTTTATTGAATGAGGACATTTTGTGTGTAAAATAAAGCATCCAATCCTATCCACAAATGCTATTGCCAGGTGCATACATACAGTAATGTTGACTCCAAATGAAAGTTTTATGATTTCCCTGGGAAGTTTAAGTAGTAAGTAGTAAGAGCAGCTTTCCAGAATACACATGGGCTATATGATGAACTCTTCTTTCTCCAAGGAGATTTTGCCAGTCAGGATCTGGCCAATCTCTAACATAATGGGCCAGGGCGCATAAGGGAAATGCCTTCAATTTTAGATTGTAATTTTATATGGCAGGTAGAATTTCCCAGTTAACACTTCCATGTATTTCAAGGTGAACACAATTTGTACAGAGATAAATATTTTGGCATCAGAAGAAAATCCTGTTCTTCACAAAATCCCTCATCCTTGTACTTCTACACTTACATATTTTCAGATTCCATCTTTTTGCACTTTAGACTTTCAGATGATCATAAAATATAAACTGTGAGCTGCCTGTAACAGCATCCCTGTATCTTTTCCTCACCCCCTAGTTCAAATGTAGGCCTTTTCTAGTCTTATTTTCATTTTTAAATTCCAAATTTATGTGTGGGTATATATTATCCAGGGACGCGGTGGCTCAGTGGGTTAAGACGCTGAGCTTGTCGATCAGAAGGTCGGCAGTTTGGCGGGTCGAATCCCGAGTGCCGTGTAACAGAGTGAGCGCCTGTTACTCGTCCCAGCTTCTGCCCACCTAGCAGTTCGAAAGCACGTAAAAATACAAGTAGAAAAATAGGGACCACTACGGTGGGAAGGTAACAGCATTCCGTGCGCCTTTGGCATCTAGTCATGCCGGCCACGTGACCACGGAGACGTCCTCGGACAAGCGCTGGCTCTTCGGCTTTGAAACGGAGATGAGCACCGGCCCCTAGAGTCGGAAACGACTAGCACACGTGTGCGGGGGAACCTTTACCTTTACCTTTATATATTATCCAGGAAAAAAAAGAGCTGCAGCATTTGTGTTGGTGGATAAGATGACTGTTCCCAACCAACCTTGTTCCTCCAATTGTTTGTCCATTTTCCTTTTTATCAGACTTCAGTTCTGCAGTTATCTTATGGCATAAACCAATCTCATCCATTTTCTCACTGGCTTCAGTTGCAGGCAGCAGAATTAATGAAAAGTGAAAAAAAAGAAGGGAGAAAAAGGAAGAAACCAAGATGCAGTCACAGTCAGTTTCTCAGAGATGAAAAGCATTGCTTTCTTGTTCTCTTTCCCCCACCCAGTCTCTATAGCAAAGTTTCTCAACCTCAACAACTTTAAACTAGCTGAGGAGTTCTGGAAGATCCACCCATCCAGTGATCTGTAGAGTTGGTTGAGCAACTCAAGCACAACCACTTTAACAAAACCTGAAGCTACACTGAAAGGGACCCGAATTATTCAATTCTTTGAGAGAACCATATAATAGGTTCCCATCATATTATCAACAATCTTCCCCCGAAAGGAAATTTTTGAAATTAGGTAACAGTACTCTAAAGCTGCTAATTCCAGAGAGAAAGAAAGCTTCTTCAAGGCAAATGGCAATAGGCTGTCACATTTTCTCTAGCAACTGGCATCTCTCAAGTTCATCAGAGTTTTCAAGCCCAAATGAAACCCATGCACCCTATCAGGTTCTGCCTCTGATGAGTCAAGCTTGTGTCGAATCTGAGTAACCACATCACAGGCATCAGGCAGCATCTCTTCCCATCCATCCATCCTTCATAGTGTATGGACAACCTTAAACACAGAAATGTTTTCTTTAGAACATTTCTATAGCCACCCATCTTAGACCAAACTCTGGGCAGCTTGCAACCAAAAAAAATAAAGCAACATCTATTTACAATAACAAAATGGAAACCAAAAGCCAAAAACATAGCTAAACTTTCTCGTACAGCTCACAACAAGTTTGTCTCCCCATATTCTAGTGCTGGGGGGGGGGGATGGTGGAATCCAGATCTTGTGCTTTTTGAAAGGTTATATATATTAAAACATACACTAACGTTTGTTTTATATTAATTTTAGGACTTGTCCAAGCTTCTGTGGGTAATTTCAACTTCCTCAAGGATATACTATTATTTGCAATGGAACTACATGAATTATCTTAATGATAGTTCAGCCAACAGGCTTGCATTACAACAACTAAAAAGCTTCATAGCCGTTTGCAAATGTTAAATGTACACAAAGAAATGGTGACCTAGATACTCAGAAAACAAAATAAGAAGCTTAACAGATTTCGTTGTGAAGGTGTATGTACAGTTAGAATGTATGGAAAATTATATGGAAAATTGTGAGTTTTAATCCTTTTATCTAGCTTATATGCAAATATTGTGCTTATGCTAAGCCTTAATGATTCATCCTTCAAGTCCTTGATTTATTTATTATTTGTATAATTCACAATATAGCTTTTGAACTTGAGCACAAGAGAAATTAGTAAATCAACACCAATTAAAACTGTCATGTTTTCATGGTGGCTACACTGAAGGTCTAGACTATAGACTTCATTTATTTCAAATTTCTCTTTGTTTCCCTTCAAGCTATCTATCTGGGAGATTTCTCCCGGTGACTCCTAAATATTAACAGGTTAACATTCTCTCCTTTAGATATTAGGAAAAAAGGAAAAGAAAACTTTGTTTTCCATTTAAATCTGATTTTCTTTCCAGGTTATATCACCACTTACTGATATAGCCATTCAAGCCTGAGAGCAGGTCAACATTTTGAGATAAGAAAACACTTAATTATGAAAGTACATATAATCTTTCAACAGTTTTGCTGTTTCACAATATCTCTATTATGCAAATGTAAACATAATATTAGTCCATGGCTCCAATCTTACTGTTATTTCCGAAGTGGAAAATTACACCACAATGCTTTGAGGCAATGATTTGTAAATATTTACTCTTATTCTTAACTTTAACTTCTGAATATCCTTGAAGCAACCCAATACTGTAAAGTTCTAAGTGAGAATCAGATTATTTCCTGTATAGAAGATAATCAGCTAAACGTAGCCTACACATCTCAAAATAAAGCCTTTAAAAAAATAAAGCAATTTCATCTTCATAGAATCGACATACTTGTTAAATCTGTAGAAAGTTCATTAATTTTAATGCCAAGAAACTAATTAACTCTCAATATGAATGAACTATAAGTTAAGACTTGTCACATAAAACTATAAGATCCAGGCTGGATCAAAAGACCTATTTAAACCAGCATTCTCTTTTCCATTATGAGCACTTAGATGGTTATATAGTGCATTGGGTGAATTACTGTAATTTTGCAATGACTGTTACAAGGGTATTACCTAGCTAGCTTAGTCTGGTTCATGAAATTGATTGTCCATCTCTTCCTAGGGTGGACTATGCTGGAATAGTCATCCTCCCATGCTCTACCCTCAGGATGATGGGATAGTGGAACCTCTACTAGAAGGGTAACAGATAAGAATTGTATATCTCTAAAATCTGATAGCTTCAATAAGATAGGTAAATACCAGTTCTTTATAATTTCTCTTAGTCTTTTGTAAGTGCCCTTGGAACAAAAAGAAGGCAGGAACATACTGTAATCCAGAGGTACTGGAAACTAAGGTATGAAGAGAGATACTGCTCTCATTGCCTAGAGAGCTAAGAAGAAAGTTCCTGCTTTGGGAAACCATCTTTCAGTATGTTCCTCTTGCCAAACCCCCATTAGACTTGCTTGGTTTCTTCCTTGTTCAGGAACAATTGTTGAATACAACTCTGTGTTGTTCCTGAATTACACCAGCAGTGGCTCCAGCAGTGCTGTCAGAGTTATCGTCGTTACTTCCTAAAGGAAACGTTGTTAGAGTGGAACAGGGAGAAGTGAGGTGAATATTAAAGGAGATAAATATGAGAAAGGCCATGGGCCCTGATGGAGTGGCTGGTAGGGTGCTGAGAGTCTGCTCGGAACAACTGGCAGAAATCTTTATGAAGATTTTTAATCGGTCTCTGGGCCAAGCCACTGTTCCACCTTCTCTGAAATCCTCTACTATTGTACCTCTGCCAAAAAAATCTAATATAGATAGTTTGAACGATTTCCGTCCTGTGGCGCTTACACCTGTCATAATGAAATGCTTTGAAAAATTGGTGCGAAATTGTATTATGGCTTGTTTGCCTGTTGGATTTGACTCTTGTCAATTTGCATATAAGGGAAAGAGATCCACGGAGGATGGGGTGGCCATGGCCTTACATGCTGTCCTGACTCATTTGGAGAAACAAGGGAACTATGTGAGATTGCTATTTGTAGATTTTAGTTCTGCATTTAATACTATTCTTCCACATAGACCGGTGCCCAAATTATTAGATCTGGGGCTTCCGCCATGCTTATGCAGGTGGATATTAGATTTTCTATCAGATCGTTCCCAATGGGTCAGGATGGGTTCTCACGTCTCTGCGGATCTCAGTATAAATACGGGGATGCCGCAGGGGTGTGTGTTGAGCCAGCTTTTGTACATGCTCTACACATATGACTGTGTTCCCTACTACCCCAGCAATAAGATCATTAAGTTTGCAGATGACACAACGGTGGTTGGTCTGATTACTGCTGGGGAAGGGGAGTCAGCTTATAGGAAGGAGGTTGAGTTGCTGACGGAGTGGTGTAGGGAAAATAATTTATTCCTCAATTTAAAAAAAACAAGAGATTATTGGGGACTTTAGGAAATGCAAATTGAACATTCATCCACTTATTATTGAAGGGAATTGTGTGGAACAGGCCTCAGTGTTTCGATTTCTGGGAATGGAGTTAAGAGATGATCTGACATGGGGAGCAAACACCAAAGTCGTGATGAAGAGAGCACAGCAGAGGTTATACTTCTTGAGAATTCTCAGGAAGCATAATCTCTCAAAGGACCTGTTGTTGGCATTCTACCACTGTACCATAGAGAGCGTGTTAACCTATGGTCTGTGTGTGTGGTTTGGGAGTTGTACAGTCAGGGGAAAAACAATGCTGTCCAGGGTTGTAAAGACTGCAGAGAGAATAATTGGGTGTACTCTTCCTACTTTAGATCAAATCTATGCCTCCAGGTGTTATAAGAAAGCTGTGGAGATTGTGCAGGATTGCACGCACCCCAGAAATGATCTCTTTCAGCTTCTGCCTTCTAGAAGGAGGTATAGGGTCATAAAAACCAGGACCAGCCGCTTGAGAAATAGTTTTTATCCAAAAGCGGTTTTGGCTTTGAATGCAGCAGAATGCAGTTTCTGAGAGAACTTCTGTATTTAGTTTTTAGAGTGTTAGAGTGTTTCTAGGGGTTAAATGTGTATATGTGGGGTGGGTGGTATGTTGATATGTATTTTGTTGTTTTTGTTGGGTTTTTGTGGGGTTGCTGTGGATTTTTCAATTTCGTTGTTCTGTATGGGACAATGACAATAAAGATTATCGTATTGTATCGTATCGTAATTAGAGAGGATCAGAATTATCAGCTGCTCCAATGGTCTTCAAGAGAATTCATTTTTGACTGTAATTTTATTTGGATTAAGATGTTGGGATGAAAGATTCAAATTTTACATATATCAAAAACTATTTTGTACCATTCCACATTTTTCTTTATCTGCTCATCACAATCCAGCTTCCCCTTCACATACAAAAGGTCCACACAATAAGCATCGTCTCAAGACATAATCCATTCACTTGAATCGAAAAGAGACAATTGGGTTTTTCCCCCTCTTTCTATAGTTTTACAAGATCTGATAGTTCTGCAGTCAAAACTTTTGTCCCAGCTTTAAAACTCTGCCTGCCATCCCTGCTGAGCACTGAACTATACTGGTATGTCATAAGTTTATTCTTGGCAAAGACAAGTTCAACTGTTAGCACTAAGAATAAAACTTAGACTTATGTACAGCTTCACAGTGCTTTACAGCCCTCTAAGCAGTTTACAAAGTCACCTTATTGCCCCCAACAATCTGGGTCCTCATTTTACCAATCTCAGGAGGATGGAAGGCTGAGCCAACCTTGAGCCTGTCAGGAATGAACTGCTGGCAGTTGGCAGAATTAGCCTGCAATACTTCATTCTAACCACTGCACCACCACGGCTCTTAAAACTGTGGTATTCCTCATGTATGGTTTTGTTTTTATTTTACCCCTTTCCCATTTAAACTGATTGTTGTTTTTATGCTGTTGTATACTGTTTTAAACTATTATTTGAATTTTGCATTTTAATTATCAAGTATAAACTACTTTGAGATTTGTAGTAAAGGAAAGTGGTAAATTAAATCAATAAATAAAGACTTTCTTGAGAATTTTAAGTATAGAGAAAGGACCTGGGATTTAAAATTAATGAGAGAGAGAGAGAGTGGAATAAAATTTCTGTTATATTTCTGTATCAAAATATCAAGCAAGAGCTGGTAAAACTTTAAATGTACCTTTTAGTTTGGCTGTATTTCCTGTTTGCATTTTTTTTAAAAAAATGTTCTTACATTGTTTTTCGCTGCATTTTTAATTAAACTTATTTACTAGTTAATGCAGGCTGAAGAGTATCTGTATACAATTACTCAAGATGAGGGACCATCCAATAATGAGATAACAACAAAGGATAAATTATTAATCTGTTTCAATCTCTTCAGTGACCCTTCAAGGGTCCAAGTACTACTGAATCCAATACTTCCCCTCCTTACTGTGGCACTTTACCTAATTCCAACTTTTCCTTTAGAGTTGCTGCAAAGGGATCATTAATCAGGAAGAAAGGAGCTTCATGGAAGCCTAGAATTAGCACCATGTTGGCTGATTTCTGTTTATTCTCTTTATGTAAAATAACATTGGTCCTGAATTCCCCTCTCCACTTGTGATCCAGGTCTTAATCCAGTGGTCTTCAAACTAGGCCCTTTTATGACTTGTGGACTTCAACTCCCAGAATTCCTCAGCCAGCATGCCTGGCTGAGAAATTCTGGGAGTTGAAGTCCACAAGTCATAAAAGGGCCAAGTTTGAAGACCCCTGTCTTAGTCAAACCTGATGGATGAGCATAGCACATACATGCATGCATAGACATACATGTATACATACACACATGTGTGCACAAACATACACACACAATCAGACAGAGAGAGCAAAAGCAAAGGAAACCTTACCCAAATTGGAATTTCATGGCATGGGTTTCAAAGATCACATTCAGTAAACCAGTTATAATTATCAGTTCCTACTCTGTGGGTAGTGTCTTCAAAATCAAATATGTGAATTATAACCTTTTTTTAAAAAAATAGTAACCCTGTGAAATTCACCAGCTTTCTCCAAACCAAAAATGTGTAGAGCAGCAGATGTGGAAAAGAACTAGGATTTTGGATCATCTCATAGAAGAAAAAGAAGACCTACTGTCTTTTGCTCAGGTTCGCCTGGTGCGTCAGTTGCGGCCCTATCTAGACCGGGATGCCCTGTGTACGGTCACTCATGCGCTCGTGACCTCTCATCTTGACTATTGATATGCTCTCTACATGGGGCTTCCCTTGAAGACCACTCGGAGGCTCCAACTGGTACAGAATGCGGCCGCGAGACTTGTCTTGGGAGTTTCCCAGTACTCCCATGTTACACCTTTGCTCCGCGAGCTGCATTGGTTACCAGTTGTCTTCTGGGTGAGGTTCAAGGTCTTGGTGATGGTTTTTAAGTCCTTACATGGCATGGGTCCGGGTTACCTCGGGGACCACCTGCTGCCGGTGTCGACTCCCCCCTGCCCTGTGCGTTCCCACAGAGAGGGCCTCCTCAAGGTGCCTCTGGTCAGAGAATGCCGGCTGGTGGCCCCCAGGGGGAGGGCCTTCTCTGTGGGCGCCCCGGCTTTGTGGAATCAATTGCCGGTTGAGCTCTGGATGGCACCGGATCTCCGCTCCTTCCGGCGTGGGTTAAAGACCCATTTATTTGAACAAGCTGGCCTGGCCTGATGGGGAGTTAACTCAGGGTTTTAATATTTGTATATTTTTTATTGTTTTATTTTGGGCAATAATTTAATTCTTTTTTAACTTTTGTACTTTTGTATTTTTATTATATGCCCTGTTCACCGCCCTGAGTCCTTCGGGAGAAGGGCGGTATAAAAATTTAATAAACTTAAACTTAATAAACTTAAACTGTAGAAGGCAAAAATGAAAGGGAACATTCAACAAAACATAAAATATATGCCTATTTTCATCAAGCCATCAAACAGAACTAAAAGAGGTGGGGAAAAACCCCATACCATTTCATAATATGAAATGTGGAAAGTTTTCTTATTAAGTAAGAAATTTGATGCCACTTTCTGTATTCACATTTCTCATCAAAACTATGTACTCATCAAGCAGGATCTTCAATCACACTTGAAACTAATTATTTCAAGAACTAATATTCACATTTAGTGAAAAATTACACAACCTTTCCCAATAAGCCATTCTTTAAAAACGATCACCCTAGAATTAAAACAGATGAGAACAGATGAAATGCTACTCTGAGAATTTTGAAACATTGATCGTTATCATCTTGGTTATCTATAGGATATCTTTTTACCATATTTAACAGCAATCTCTTCAGATGTGTGATTTTTTCCCCAGAAAATGTAACACTATTCCTCTCATTTTACCAACTTATTTGTTCTCTCTCTCTTATTCTCTTCTATTTTACTTGACAGAATCCAAAAGCACAAAAGGAAAAAGTAATGAATTACAGAATTTCATGCTTTCCATGTTGATATTTAACTTTATATTGTGCGCTTCTGGCTCCCGTAGCCCTCATTCACATATAGGCATCTAAGGACCCAGAGAATGAATAGGAGGAGTCCAAAACACAACACGTTTGGCTTGCTGGAGTTTGGAAAGAAAATACACAATTCTCCCTGAAAAGGTTCTGAATTTCCAAGACCAAGGAAGGGATTGTATGTAATGATTTATAAGTCCTCCTCCATTAGATAAGGCCACTGGTTTTATAATTTATCAACTAAATTAACTTTGTGATAGAGTATCTGCTTACATATCCAACTAGTCAGGTTGGCAATTTTGACTTGTGTTTTGAAACTTCATGCTCAAAGCCTTTTCCATTAAAATTGTAAGTCAGCTTGGGCTAGCTGCAACATATTGCCTTTTTAAAAGTGTTATTATTAAATCTTGTTTCAAAGGGAAGGACTAGTTTCCATAATCTGATAGATGTTTAAATGTAAATGGAACTGTGACTTAAGATTGAAAACAGGGAAAGTGGAAAGGCACGGAATTTTCTTTTCTGATTAAAGCAGCAAGTGAAGAGTATTGTGTCTATATGTTTTTCTTTTCCTTGAGAAACAGGATCACTCTTGTTTTCTTTCCATCAAGGTGGGGAGCCTTAGGGAACTGTGGAGTGTCAAGTTATTTTCTATTGATCACGTTCGGCTTGTATATGAAAACACAAAGAACATTGTGCTGACGCTGCCTGGCAAGAAAGTGAGCAGTATGAATATGAACACTCGTCATTCCAACCTCTGGTTTAATATGTCTTTCTTCTGCAAGTATATTTTGAGTAGAACTGCAAGCAGTGCCATACCTACCTACAAAGATCACCAGATCCAGTTTTGGTCACCACGATGTAAAAAAGATGTCGAGACTCTAGAAAGGGTACAGAGAAGAGCAACAAAGATGATTATGGGGCTGGAGGCTAAAACATATAGGGAACGGTTGCTGGAATTGGGTATGTGTAGTTTAAGGAAGAGAAGGACGAGGGGTGACATGATAGCAGTCTTCCAATATCTCAGGGGCTACCACAAAGAAGAGGGAGTCAAGCTATTCTCCAAAGCAGAAAGCAGAACAAGAAACAACGGATGGAAACTAGTCAAGGAGAGAAGCAACCTAGAACTAAGGAGAAACTTCCTGACAATTAGAACAATTAACCAGTGGAACAACCTGCCTTCAGAAGTGGTGAATGCTCCAACACTGGAGGTTTTTAAGAAGAGACTGGACAGCCATTTGCCTGAAATGGTATAAGGTTTCCTGCCTGAGCAGGGGGTTGGACTAGATGACCTCCAAGGTCCCTTCCAACTTTATTATTATTATTATAGATCTAAACTGCAAAAAGCCAAATGACCATTGAACGACAGCAAAGATATAACTTTGTATTTTTATAAAGGTATAACTTTGCATTTTTTGCACTCTAGATCCAGTAAACTTGCTCGAGAGCAAGCAAAAAAGTGCTGGTATTGAGCCAGTTTTCCTACCAAAAAGTACAGTAATTGGTCCAATATTTAAAATCAATTCTAAAAATGTACTTTTTTTCATTACAGCGTAAAAGTTGATATAGTGCTTCTCCAGAATCATTAAATCCTCTAGATATCATTTGAATTCAATCAGTCCGATTTAAAGTCCCATTCAGCCTACTAGTCTCTTCTAAATAGGACTGCAATATAAACATCGTTGAGCAGAAAAGGGGGCTATGGAGTTTGTTCTATTGTTATTGCTTTTTGTATTTTTTGCCAATTAGCCTAGTGATAGTGGATGAGTATTGCCTCCTATTGTATTCATTAATGGCTTCCTGAGCCTCATGTTCTCCATCTGATTTGGGATTTTAATTCTCAGAATTTCCAGATAGCATGGGGCCTTCCAGACCTGTAGACCTAATACAATTTGGGGGAGATTGATCTATGCATAATAAAGGTTGCTAGAATATTAATATTATACCAATAACTCATCTTTCCTGCAACAGCGCAAAGCTGTTTTATTCTCAGAATAATGCAACACAACAGCCCCCTTAAGGAGGTTTTATTCAGTAAACATAATGAAACATTTAAACTAGTAGTAACTTCCCCCCATGTCTAAAAAGCTTGCACAGCTTCATTATTTATGCATCGTGGTTTTTAAAGTCCTTTTGTTTCTTTCAAAAAGTGTCACTTGTTTAGTTAAAATGTCCTCATGAGTGTTTTATAAACTAAAAAAAATAACCACATCAATAGTTCCCTTTTCAAAAATGAGGACATAAGAGTAGCCTCTTTGGGATAATATGTTTATTGGTTTGAAAGGTGCTGAAGACCATTACTGGGTAACATACTTGCTCCTTGGAAAATTGTCATCTTTCAGTGAATTCTTCTTCTTAATATTTATTTATTTAAATGTATTAAACGCCCACTTAAGAGGACTCTGGCAGTGTACAAAGCTAGGCAATACAAAACAAAGCAAATATTAAATCAAACAGAAAGTCTAGTTAATAAAATCATCAAACCAAAATTAACAAAACAAAACAGAGTTATTGGACAAATAATAAACATCCACTCCAGGTCTGGACCAAATGCCAGCTTTTCAAAGCTTTTCAGAACCCTAGGAGAGAGGGCACCATCCTTATCTTTAGAGGTGCTCCTCCAGAGCGGTAGAGCTACAAAACAGAGGGGCACGTTTTCCTAGATGTACTGTAGTTAGTAAGGATATAAATCATAACCTTACATCACAGAGTGGAAAGGATCATCCCTCCCCCCCAACCAATTAACTGACTTCCATACATTGCACAGATATGGACAAATCAGTTAGTCTTCCCTTGACCATTATTTTTTAGTCCTCCGGACTAAAGAAGTCTCTTCACACAGTATCCTTATGGGTTATCACTACTTCAGACAAGTAAGGAAGAGACATATTCCTCAACCCATTTCTAGTTGTTGTTTTTTCATCCTGGAATGGCCAGGAAGGGAAAAAATTAAACTGACTGCTTAGAGGCATCTGTACACTGTCATCTTACCATTGTGCTGTGCACCATTTGCATAACTATGGCTGACTGTATGGAATTTTTTTTAATCTCAGGCAAATCTAGGGATGGTTGGCACTAAATCTCCTAGATCCAGGATTCCTGTTCCAGCTTCCTCCTTTTAGTGATGGACTAAGGTGACTCATGAGAACAAGACTTCTGTGGAGGACTCTGTATTTTCAGGCAACAAAAGTCTTAGGTTTGAATCTCATTAAAATTAATAATTTTAGACCACGTGCAAGACTCTGCTGAAGACCATCAAGAACAATAGACAATGATGGACAAATTGCTTAGCCTACCATAGGACAGTTTCCTAAATTATAAATCTTGGACATTCTTCAGCAAAAATAAAAAAATAAAAATGAAGCAGTAGACTTGGAAAAGAATTACTTTATCTCTGGAGAATGGCTGTCAGTAACATATTAACAGCACTAGCCTACATGTTTAACTCAGATCTGTATCTACACAAAATGATCTAAGACTTTGAATTTTGCCTTCTGGGTCTTTTCACATCATAGGGTTGGGCTGTTCATCCAAGTAATATAATATTGACTGCTGTATACTGACAAACTGGTTCAAATACGAATGAACTAAGAAAACAGCAGGAGGAAAAGAAATGGGAATTTCCCAGTTGCAGACAGAGTATAAAGAATTGTTTTCGAGAAGGAAGCAACCCTGAAAAACAAACCATTAATACACTTAATGAAAATGATAGATTGCCACCTTAGTATTTTAAAAATACAATACAGTCTAAAGTAGGACAGGGCTCTTTTGTTCCTTCTTCAATTTAAAAGAAGATTATTCATGCTTTTTGAAGAAATCAATGGCTGCTTGGGATCTCTTTCTTTAGTTGACACTTTATTATGTATTCCCCTATTAGTTCATTTTATCCTGTTTCCAAATTTTATTTATCGCAATGTAGTGAAGTGTGAACTTAGACATGGATTTCTACAATATTTTCTCAATATACCGTAGTTTCCAGCGTATAAGACGACTTTTTAACCCATGAAAATCTTCTCAAAAGTCAGGGGTCGTCTTATGCGCCGGGTGCTGAAACTTTAGGGACAGGGCTGGCTGGAAAACCTGGAGCGGATCTTCCATTTAGTTTGCGCAGGGAAAGCAGGACCAATTGGAGTAGAAGCTGCAGTCTGTGATTTTTTACAGGCTGGGGTCTGGGCGTCTTTCCTTCTAAAGTTGAAGAGCAGCTGTAGGCAGGTGGGGAATGCAAGAGCAACTTGAAAGGCAGGTGGGGAATGCCAGCCAGAGCAGCTGCTTAGCTCTAAGGACACATTTGACTCAGAAACTGGGCGGGCTGGCTGGAAAACTTGGAGCGGATCTCCCATTTGGTCTTTTATTTAAAATCCCATTTATATCCCGCCCTTCTCCGAAGACTCAGGGCGGCTTACAATTTAAAGCACAAATCAATGTGCTTAGCAATAGCCTTCATTCTATGTATATGCCTGCTTATTAGAGCTTTCACACACCGCCAAGCAGCATTATTACAAAGTCAGCTTATTGCTCCCAACAATCTGAGTCCTCATTTTACCTACCTCGGAAGGATGGAAGGCTGACTCAACCTTGAGCCTGGTGGGATGAGAACCTGCACTAATTGCAGGCAGCTGGTATTATTTAAGGCTCTGCGCAGGGAAAGCTTTAGAGTGAATTAGGAAAAGTGAAAAAGTGAATTAGGAAAATAGGAAATGGTTGCTGGAATTGGGTATGTGTAGTTTAACGAAGAGAAGGGTGAGGGGTGACATGATAGCAGTGATCCAATATCTCAGGGGCTGCCACAAAGAAGAGGGAGCCAAGCTATTCTCCAAAGCACCTGAAAGCAGGACAAGAAGCAACAGATGGAAACTAGTCAAGGAGAGAAGCAACCTAGAACTAAGGAGAAACTTCCTGACAGTTAGAACAATTAACCAGCGGAACAACCTGCCTCCAGAAGTGGTGAATGCTCCAACACTGGAAGTTTTTAAGAAGAGACTGGACAGCCATTTGTCTGAAATGGTATAGGGTTTCCTGCCTGAGCAGGGGGTTGGACTAGATGACCTCCAAGGTCCCTTCCAACTTATTATTATTATTATTATTATTATTATTATTATTATTATTATTATTATTATTATTATTATTGTTATTGTTATTATGTTTAATCCACTTGCACTGTTTTATGTTTACATGTTTGATGACAAACAGCCTTATGTTTATAAGTGACAGTTTTCCTACTAAGCACCTGCATGTCATAAGCATTTGAATTAAAATTACCATATTAAAATCAAATCTGATGTTTTTTAATTTTTATTTGGTGTGCGTTGGAAGAGGGGTAGTCTTATACGGCGAGTATAGCCCAAACCCTATAATTTAACAGGAAATGTAGGGGGTCGTCTTATACGCCCAGTCGTCTTATACGCTGGAAAATACGGTACATATTTTCAAACAAAATTAGATACAGTTTTAGAAATAGAATTACATTGCCATATTTATAGAGAGCACAGCATCTCATAAATAAACATTATTTAGAATAGGGAAGGCAGTAGATAGTTAAGGGAAGTAGAAGATTGGGGAACAACAGTTGTGGATATCGGAATTCTACTTGATGTTTCAGCAGACCAGAGAAGGCTCCATGATGCTCCAATTTTATCACTGGTGCCTTGCCAAGCAGGGCATTCTGATCTTCATTCTGCTAAAGCACCAGAAAAAACAGTAATAGATACCTTGCCATATTTTGATATGACCTGAGGATGAAAAGTGCAAAGATTCGATTTTTTTAAATAGTCCTAGTAAATGCAACCAATTTATTTATCTCCATTTCTCATCAAATCCAAAACCCAAGAAAATGTTTGCTTGACATTTGACATGATTTCTATTGCAATGAGTGTAAAGGTAGAACACATTCCGTGCTCCATATTGTAGGGAAATAGGGGTGATGGAATTCAGGGACATTTTCATAATGTGCAATTCAACACTTGGGAAGCCTTATCAGAATGGTTGATATAGTATTTCCATTTGTGATTTGGAACCATAATGTTAAAGGCAATCCATCCCTTTTAACATGGACCTCTCTGTGTTCTTGCTGGGCATAATCCATATCAGCTATGGTGGTGCTCACTTAAGATATCAAGAATTGGTGCAGTGCAATCTGTTGAAATTCAAAGCAGTAATAGCAGCAAAAATATGGAGTTATGTCAATGAGGAACCAAAGGGTTTATTATTATTATTATTATTATTATTATTATTATTATTATTATTATTATTATTATTATTATTATTATTATTATTTTCTATTTCACTGTTCTCTTCTTTCAAGGATGCCCTGCCCCTTGAGAATTGGGACTGCTTAATCCCAGAGAATAGAACATCTGAAGTTAAACATGAATCTCATGATTTCTATTTATAAAAGGATAAGGCATTCCCACTAGCCATCATCAGTAATGATGAGCAACATCAGCTGGATGTTGGAGTAAGAGTAAAGTTAGATTTCATTGATTTATATTTAAGTAAGATTAAAATTTAATGCAGTTAAATAACATTAATATAATTAAGTACCATTAACATGCATTTCTCTCTTTCTCCTCTTCTGTCCTATTAAAAAATTACAATCTGGCAACAACTTTTGACAGACTTTACATGTCTTGAGGCAGTCCAAACTAAGAGGAAGAGACAAAGTTCTCAAAGCCTGTTGCAGGCCATCTGAGCCAGGAACATAGGAGAGTTGGCAAGTAGATTTTATACATACTTTGCATCTACCATGATTTTCTAAAATGATGGAAAGGTTTCGAGTTACTAATAATATTTAGCTAGAACAGCAATGGCAATAGGAGCACCAGATAGACAGAGCAAAAGTTTCTAAAAGACATCTTCACTGCTTCCAGCTTTCAGAAGGCAAGTGCCAAGGGGCACATGGTGTTAATCTTTGATACCACTGATAGCATCTCATATTATGAAACAATTATTCTGAAAGGAAAGCCATCTGCTGAAAGATTAATTTGAATCACCGTAGGAATTATAAAGGCTAAACATATATCACTGAAGTGGGAAAACAAATCCTCTGAAGAAGTAGCAGTATGCCTTTAGATCTTGTTGACATCTGCTACATAATAGCAATACTGTTAGGTAAAGGTTTTATCCAAAACTTATCCCAGTTTTATTAGCTAACCCTCCCTTCCACAATCTCTACAGCACATTCCATAGAGAAATGTGAGAGGATTCACATGCTGCGGTTCTTTTCTTAAATATGAATAAGCCAAAAAGGAAAATCTAAATACAAAGCTGAGATCTGAGTTGCAAAGTAGATCTTTATGGAAAGTACTGAATTATCAATTCATGGATGTTCTGTTATTGAACAATATGTAAATCCACAGTAAAAACAGTGAGGTTTTTACCATTCTGACCTTGGTTGTTTGCTTGAAGATGTTTCATCACCCAACCAGGTAACACCATAATTAAGGTACTTTTTTCTGCTTGATTATTTGGTGTTAATGCCTGCTTATCTGAGTGTTGGTTGCTGGTGAGGAGGTATTTTGGTTTTTTTGTTGCCTTCTTAGCTTTTTCATTGTCTCTTTTGAATGGTGTATAAATGTGGTTTATCTCTATGCATCTGTTGATGGATGATTTATCTGAATGTCAAACTTCCAGGAATTCAATAGCTGGTTTTGGTCTAGGATGCTTACAGTTTCCTGTCATGGCCAGAAAGATAAAGGGGATCATCAGCCTGAGGAGTTTTAGCTGGAAGATTTGCAGGCATAAAGAGCAGCATTGTCTAGCAACAAGGAGAGGAAGTTACCGCTGGCCTCAGAAGGCAAAGAGGTGGAGCTAGGACTTCCACCCAATGCAAAGACTCACTATCAGCTGAGGAAGGTAGAACAAAGGCACTCAGCAAGACTATTGGCAAGAAAGAATTGTGTCTAATCAAAGGAACAAATCAGAATCATGCCTCCCATATGTAAGGGAGCCGTGTTCCTCACAGAAGTGTTGATAACTCTCCATTTAACTCATCATCATGGTCCTCAGTTCCTTAGCTGCCTTCTTGTTTGTTTGAACCTTTTTGTCAGACCTTTCTGTTTGAAAACTTTTTAGTAAAGGTAGAAAACTTACCTGTACATCTGTGATTTCCATGGGCCGGGACAACACATTCCCAGTTGAAACTGTGGTTATAGGTACTTTATATTTAATTTGATTTGTCTCCCATTCAGTAAAATAATGGACTTGGGCAGCTATGCTGAATCAGGAATTCTAGGAGTTGAAGTCCACAAGTCATGAAAGAGCCAAGGTTGCCTACCCCTGGACTTGGGTATTACATAAATATGAAAATATAAAATCTGGCTATACTATCCCTATTGAACTGTATTGTGTGTGACTAAGCATAAAGATAAAGGTAAAGGTTCCCCCGCACATGCATGCTAGTCATTTCCGACTTTAGGGGCCGGTGCTCATCTCCGTTTCAAAGCCGAAGAGCCAGCATTTGTCTGAGGATGTCTCCGTGGTCATGTGGCCGGCATGACTAGACGCCAAAGGCACACAGAACGCTGTTACCTTCCCACCATAGTGGTCCCTATTTTCCTACTTGCATTTTTACATGTTTTTGAACTGCTAGGTTGGCAGAAGCTGGGACGAGTAACAGGCGCTCACTCTGCTACGCGGCACTCAGGATTCAACCTACCAAACTGCCGATCTTCTGATCGACAAGCTCAGCGTCCTAACCCACTGAGCCACTGCATCCCTGTGACTAAGCATACATGAATTTAAATGGCCACCAGTAGTGTTATGTGTGAGGAGCAGAGCGATCAAATAGCCTATTTAATGATCAAATCCATTGGTTAATCACTGCATTAATACAAATGTTCCTTTTTTCATTTAAGAACTCAAAATCATTTATAGTACTTGTCCCCTATTTGAAGACATGCTTTAATTTTCAACTATGGAATCCCAAATAAGTTTTTTTAAAAAACAACATTCTCCAAGTATGCCCATATACCATTACTTAGTTAGCTCTAAGAAGCCAAGAAAAAACATCTTTCAGATTTGAATTGGTTCTTAACCTTCTTGGATTCAGTGAAATGTTGGAAGTTATGTAAATTATATATATGTTAGCAGCACTGAGGCAAAAAGAAAGGATAATTTTGGAAAAGGTGCAGAGAAAGGACCCAACTATTCACTGTAGAGTTCCATGAGGACAAATGTAGTAGTCCTGAAACTTGCAAGGTTGTTTGAACACAGCAAAAGAAACCCATGCCTTGGGCCAAACTTAGCACTTTGTACTGTATTGGTTCACAGAACCTCAGAAGCCTGGAGAAGTAAAGTGTTGCCTAGAAAAAGGGCAATAAATATCAAGTTATATTAAAGCAATTATATAACCCCAAGTCCCATTAATGAGTGATAAATATAACCAAGAAATGATCTTGCGAATTATATTATACACAAACAGATCAAAATTTCTTATTTTCTGAAACAAACATATGGTTCTTGGCAAAGGTTGTTACATTAAATAAGAATTGCAATTTGTTTTTATCTCCTGTTACCTCACCGTGTTCCATAATACACACATGTTGATGGACTAGTTTTGAATGTTTGCAATTCTCTTAGTACTTTTAAAGTATGTCATCCTTGTTCCAAACTAATTGACAGAGTGCTGCTGTCCAATTTCATATTGTTTGCTCAACCTAAAACACCTTAATATTTCTTTTAGCACCCTTACTGATAAAAGCATTAACAGTAAAGGCATTTTTATTCATCCGATTTCTTCCCCTTTCCCCTCAGAACACAGTTACATGGCCATTTCCCACAGCAGTGGTTACTCATAATGAAAAGGAAATATACAGTGAAACTGCAGAAGGAAGAGCTCTACAAAATGCAGCATTTTTGCCTGAAATGTCTTCTTGCAAAGAGCAAGAAAGGATACAATTTATCAGTATCTATTGCATTCTTCTCTCCCACTCTCAGGATGGACAGAAAAGCATTGGATATGATATGATATGATATGATATGATATGATATGATATGATATGATCCCATGCCATGAATTAATTATGACAAAAGAGGAATGCCTTAACCAAATTTGTATTACTGATCTCTGGGAGATTTATTTACCACAGCTCATTCCAGCTGCAGTATTTCTTCTGTCCCTAACTTTATTTAAACTCCCTATGTATTTAATTCCCATTGTGGATAGCGGGAGCTCATCTCCCATCACAATGGAGCTACCCTGGGTTTTTTGAAGATTTTTTTCCCCAAACGTCATATATCAAAACACAAATACCACAGAGGAAATTTCAATGAACCAGCCAAAACAATGAGGGCTGAGATATTGGCTAACATTAAAAACCAGCAAGCCATAGCTGGTTGAGGTTTACTGTTTTATCTGGTAGAGCACAATGGATTAGCACATTTTCCATGTTTAGCAAGAAGGCTGACACAATATTCAGAACTGACTGCATGGAAATGACATTGATCTGAAGAATGTGTCAACCATTCAATTTTTGTTTTAGTAGAAAATTTGAGAAAAAAATACACTTGGAATTGAAGGATTCTTAAAAAGTGTTAAAATAAAACTTGAATTTCCAATTACAGGCAGGTTCACCTGTTCCCATTAGTCTTCTATGTCCCCCTCCACCCTTACCACATTGTTCAGAAAAGCTCATCTTGCTAGTCAAACAGATAGCTGCAGGGAAGGAAAAAATATCCATGAATCTAGGATCTAGGCTTATTTTTAACCACCCATTATATCTGAAGGAATCAACCTTACATCTAAAAAATCCAAATGCCCAGAGAATGCCAAAATTTCTCTCACGATATATCCAGTTCTGATGATTCAACCGTTCTCTCTTATCTTGCATAGCTGTCTGTTCTGTAAAAAAGGTAGAAGTAAAGGTATCCCCTGTCCAGTCGTTTCTGACACTGGGGGCAGCCCTCACCTTCTTTCTTAATCAAGGGAGCCAGGGTTGTCTGAAGACATTTCCATCGTCATATGGCCAGCATGACTATATGCCGAGGCACATGGGATGCTATTACCTTCCCACCAAAGTGGTGTCTATGTGTCTACTTGAATTTGCCTGCTTTCGAACTGCTGGATGGGCTGGAGTTGGGGCAAGTAACAGGACCTCACCCCATTGTGCAGTACTCGGGTCTCGAACCTGGGCTGTCAGCTTATATAATAATAATAATGATGATGATGATGATGATGATGATGATGATGATGATGATAATGATAATGATAATAATAATAATAATAATATTAATAATAATAATAATAATAATAATAATAAGAAGAAGAAGAAGAAGAAGAAGAAGTTGGAAGGGACCTTGGAGGTCATCTAGTCCAACCCCCTGCTCAGGCAGGAAACCCTATGCCATTTCAGGCAAATGGCTGTCCAGTCTCTTCTTAAAAACTTCCAGTGTTGGAGCATTCACCACTTCTGGAGGCAGGTTGTTCCACTGGTTAATTGTTCTAACTGTCAGGAAGTTTCTCCTTAGTTCTAGGTTGCTTCTCTCCTTGACTAGTTTGCATCCATTGCTTCTTGTCCTGCTTTCAGGTGCTTTGGAGAATAGCTTGACTCCCTCTTCTCTGTGGCAGCCCCTGAGATATTTGAAACACTGCTATCATGTCACCCCTCACCCTTCTCTTCGTTAAACTACACATACCCAATTCCAGCAACCATTTCCTATATGTTTTAGCCTTCAGTCCGCCAATCATCTTTGTTGCTCTTCTCTGTACCCTTTCTAGAGTCTCGACATCTTTTTTACATCGTGGTGACCAAAACTGGATGCAGTATTCTAGGTGTGGCATTACCAAAGCATTGTAAAGTGGTATTAGTACTTCACTTGATCTTGATTCTATCCCTCTGTTAATGCAGCCTAGCACTGTATTGGCTTTTTTGGCAGCTGCAGCACACTGCTGGCTCATATTGAAGTGATTGTCTACTAGGACTCCGAGATCCCTTTCACAGTTACTACTATTGAGAAAGGTACCACCTATACTATACCTGTGCATTTGATTTTTCCTGCCTAAATGTAGAACCTTACTTTTTTCACCATTGAATTTCATTTTGTTATAACTACTTGCTAGATTTTTGTAACCGGTGCCTTATGCATCATGAACTTTATATTCATTTAAATTCCGGACTGAGAAAAGTGAATTCTGCAAACTGCATCAATTATGCAGGCAGATCTCATTTTTAAAATATATTGTATAATTTTGTAAAATGTAGAGGAAGAAAGCTGCAAGTCTATCCTTGACTACTCATCTAAATGTCCTTCCAGTTTTATTTTGTTTCTGGGTGTTTAGTAGGCATTGGTGCAATAATCTTATTGCAATGAAGGAAGATTTATTTATTAAAAAAATGAAACAGGGAGTCTCTAAAAACTTCAGAACCACCACCTCCTCCTCTTCCTCCTCTTGTAAAAGTATGAACTATGCATACTATGTTTAACCCATACTGTATCATGCTTAGATTCCAGAGACTGTAGTCAGAGCAGCCATAGTTTGTTGGCAGAATACAAAGTCTGCAGTTTGAAACTCCCAGGTTCGCTTCTCGACATCTGCAGTTAAGACTGGAGAAAACCTTGAATCTCGCAAAAGTCCTATCTCCTAGAACTGACAACTTATAATGCTTCAGTTGTCCTTGGACAGGCATTCCAATAGTGGTAGCTGGGACTGATAGGAATAAGAGTCCAAGTACTACAGTATATAGAAACCAGAAATTTCTTCTCCCCAAAATATAGAAACAGAACACAGATTGTCTTTAGCATGAGACAGAATCAAATGAATCATTCTCAGTATCAGTGTGATTCCCTTTGGAACCACAATGAATTTCCTACAGTACTGCAGTAGAAAGGTTGATTGATGTGTATGCATAATATTCAAAATGCCTGCCTGTAATTTACTCCTTTGTTGTTGCTGGTGGCAAAGTCATGTCCAACCCATCACAGCCCCATGGACAATGTTCCTCCAGGCCTTTCTGTCCTCTACCATCTTCTGGAGTCCATTTAAGCTCACGCCTACTGCTTCAGTGACTCCATCCAGCCACCTCATTCTCTGTCGTCCCCTTCTTCTCTTGCCTTCAATGTTTCCCAGCATTAGGTTCTTCTCCAGTGAGTCCTTCCTTCTCATTAGGTGGCCAAAGTATTTGAGTTTCAACTTCAGGATCTGGCCTTCTAAAGAGCAGTCAGGGTTGATCTTCTCAATTTACTCCTTATAAGGACATAAATGATAATAGGTGGCATAATTTCATATATCTCTTTCAGGGACATGGGTGATTCAGAACTGTGAAAAATAAATAAATAAAATTTCCAGGACCAGTTCCTACTCTTTTCTAGCAAAGGTGGAAATTATATATTTTATAATATAAGAGAGAAAAAAAGATGGCCCAGTGCATGTTTATACAATAAAGTCATGCCAAGTGCTTTATTAGGAGTGAAATGAAAGACTCCTGAACTAATATTAGAAAACAGATCCTTCCGTTACATTCAGTCATTGAATTTAAGGTTGGGTTTACTTGTTTTTAGTGGGTGTATCCATTATCCCTATGTCATCTTTGGCAGCTATATGTAAAAGATCAGCATAAAATTTCCTGTAGCCTTGAAAAGAAAGTTCTGGCCAGATGCAACAGCTCTGCCTGATAATATGACTTTATCCAGGATTCACAGCTTGAGAGCCACTTGCCTACATACTTTATTTGTCATAGGGAATATCAGCACTTACTATTTAAGATGCTCCTATACTGCCAGCTTGACTCTAATCTGGCTTTAAAAAATCTTGACCTGACTGAAAGGCTTTGGCAACAGATGGCAAATTATACAGCTACCATATCATCTCTCCTTTGGGTTCCTGGAAAGTTTCAACTACTGTACTTTCCTTCCTGTGGATGGAACTTTCTGGAAATATATGTGCATGTGTGTGGATGTCTCTAGCTTGTATATATATAATAACCCCCCCCCCTCACACACACACATCCAGAGAGAGAAAGGTAGGGGAGAGAGTGCGTGCTTATCTATCATCTAAGTTTAAAGTACTAAATCATGGATGTCAAACTCAATCGTGTCACGTGATATATCGTATCACAACATTTTGCCTTTGTGGAGCCAGGGTGGATGTGGCTTGCACATGATGCATCTGGCCCGTGGGCTACCAGTTTGACCCCAATGCACTAAAATACACATTAAAAAAACAGCTTTTTTAAAAAAAAAAACACCTTGTTACTACTATATTCTAAGTACTACTGTATATGACAGGGGTCCCCAACCCCTGGTCCATGGACCGGCACCGGGCCGTGGCATGCAACAAACCAGGATACACAAATAAACAAAGCCCCATTCATGGAATGCAGGCAGCATGTGAAACCATGCCCCCTCTGGTCCATGGAAAACCTCTCTCCACAGAACCGTCCTTGGTGCCCAAAAGGTTGGGGTCCTCTGTATATGACATATCTTTAACATGCTTGTAATAGCACAATCATAATTGTTAAGGCAATATTTCTCTCTCTCTTACTATTTCTCCCCATGACCTATTTCTTTTAATAAGAGCATTTCACCATTTTTTAATCAAAACTAGGGGTGGGTTGTTTTTTGTGTGTGTGTGTGTGTGTGTGCATACTTGTTTTACTTTAGAAACTATTCAAATTATGTCATAGATAGATAGATCTAGATCAGGGCTTTTCAACCTTTTCACCCATTGTACCACTTTTAGGATAAGGCAATGTCTGAATACCACCAGTCGCCCAGCAAGGTGTCAAAAACTTGACGGGGAAAAAAGATAAATTACAGGTAGTCCTTGACTTACAACAATTCGCTTAGTGACTGTTCAAAGTTACGACAGCACTGAAAAAGTGACTAATGACCATTTTTCACACTTATGACTGTTGCAGCATCCCCAGGATCATGTGATTTACATTCGGATGCTTGGCAACTGATTCATACTTATGATGGTCACAGTGTCCCAGGGTCATGTGATCACCTTTTGCAACTTTTTGACAAGCAACGTCAATGGCTGGGGGGCCAGCTCATCGCTCAGGTTGCAGGGTGCCTCTGTGGGGGGGAATCCATGGGTCTCTGGTGGAGGGAGGTGGGACTGGGGTGGGTGCCCTCCTTCCTCTCTCTCTCCCATTGTCCCTTCCTTCCTTCTTTCCTTCCTTCCTTTCCTCCTTCTTTGTCCCTTCCTCCTTCCCTCCCTCCCTTCCATTGTCCCCCCCTCCCTCCCTCAGGTTGCAGGGTACCTGTGTGTGTGGGGGGGGAATCCATGGGTTACTATTGTGAATGGGCAGGAGGGAAATCAAACTTTTCAATAGGCATGTTACTGTTTATACTCTGAAGGGCAAATATCCCTACCTTTCTTCTTTCCTTCCTTTCTTCCTTCCCTCCCTTTGTCCCTTCCTTCCTTCCCTCCCTCTCTCCCACTCTCCCTACCTTTCTTCTTTCCTTCCTTCCTTTTTTTTTCCTTTTAACTTGATCATATTTGAAGAAGTTCTTTTTATTCCTCCAAAAACCTTGGTTCATTCTCAGCAGTTCACAATTCTGGGCTTCTTCTTTTGTCACCTTTTTGTTTTCCCAGTTCCTCTCTAAGATTTTTGGGTCATTTCTTCTCTTCTTTTCTCCTCCATTCTCCGAGCAATTGTGCTTTCAACGAGTCCACCCCACCCCATTATTTCCTCTTGCTACCAGGCACTCTCGGTTTAGGAAAACCGCTTTCTGAAGTACAAGATAGGGAGGTATCAGACACAGTCACACTTCCATTGCAGTTGCCCTTAAAGTCCTGAAAAGCAGCACTGATCCTTGCGCTTGAGCTCTGGCAGCCCCGAAAAAGTGCCAATCAGCTACAAACCAGCACTGATCCTTGCGCTTGAGGCCTGGCAGCCCCGAAAAACTGCCAATCAGCTGCAAAGCGGCGCTGATCCTTGCTGAGACCTGGTAGCCCCAGCTCTGGGCCGCCACCTCCCTCCCCACCTCCTCACTGGCCAGGGCTACCGCTGGGAAGCCATCAACCCGCCAGGAGCTCTCTGTGGACTGGAGCCCATTGGCGGAGGTTGGGGCCAGCCGTATGGAGTTGCCAGCTGATCAGTGCATACAGTCGGCCCCGACCTCCACCAATGGGCTCCAATCCACAGAGAGCTCCCGGTGGGTAAACACAGTATGACTGGTGCATGGGTGCAACGCGGGAGGGAGGAAGGCAATGCCACGTACCACCAGCCTGGTGCTCGCGTACCACCAGTGGTACGCGTACCACCAGTTGAAAAGCCCTGATCTAGATATAGATCTATAGATTTATAGATCTCTAGGTATAGATGTATACATGCATACAGTATATATATCAAAAGCTGGAAAGTATCTGGACTTCTCTTAATCTTTGAAATGGCCTGAAATGGACATATCTGCTAGGACCAATTTTGGTCTTCACAAAATGACCAAATCTTTGTTAATTTTGGGAAATGGGTGATATACAAGTGTAATAAATTATTACTAACTCTTCTTAATTATTGTTTCAAAGTTTGGGATTGAATAGCACACTGAGTTAATAGTTCTGCCAAGTGTCCCCCAAAGGTGAGCCAAGAATTTTCTTGAAAGTTTGAATTTTGAATTTCTTTATCTATCTCTCTCTCTATCTCTCTATCTCTTTCTCTATCTATCTCTATATTGGCTGTTAACATTTTCTGACAATATTTCCTGGCCTGTCACTTTGTTACTATGCCATAATGTTTGTCGGTTGTCACAATGCTGTAACGAAATTCCCCACCTTCATTCTCATAGCATGACAATTGTTGACAAATTTCAACTCTTGAAACTTTCACCTCTGTCATCAGCATGAGTAGAAAAACTCTCACAAATCTTCCAATACTGAAGTACATCAATAATGTGATATACCCTGTTATGTATCCAGTGCAGGCATCTGCATAGCAACAGCCATAGGGGGCGTTGGCCTAGACGGTTTTGGCGGGAACCCTAGTTTCAGCGGGAAACCTAGGGCCAACCCCATTGGCTGGACGCCTACCTGGCTAGGTATTTAAGGAGGCCAGGTAGCCCTCGTTCCTCAGTACATTACCCCCCAATAAAAGAGCTGAACACGTACTCCGGCTGGCGTCTCTTCCTTGCATTGGACCCACTACATTACATACCCATTCCTGTGAAACGCCAAGCTTGACAGCAAATTCCTTTTGAGTCATCTGAAATTCATCAATCTTTCTCAGGTGAAACGTGGCTGCTATCCCAAATAATTTGTCCTAATCAGCGGTTTCCAGTTCACCATCTTTAGATTATTATTATTTTTTGGCTCAGTAGCACACAATCTACATAAACCTAGCCTCCCCATAAACAAACTACATTTAGCAATGGATTTCAATTAAAAGCAGTTTCTGCGGTCAAAAGTTCAATCATACCACATTGCTTAATGCGCACTGATAAGGAACTAACTCACTGAGGGTCTTAAGTTCAGGAACAATACCAAGGCAACCTTTTCACACAGCATTTTCCCACCAATTACAGTAAAGAGAAAGAACAGATGATAAAGAACGTGTCAGAGCTCTTAGTGTGTCTGTACTGCCATCTGTCAGTGATATAAAACGTTGGAGAAATGTTTCATTAATTTGTAGTACAGGTATCTCTGTACAGGTAGTCCTCAAATATGACCATAATGAAGCCTGTTCATTATGGTTATGTGTTGCAGTAGTCGTCAGGTGAAACATGTCACCTAACAACAGTCCCCTCCCCGCTCTCCCCAATGAAATGTAAAATGAACATGCAGGTTGTTAAGTGGAATGCAGGATTCCATTGGAGGCCTATCCTGGCCCTCCCAAGGCTTTTCCAACCCTAAAAATTCCCAAGCTCCACTTCCTTTCGGTGATTCTCCCCTCCCCCTTTTTAGAAATGGTTTCTTAATTTGTAATAGCAATGAATATCTGTAGTTCTCCAGGCTTGTGTGGGTTGGTTTCTGAATGTTTCATTACCAGGGTAGGTAACATCTTCAGCAGAGTTTATAAAACCATTCTGTTTATAAGGGTTTCGTGTGGTCAGTAGCTCTTGTAATGGCAAGGTCACATCAGGTGACTTGATGTAGGGACCCTCACCTGCATGACCTCACCATCACACGACCTACATTACTGACCACTTGAAGCCCTTATAAACAGAAAAACACCGACACTGACACTGGCGTCTCCTAAACTCTGCTAAAGATGTTAAACTAGCCTGGTAACAAAACGTTTGGAAACCAACCCACACAAACTCAGAGAACAAAACTTCACCCACAGTTTCTTAATTTTTGGATCCCAGTTTAGGAACATTTTCTTTTTTGGAATGAATTGTTCATGACATTCTACTTATACAATTCAGCTATTTAAAGAAGTGAACAAACAGTGATAACTGGTTACATTGTAACAATTCGAAACATAATCAGTAATTGTTAGTTTCCTTTACATGACTGTTTAAATTAAAAGCCAGAATATGTTCACTGACCTCTCCAAACCTACTTATATGTTTAATTTTAATTAAGGGACTGTAGACAGGAAATTGCTATGTATTTAAATTAGTATAAGGGGATTTTGTATAGCAATGGGAGATCGGAGGCTGGCAAGGAATTCGGAGGTTGTTTTTATTTAAGCAATAAATAAATATGGGATCGCAGCTATGCAACAAAATTCAACAGCATTTTTGCTTGCAGCTTAAATCTGTGTCAAATAATAAATATCATTATAAATATAAGCAGATATTTCTACTTTTTAAAATCTGATATTCCCCAAAAACTGGAATATATTTCCATAGCCTTGAAATGAACAAGTCAAATGTTCTCTTGTCGGAGAGTCCATTCAGATAAGCAAGAGGACTGATAGTTGAAGCTTGCATTGAACTTGAAGACAGAAAGAAATCTTTGGAGAGCCTTGATCATCAGAAAGTTTAACACCATCATTTGGAGCTTCTATGATCAATCTATTCACAGGTTTAAGGTCTTAAGGCATCATTCACTGATTCCAACTTAGACTTTGGTTATATAAAGTCTGCTTCAACTCAGGCTCAAACCCTAGTGAGTTACCTATGCACATGTATGTACTGGCATCCTGGGAAGGAAGGCAAGATCCTGCTTATACCTGCAAGAAGGTGTATGATCAGCCCTGGAATTTCCTGATGTTCTCCCATCCATATGTCTAATCCTGCTTAGTTTTTTATATTAGCCAAGACTGATCATGTCTTGCTACCTAGCTGGGTTTATTGTCTGATGTGCAATTTGTATACATAAGTTTTGAAAAACTGAGCAAACCATTTCCCCAGATACAATAGCAGTCTTAGAAAGCTTCTCTATTTCCCACCATCCTCTCAATCTGATCTTCAACCAATATGAAACAAATATTTATGAAGTTGGTTGAAATATTGTTAATAACTGCATTACCAACTTACAATTATTATATAAGTATGTTGCTTAACCAGTGTTAGCAAAACAAAAGTATTCATTCAAATCTTACAAAAAAAGCAACATTATCCATATAGTAGATCCAATCCATATAGTATTGCATTTGACAAAGTAGACCACAATCTACTGCTTGGTAAACTACAAATAGGTGGAATAGACAACATCACCACCAGATGGATTTGTAGTGGCTGACAAACCATAATCAACAAGTAGTACTCAATGGAGAGAAGTAAGCAGTGGGGTACCACAAGGCTCCGTCTTAGGCCCAGTACTCTTCAATAACTTTATCAATGACTTAGATGAGGGAATAAAAGGGGAAATCATCAAATTTGCAGATGACACTAAACTGGCAGGAGTATCCAACACCCCAGAAGACAAACTCAGGATCCAAAAAAGATCTTGACAAACTTGAACAATGGGCTTATCAAAAAAAATGAGTTTTAATGTGGAGAAAAGCAAAGTTTTACATTTAGGCAGGAAAAACCAAAGGTTTAAGTACAAATTAGGCAAGACCTGGCTCAAAAACAGCAACCGTGAGAAAGACCTTGGAGTCCTAGTGTACAATCGCTTGACTATGAGCCAGCAGTGTGCAGCAGCATCCAAAAAAGCTAATACAATCCTGGGTTGACCACACCTGGAATACTGCATTCAGTTTTGGTTGCCACATTACAAAAAGAATGTTGAGACTTTGGAAAAAGAACAGAGAAGAGCAACCAAGATGATCAAAGGTCTGGAGACTAAAACGTATGAAGAACAGCTGCAGGATTTGGGTTTGGCTAGTCTAAAGAAAAGAAGAAATAGGGATGACATGGTAGCAGTATTCCAGTATTTGAGGGGCTGCCACAAAGAAGAGAGGGTCAAATTATTCTCCAAAGCCCCAGAGGGCAGGACAAGAAACAATGATTGGAAACTGATCGAAGAGAGAAGCAACCTAGAATTAAGGAGAAGCTTCCTAATAGTGAGGGCAATTAACCATTGGAACAGCTTGCCTTCAGAAATCATGGGTGCTCCATCACTAGAGGTTTTGAAGGCGGGACTGGACAGTCACTTATCTGAGATGGTATAGGCTTTCCTGCTTGAGCAGTGGCTGGACTAGAAGACCTCCAAGGTCCCTTCCAGCTCTTCTCTTCTCTTCTCTTCTCTTCTCTTCTCTTCTCTTCTCTTCTCTTCTCTTCTCTTCTCTTCTCTTCTCTTCTCTTCTCTTCTATTCTATTCTATTCTATTCTATTCTATTGAGTTAACTTAGATCAAAATTGCTACTTCAAGGAGATGTAGCACTGTTTAAATTACTTCTTTTATGCTCTTTATCACAGTATAGGGCAATTCCAACTCCTCAGCAAGTTCTCAGTTGTTTAACGTGCCAAGCAGACATCTAATAAAGCAAAAACAAATCCAGTGCCAAAGGTTTGTTCTACTGAAGGCACTGAAATAAATGAGTCAAAACAAACAACAGAGGAATAATTTGACAACGGATAAGGCTCACAAGTGTTGACTTTTCGGCATCCTACCCAAAGATTGTCAAGATTGAGTCATTAGTTTATATCCAATAAAATCAGGGCGCTAAGGAATCGCAGGAAACAGAAGTACCTACAAAAGGAAACTTCAAAAAGAAAACTCCTAAAATGAAAGGAACTTCTTAATAAAGATTGGGTGCTAGTATTGTCCATTTATAGACACTGAAAAGGCAGTTGCGTAGAAATTTATAGGCTTGGAAAAGGCAGTCTCTGGCTCTTCTTCTTTTTGATGGATGTAGACATTTCCTCCTCCTCCTCCTCCTCCTCCTCCTCCTCCTCTTCTTCTTCTTCTTCTTCTTCTTCTTCTTCTTCTTCTTCTTCTTCTTCTTCTTCTTCTTCTTCTTCTTCTACTTCTACTTCTACTTCTACTTCTACTTCTTCTCCTGGGAGCATCATTGTCCAACATTGTCCAACGCTCTTTCCAGGGATATCTGAAACTATAGTTTTAAAATATATAGTAACCATGCTACTCGACTGCCTGGAGGCAGTTCAGGTCTGGATGGGGAGGAACAGGCTTCGACTCAACCCTGACAAGACCGAGTGGCTGTGCGTATCGGCATCCCGGGATATTCAGAATATTCCATCTCTTTCTATGGGGGGTGAGTTATTACCCCCCGTAGATAGGGCTCGCAACTTGGGAGTCCTCCTAGACTCACAGCTTTCTTTAGAAGACCATATAACAACTGTGACTAGGGGGGCCTTCGCCCAGGTTCACCTGGTGCACCAGTTGCGACCCTATCTAGACCGGGATGCCCTGCGTATGGTCACTCATGCACTCGTGACCTCTCGTTTGGACTACTGCAATGCTCTCTACATGGGGCTGCCCTTGAGGACCACTCGGAGGCTCCAACTGGTACAGAATGCAGCCGCAAGAGTTGTGCTGGGAGTTTCCCGATACTCCCATGTTACACCTCTGCTCCGTGAGCTGCATTGGCTCCCAGTTGTCTTCCGGGTGAGATTCAAGGTGCTGGTAATGGTCTTTAAAGGCCTACATGGCATGGGTCCGGCGTACCTTAGGGATCACTTGCTGCCGGGATCAACTTCCCTCTGCTCTGTGCGCTCCCACAGAGAGGGCCTCCTCAGGGTGCCACCGGTCAAAGAATGTCATCTGGTGGTCCCCAGGGGGAGGTCCTTCTCTGTGGGCACGCTGGATTTGTGGAACCGTTTGCCGGTTGAGCTCCGGATGGCGCCCGACCTTCGCTCCTTCCGACGCGATCTGAAGACTTACTTGTTCGAACAAGCCGGCCTGGCCTGATGGGTGATGGGTTTGGATTTTAATATTGTTTTAGTGCATTTTAACTTATTGTTGTTAGTTTTGGGCACCTTGTTTAATCTTTTTTTAATATTTGTATTCTTGTATTTTTATATGTTTGCCCTGTTCACCGCCCTAAGTCCTTCGGGAGAAGGGCGGTATACAAATAAAATTATTATTATTATTCTCATACATCTAAAAAACTGCAAGTAAGTGAAATATAAGTGGAGAAATAACATTATTTTAACATTTATCAGACTACAATAGCTAGTAAACCTAGATACCTTACATGTACCTCTGAGTTATCATTAGGATTATTTTTGCTCCCATAATAGCTCCCTAAAAGTAGAGAAATTGAAGAAGAGAATGAAATTGAATTTCATTTATTTATACGTTAATGAGAAAATTCTCAGCTGAGAAGGAATTAAACTAATTCTTCTGTAGACCAGCAGATGGTCCACATTTCAGCCTGCATTCTACCATTAATTTTATTATTTTTCTTTTAGTTTTTCATTGTAACAGTACTAATGTTTTAATGCCCGTGTTTTAAAATAAATGTTTTATTTTTTAAAAAACAAGCAAGCAACATGGGGATCGCTCGTAGTTTAATTTTTCATTTTTCTTGGAAATCACTGTGGAAAATTTACCAAGGAGAGTTGACGGAAGGAAAATTAGTATTTAGTCTGAATCGCAAAGTTATTTATATGAAAATTTATAAAAGTACAATTTAGGTTGCAATCATATGACCAAAGGATTCCTCTCAGACAGGAATTGGACTCTGACCTTGGTGGGGAAAATTTTATATTGAATTTATTTCCTACCGCCTAGCCAACTGCCCTGATTAAAGCTCAAAAAAATTCTGTGAAGGATCCAGATGCTTATCTACAAGCTTAGAAAATTTGGGGCTGGGGGCGGGGAGGAAAAGGCAACGGAAAGAAATAAGCACACACTTCTCACCTTCTCTCTTCCATCCTGTTGACAAGGCCAGGGAGACAGTGGAACAGTGACATTGGAATGCTCAAGAAGTAAGATTGGCTACTTAATAGGAAAAAATAAACCCCTACTCAACTTAAAATGTTTCACTGAATAAATAAAGCACTAATTGATATGTATTACATTCCAGTGACAAATGATCATTTGTTACTACAGTACCTTCTGGAGCTAAAAATGAGTTGACATGAATAATAAAGATTTTTTATGAGCATGAACTAAGCACTTTCAAGCTCATTAAACTGAGCAGGAAGTAGTTAAGGACCTCCCAAACCTTTCTATGCGCACTTTCTAGATTAACAGCTTTCAGAGAAGCAACAATGTAGGGCTGTTGCAGCAAGCCAAAAAGCATTCAGATAACACTGCTTTCAAAGGCAGGATTACCACCAGGCTAATTGTTTGATTGGCATGTTCTCCAATGTATTTTTAGATTTGCTGTAGGTATTTTTTTTTCTGCCCATCCAAAAAGAAAGATCCATCAAAGCTTTTTAGTTAGCCGGTGAAGAAGAATGCTAGTTTTTCATGGCTAAGAGCTGCTCAAGGTTGCTAGGTTCTCTGTAAAAGGCCAGGCAGCTCTATACAAAGTTCAGTTGTGATAAATCAGTGGGATTAAACAAGACTGGTGGAAGAAAGAAGTTTTCCTGTTCCCACCAACTGTTCTGAAAGTTTCTGTTTTTGCCTCTATGAGAAACCAATGATCTGTCAGTAGCATTGTTTGTTGTGTTCCCTTTATTCTTGGGGAACCTACATAAAATAGCTGGCAAGGGGGAGGGAAAACATGTCAGGGAATGAGGGGTCCCTGGATTACTGGATATGGGTGTTTATCTGTGGGGTTAGTAAGGAGTGTGCAATCCTGATCCAGCCAACAAAATTGCTTTTGAGGATTGCAAGTTTCTGCTTTTACATTACTGATTTTCTCCTCATCCTCATAGAAAAAATAACATTTACTTTTTAAAAATCTCTCTGAATTCTGTTCATGATGGATGTCCTCCTTCTTGCAGATATTCCTGTTACACAAACACCTTCCCTCCATCCCTCTCTGCACTCAGGACCTTTATAGCCCCACTTCCTGCTCATTCATTAGTCCAATAGGCTGGAATTGCCTGTAAGCAAAATCCCCTTTCTGAATTTGTTGGGGTGCTTTGCTGTCCTGACTAACTTAAGTACATATTTTATAAAGATCTTGACCATTATATGTAAAGTAGGGTGTTCCTATGTAGTGTTTACTATAGCAGTATTCAGAGGACTGTGATAACATCTTTTAATGTTGTGGCTAAAGGGAGCCCATCCTTCACCCAGATAGATTCAAACTGTTATTCTACAAAAACATGCCAAAGAGGGTTTTCATCAAGGGCAAATACATCAGATTCATACAAGGGCACTGAGTTTATCTACAATTATAACAATGAAATTTACATCTACTATTCCGTAACAAAATATAATAGTTCCAGTTCTGTTGCCAGCTGATGAAGGAAAAATTAATCTTCCAACTCTGGATTTGGAATGTGAAAATACTCTGAAAATTCTAGACTTATCACAGCAAGCACCGTTCCAATGATAAGTCTTTTTTAAATGATTGACAAAGATAGGAAGGGACTGGAAACCAAGTCCTGTGAAGCATGATCAAAGACACCTTGTATGTTTAATATGTAGAATAAAAGATGGAGGAATGAAAAAAAATAGTGATTTTCAGATTTATAAACGGTTTTATTACAGAGGGAAAAATGAACATATTCTTGGTCGTCTCAATGGGTAGGACTAAAACCAGTGAGTGAAAATACTGGGAAACAGATTCTGATTAGATTTTAAAACAAAATTCCTATTGATCAGTGGAATAGTTTGCCTCATAAAGTGGTATATTCCCCTGCTCTGAAAGTCATGGGTAGTCATCCATCCAAAATACTTTATCAGATGCTAGATTAGATAGGAGATTGGACTAAATAATCTATAAATTCCCTTCAAACATTATTATTGTTTGCTTCTAAGTGTCAGGATGTTTGTAGGTGGACATAAGAAAGGAGATGTGAGTGCACCATTAATCTTCACATTTCAATATTTGGAGCATAGGTTAAAAGTGAAGCGAAGTGCATATAAGACTACCAGAGTTAGCTTTGCCTGCACATTTTACTTCTTCTTCCCTTTAAAACCAGACATGCTTCCACACATAATTCCAATCTCTGTCAATCATTCTTGCATTTAACCCACCAAAGCTTTAGTTGAAGACAATTCAAACAATATTTCCAAAAAAGCGTTCTGTTTAAATGTTTCAGTTTCCCTCAAGGCAATTCTAAAAGTCATTAGAAAAGACATAAATGTTCGTCATGCCTTCCATTTTAACATCAAGCACATGGCAACCTTGAGTGGGGAAGTTTGCCATAAGTCATGGCATAATTGCTAGAATGCTCTATAGAGAATATTTGGTACATTATTTGCTCTAATCTTTAGGAACCTTGCTTTTAAAAAGAGAATGAGTGAGAGAGAGAGGCAGATTGTATATTTATGCCAAAAATGATATTTTTAAAGGAGACTTTTGGCATGGTGCTTGAATTCTCATGGAAAGAGCAATTTAAAATGCAGTCGAAATACCAACAAAATTTGTTTATTGCTTTGCACATCAATAGATAATTTTATGTATTGTTTAATGTATAATTTCCAGAAAGAAACAGCATGTAAATATTTATACTAGAGAACTTTGTTTAAGGGAAAACCTGGACAATGTATCCATGCAGCTTATTCTCAATTTGAGCTTACTGTTGTTTATACTATTGAGATAAATTAATCTAGGATCAGGTATTAGCAATGAAAAATTAGACAAACATTGGGATTTAAAACATTGGAAGAAATCTATTGCTTTGTCTGGAAATGTCTTTCCTTTGCCAGTATATGGAAGATAATACTTTAGCAGATGCTCTGAAGAACTGAGGAAAAAAATAGTTTATAATGATGGTAATGAAACTTTTGGAAAACAATAGCATTTCTAACCTTCAATAAACTCACCTGCTGCACAGGTGTCCTCAGAAAAATATGAACCTCTCAAAGTATCTTCCTTTTTACAAATCTTCTGAGCCTATGAGACTAATTCCACTTCACATGAAGAGTAAAAAAGAAATAGTCTGCTATTCAAAATCATGTAGACATTTTAAAGATTTGGGAAAGCTGCTGCACTGAAGGTACAGGTTTAAGGGATAGGCAGCATATTCATTTAAGAAGTAATAAAATAAATAACATGTTAAGGTTTTATTCTATCCAGAATATCTTGGGTGGGTTTTTCTGGCAAGAATGTCTTCATCAACTGAAATGGGGGACAAGAAAGCAAAGGTAACTCAGAGACGATCTAATGTCAAAACATGTGGTCCACCAGCATTCCGAAAGAATTGCCTAATATCAAAAAGATAGTTGAAGGAATACAGTAAGGCTTGATCAGGAGGCAGTAAATACCCCAGATTTAATCCAGCTCTTGAACTGATGTAACAATCTCTCCTCTAACTGTAAACACTGGAGACCTGAGAGCCATAAAATTAGGTTCTCCGAGACCCACTGATTTGAGAAATGTTGCATTGAGCCAATTGGAATTTATTGTGTATTTTATAATTACTACGTAATCTGGAATTATTTCCAAGCTTGAAATTTACTTTGGAGTAAACATGCAGTATAGAAATTAACAAGTTGTTAAGCTTTTGGGGTTATGGTTTTTGGTCACTGACTTCTTCTGGCTGCCCTCGCTTCCTGCCCTGAAGAGGGAGGAGTTATCTCATGAGATCTACCCTCAGGTCTGCTGAAGCATGGGAAACCAGGAAGCTGTCGATTACTGGAAGGAGATTTTATGCTGGCAGTAAAAGGCAAATTACTTGCAGACAGGCACCTAAGGCAAGAAGTCTCAGAATTTCACACACACACACACACACACACACACACACGCCTTAAAAGTAATAACTTTTTTATTATGTTGATGAATGGCTAAAAAGAATACTACTTTAATTTTCAAAGTAGTGCTAGAATACAGCCCTTTATACTAGTCAATAATGTATCTGGTAAATATTCAAATTACTACTATTATATTTCCTCCTCCTCCTCCCCCTCCTCCTCTTCCTCCTCCTCTCTCACACACACACATTCAGTAACTGATGCATAGATATATATGATTACATTAGCACCCAGCACAGCAATAAGTACTGAATTATTCAATTCTGTGCTGAAAGCTGCTTACTGTAAGGGCAATCTTGAAATCTTCTTTCTTGATGTCTGCTGTAGATAACTTATTCCAGAGGTGAGTCAGCATCCTTTGGTGTGGCACCACCCTCTAGAGCTGATACAGTAGTGCATCAAAATGTATATAAAACACAGTGTCATAAATAATGGTCTTGACCTCATTCTTTTTATTGGTATGTTTTACTTTCTATCCTGAAGTGCCTTTTGCTATTTTCCGCTGATCATTTGTTACAATTAACATAAGCATTACAGCAAGTTTTTTTTCTTTTTTTTAAAAAAGGATTTTTCACTTGGAACACAAGCATAATAAATCATTCTCATGGGAGGCTATAAAAGTCTGTTTCTGTAATGTATTAATGTTTGCTCCCATGAAAGTGTTGTGTAACTTAGGAACTGTAGGCAGGCCATAACCCAATTAGTTTCCCCAATACTACCACACAGGTTAGCATCTGAAGTAGGAAGAGCCTTTTTCTTTTCTTTTCTTTTTTTTCTTTTTTCTCATTTTTGGATTTCAGCTGTTGCCTATGCCACTTCCAAAAATCAGTTTTGGAAGCCCAGAATGTGACAGCTACAAGAGAGAGAAGGAGCGTCTGAAAATGACCCCTCCTTATTTCTTGATGGGAAAGGATAATTCAGATCTGATCGCAAACTAATGAAACAGAATCTTTATATATTATTAAATTGATTGATTGATTCAGACGTGCCTATTTCTAGAAAATACAAAATTCTTCATAGTAGTTTGAGGAAAGAATGAGGGCATACCCTTATATTTTTGGTGGCAGTGCAATGGCTGAGTGGTTAAGATTCTGGGCTTGTCAGCTGGAAGACTGACAGCCTGGGTGTAAGACCTGAGTACCACGTGACAGGATAAAGTTTCTGTTCTCAGCTTAGCTCCTGCCAACCTAACAGTTTGAAAGCATGCAAATACTAGTGGATAAATTGGTACTCTACTGCGTTTGGTACTGTCATTCTGGCCACATGATGAGGGAAGTGTGTCTTAGACAATGCAGGCTCCCTTGGCTGAGAATTGGAGATGAGCGCCACTTCCTTGAGTTGGTCATGATTGGATAGGAGAAACCTTTAACCCTTAACCTTTTACCTATTTTTGAATGCATTCCCATTGTGCCCAATTGTATGCATGTGTTCCAATCTATGTCTTCTTGTAAGTTAATTTTCCTTAACACCTATATCTTTGCATCTATTTTCAACATAAAGTCATCATTGAAATAGCAGATCATAACACCTGGAAAAGTATGAACTCTGAAGGATAAGTCACTCTTTTCTAGTTCATACATTAATTGGAAGGCTTGCCAGGTTGGGGAGCAGTAGGCAGTGAGGTGGACTCACAACAGAAAAGGGAAAAAAACTGGCTTAGCTCCCAACAGCACCAACCACATCAGAGTCATTTGCTCCCTGCTGCTTGGGGCATCACCATTATTGTTCAGGTCATTCTGTATGACCAGGACCATAGCAATTCGTTCAGAAAAGATAATGTATTTGTATTACAATTAAAATGAAACTATTTTTTTCTCATCCTGGCTCTGTCAACTTAGGGCTCTTTAAAGGAGCTCCCTTTATGATGATCCACACTTGTGGTTTCTTGTAGGAGAAATCCAGGAATTTGGCTGAACATGAGTCTGATTGTCATTTAGCTCAGTATTGTATAAGGCCCAGCCACCAGGTTCTCAGGCAGAAATCTTTATTCCCTCAGTTACTTGTTTTTTGTTTTTTTTTCAAAACCAGGAAACTGAGGGAATAAAATGAGAAGGAAATGTATGTTAGCGCTCAGTCAGTAGCCAATTGAAGATGGTTTGGTCCCTTTCATGATTGTCCCTTGTAACTAGGAGGCCAATTTTCTGTTTTGAGATACTCAAAATACAGACAATCCTCCACTTACGACCGTAATTGAGCCCAAACCTTCTGTTGCTAAGTGAGACATTTCTTAAATGAGTTTTGCCCCATTTTGCAACCTTTCTTGCCACAGTTGTTAAGTGAATCACTGCAGTTGTTAAGGTGATCACACGACCCCAGGACACTGGAACCGTCATAAGCATGAGTCAATTGCCAAGCATCTGAATTTTTATCACATGGCCATGGGGATGCTTCAGTGGTCATAAGTGTGAAAAATGGTCATAAGTCACTTTTTCAGTGCTATTGTAATTTTGAAGAGTCACTAAATGAACAGTTGTAAGTCAAGGATTACCTATATAGGAGAAAGGTGTGCTTTTGTCTCAAGTTCTATGTGCAATCATCATTGGAGTTGTTGGGAAATGCCGCAACTGATTCCTCTGAGACGTCTATTAGGTTTAAGATTTAAGATTTTATTTTTATTTTTCAGTATCATCAGGTTTCAATTAAACTTTCCAAAGCCAAAGATGACTCATCCATGCTGGATCATTCATACAAAAAGTTATAATTATTGGCATGTACCAGTTAACATCACCTTAAAATAGTTTGCAAATAAGCATCTGTTATATAACTTTAATTCCAAATTGATATGGGCACTGAAGGTTTGTTGTTGTTTTTTAAACTGAAATTGGGGCTTTTTAGTATAAGATGATGAAGCAAGTCTAATCTGATTTGCTGATGATTGAAAGATGTTACTGCCTTTTAAAGATGTTTGGTTGTCATAGTGAGCTAAATTAATGTTTTCAAATTGAGTTCCTAGAAGCAAAAGTCCACCTGCCAAGAATCATTTTTATAAATGGAACTAACTGCATTTTATGTCATATCTCAAGCCAAATCTAAATGACATGGAGAATATAAAAAGGGAGGGTGCAAAGATGTTCTGGATCATTATGCCAGAAAACAGAAATCAGGGTGTGACCTTCCTGCTAATAACTTAAACCAAACATTGAAGAAATTCCAATCTGTTTGACTGATATAAGATCAAATTCCATGCTTCCTTTTTTAATTAATTGGTACTGGGTCACACATAAAAGTTCATTGTACTTCTATTAGATCTATTGGAATCAGTGGACTTTAAGTAAAGAATCTTAAATCTTAGTTTTTTAAAAAAGCACTGACTAACTATGAAAAAGTTTAGTTCTAACCCCTAATTTCTAAAATAAATTTGTCCAGCAATGATTCATACTAAATAGTTAATCCTAGCAAGTATCTGTTTAGATACAATAATACCAATATGGCCTGGGTCCGGGGTATTTGAGGGAACACCTGCTGCCGGCATCAAATGCCCTTCGCCCAGTGCGCTCCCACAGGGAGGGTCTGCTCAGGGTCCCACCGGTAAGAGATTGCTGGCGGGTGACACCCAGGGATAGGGCCTTCTCAGTGGGGGCGCCTGCCCTCTGGAACCAGCTGCCAGTGGAGCTGAGGACTGCCCCCGACCTCCAATCATTCCGCCGGGGCCTGAAGACCTGGCTCTTTGAGCTCTCTCTGAGTTTAATCTTTTTTAAATTGGTTTTTTAACTTTTGTATGGCTGATTTTTAACTCCCTGTAAACCGCCCTGAGTCCTCAGGGAAAGGGCGGTATATAAATGTAATAAAATAAATAAAAATAAATACCAATGTAAGCAATAGATGGAATCACACAGCTTTTTCTTCTAGAAGAAAATGTAGCCTTTTCATAAGGTTGGGGGAAGCAAATGTCTCGCCATCATGCCACATGCTTATCAACATGGTTCTCAGCAAAGCATCTCGATACATTTTTGAATGTCTGTCTTCAACAAGCCAGAATATGCAAGCTCAGGAAGTGATAATCAAACTGAAGAATGAGTCAGATCCCAGTAGGGTCTATATGTCAGCTCAGATAGATGATATTTGATAAATAACTTCTTTACATTGAATCTGAATAAGCTTCTTGGTTCTTGACTCCAGCCGGTCAATGAAGGCTTGAAGGGCAGCAGCTTCTTGAGTATGATTTTTTAAAAAAACTGAAGAAGAGAAGTCCTAATGTCATAGGAGATTTGCTATATTCTTTGTGCTGTTCTCACCAAGTTTCAGTGAAACTCTTCTAATCCAAGTTATATAATTAATTGATCAGACTTCCCCTAATGCAGACATGTCAAACACAAGGCCCGGGGGCCGGATCCGGCCCACGAAGTGGTTTCATGCGGCCCGCGAAGCCATCCTGGAAACAGTGAGGGAATGGCCCCCACTGCCTTGGCCCTGGCCCAGAGACCCTCCTTCTGCCAGAGACCCTCAGATCTGTCCCACTCTTGCCCAGGCCCCCATAGGCACCCTCGATGCGAACGATGTAGAGCTGGCCACTCTCACCCAGTAGGCCATATGCACTCTAGCCACGCCCACCCAGTAGGCCACGCCCACCCTGGCCATACCCACCCGGCCCCCTGAGGGCAACCGCAATGCTGATGCGGCCCTCAATGAAATTGAGTTTGACACCCCTGCTAATGGCTCATTCTTTCATATTCAGTTGGAACATTCATTTAGAAGTCATCTTAAAAAAATGTTCTGCCTAAGATCCCATTTGACAAATCAATCTCTTTGCTTCATTGACCTCAAGATTGCCTTTGACATTTGTCTTTCCTCCTACCCAAGCCTCCACCTTCCTCAGTTTGCTGATTCAGCCTAATGTTACTTTTAGCCATCCTGGCTTAGTTTGCCTTTCATGCATCCTTCGGGTACAGTGCTCTACTCATTATCTAGGGTATCCTTCAATCTTTTGGGCTCAAGAAACTAGGCAACCAACACAAGATATTGTGATGGTAGTGCTCACATTTGGAATGCTTCATTAAATAAATAAATCCATCATTTATATGCTGTCTTTGACATTCCTGCAGTGGATAGTCTAGACTCTTTTTCTCCTCAAAAAAAAAAAAAACAGGTTCATAAGCTTACAGTGGCAATTGCTAATAAAAAATACAGGAGGATCTGGACAGACTTGAACACTGGGCGCTATCTAACAAAATGAAATTCAACAGTGAAAAAAGTAACCTTCTACATTTAGGCAAGAAAAACCAAATGCACAGGTATAGTATAGGGGGTACCTTGCTCAATAATAGTAACTGTGAGTGGGATCTTGGAGTCCTAGTGGACAATCACTTAAATATGAGCCAGCAGTGTGCTGCAGCTGCCAAAAAAAAGCCAACACAGTGCTAGGTTGCATTAACAGAGGGATAGAATCAAGATCGAGTGAAGTACTAATACCACTTTACAATGCCTTGGTAAGGCCACACCTGGAATACTACATCCAAGATGTATAAAAGATGTTGAGACTCTAGAAAGAATACAGAGAAGAGCAACAAAGATGATTAGGAGACTGAAGGCTAAAACATAGAGGGAACGGTTGCTGGAATTTAATATGTCTAGTTTAATGAAGAGAAGGGCGAGGGGTGACATGATAGCAGTGTTCCAATATCTCAAGGGTTGCCACAAAGAAGAGGGAGTCAAGCTATTCTCCAAAGCACCTGAAAGCAGGACAAGAAGCAACAGATGGAAACTAATCAAGGAGAGAAGCAACCTAGAACTAAGGAGAAACTTGCTGACAGTTAGAACAATTAACCAGTGGAACAACCTGTCTCCAGAAGCAGTGAATGCTGGAAGTTTTTAAGAAGAGACTGGACAGCCATTTCTCTGAAATGGTATTATAGGGTTTCCTGCCTGAGCAGGGGGTTGGACTAAATGACCTCCAAGGTCCTTTCCAACTTCTTCTTCTTCTTCTTCTTCTTCTTCTTCTTCTTCTTCTTCTTCTTCTTCTTCTTCTTCTTCTTCTTCTTCTTCTTCTTCTTATTATTATTATTATTATTATTATTATTATTATTATTATTATTATTATTATTATTATTACGTATTATTATTATTATTATTATTTTTTTCCAGCATGAAGCAAAGCAGCCTCCATTATGCATGCCCACAAGTACATCAATTCATACAAGGGCACTGAGCTTATCTGCAGTTACAACAATGAAATCTACAAATACTGTTCTATAACAAAATACAGTAGTTCCAATTCTGCTCCCGGCTAATGGTGGAAAAAATTCCCAACTCTGGAAAATATTTTGAAAATCCAAGACTTGAATTATTGAATTCAATATTCAAAATCAATATTCAATCATTAATAGCCTTTTTTCAATTGAGTTTGGTATACTAGGATAGAAAGGAACTGGAAACCAAGTCCTGTGAAGACTGACCAACATGTAGAATGGAAGATAAAGATGATATAAATAAAACAGGCAATGAAATAATCCAGCAAGAAGCAAGGTGGCTAGTATCCTGCATGCCCATAAATACAGTTTATAGCATTTTTGGATTTAAAAAAATTATAGCCTGCCATAATGTACCGGTATGTGTATGCATCTGTTGTAGATTTCAAGTAATGATGCTCAGAATGTTCCTGAACATTTTTTAAGCATTTATCTTCAATGGACAGATGTGAGATATGTTACCACTATCTTTTTATAGAGCAGCAGTTTTATTCCCCCATTTTACCACAGGGGCATTTATCAGCAACTTTAAATCCCTGTGAAACACATCATCATCCAAGGGATCATTTCCATGTTCTCAAGCCATAAAAATTAAAAACTGAAATTGAAAATTGAAATAAATCCAAGCTAACAGGATAAGAAAAATCTAATGTTAGTCCCATAGCATATATATCAGATGTGTTATGTACATTATTACAGTTATGAGCAGCTTTTGCTTCAAAACATTAGACACAACAGACTATTGCATAATGTACATCTCTCCTTTTTAGCCAGATTATAATTGGCCTTTGACCATTTGAAAAGAATCATTGGAGAACTCCACACAGCAACTATTGTCCTAAAGAATAACTCTTTCATTGTCTTAATTATAATAATTTGGGCAACTAATTGAGTATTAACTGTATCCTGACACTCTGAATATTTATGTAAGTCATCCTTCTTTTAGCCAACTCTGGGCAGCTCCCAATAAAACAACAACAAAACCACATATATGTAGAGCCATTTTAAAAATTATAAAACACAATTAGTTAAAACCCAAAACATTAAAATAACAAAAACCTGGGCCTCATCCATGTTAACATATCATCATATAATCTTCCCCCAAGGCTTGAGGTCTTTAGAGCATTACGGAAGGGTAAAAGAGCAGAAGCCTACCAATGAGTTGTTTACTACAAGATAGGCAGCAAATAAATTCAATAAATAAATAAATTTTTGCTTCTTATTTTGTCATTCCCTGCTCCCTTCAACCAGAGTACTTGGTTGATTACTTGGTTGACAACAGAAGCAATTCTCTTAATGCCTTGCTCATTTTCCTGAGATAAACTAGGGTTAGGAATACCATCAAGAAGCCATTGTGTATAATATCTTCAGTAGAGAAACTAGTTTGGTGTAGTGGTTAAGGTATCAGGCTAGAAATTGGGAGACCATGAAGTCTAGTCCCACTTTAAGCACAAAGCCAGCTGAGTGACCTTGAGCCAGACAGTCTCTCTCAAACCTAGGAAGCAGGCAAAAGCAAACCATTTTCAAAACTGTTGCCAAGAAAGTTGCAGGTAGTCCAGGCAGTCACCGGGAGTTAAAAACTAATGTGAAGGTACTCAAAGATTTTTTTTAAAAAAAACACACTCTTCAGTACCTTACATTATTAACAAAAAATATTCTGCTCAGCTTTTCTAAATTCAAACTGTTTCTTCTTTTGCTCTGCTCCCAGTTAAGTTTCCCATGAACCAGTGACTCCCATGCATTTCCTCTCTGAAGAATGTAAGGAAGAAGGTTTAGACAGCAAAACCTAGATAGGAACATGATTTATTCATGAAACCAAAATCCATGAATATAGTCTAAATATTTCTGTGCAGGCTTGCCAGAAATCTGTCACCAATATGCTGCTTAGGCACTTCTCCCCCCCCCCTCTGTTTTCTAAGGCCATATGTTCTAAGTAGTATGTTCCAGCTTAACTATATCTATATGCAGTAAGTATTTGATTCATTAGTACTACTACTTTAGAGTATCCTTTGCCAAGATAATAACTATTATCTGGCAATAACGATTCACATTTCCAGAGGTCTGGGACTTTCCCTTAATTTCATGTGGTTTCCTATTAATAATAGCTTATAGAAATGAGATTGCTACTTACTTCAAGGAACATTTGAATAATGAGAATAATGAGAATGTAGTGATCCTGTCCAGTAATATCTTTGTAAAATATTTCCTAAATATCTCTGATAGATTATTTGGCCACCTAATCACATATTATCTCTTCTGTTTGGCAGAACCACAGTGAGCATTATATTCCAGGGAACATTATTTCCCCTTCTAATAGATATTGGTCTTCTATGTAAATATTCCAGAGAGTAAAATTCACATTATCAAAATGTGGTCTATTTCTAGCCAACAATTTCATTCTATATGAGAAGTGTCTTGCTGCATGCATTGTTACAGCAGCCAAATGCTGACTCTTAGAGGTCTTTTGCATTATTTAAACCATCAGGAGAAAATAAAAGGTTTTTATTCCATTTGTCAAATAGGTATTGCAAAAATATTAGGGACCTAGCAACACCACTGCAGCATTTGGGAGATGATGTTTATCTCAATGGATGCTGATTTTTTTTTTACTTGCAGACCGCTGAAATATGAAATATGAAATATGCTTCTGCCACTGATAAGACGGAATCCCATCCTTGAGATATTGTTAAGTGATTTAACCATCTTGCAGGAAATCTGGAGAAATCATGGCCAATTTTTTTCTGTTTACAAATTTGGTAGAGGATTTCAAAGGGCATTTGGGCCCAGCTTCAGTTCAACGCTGTTGCCAACTATGCTCAAGGGTTTCAGGGTCGAGTTTTATTAATTTTGAACTAAACTTTTGACTTTCTGCATTTAAAACAGTTGAATGTGCATTGGCAATCAGGAGGGTAAATGACAATGCATTATAATCATGGACCTTTCACAAAGGTCCATGATTTGCTACAGATATCATTTAACTGGTGCTTATCATTAAGCAAGTACCTCTTTAGATGATTTGTGGCACAGCATATGTTTTAATGATGTGAATTTACCTGTCGTGAGGATCAGCAAAACATGTGTCATAATTATAAATAAATTTTAGTTTTAGCTAAAATTTAAATAAAATTTTAGTTTTAGTTGAATGAGATGAAACAAATTTTGGAACTTAAGAAAAGTTGGATTAAAAATTATTCTAGTCATGTTCCAGTTTGACATTTTTCTTCCATCTTAGATCAATTTTCTGAAAAACGGTTCCTTTTACTTCTAATCTGACAAGTAGAATAGCTGACTGGTATATGCAGAAATCTCTCTGTTTCAAGGTCAACCAAAGCAATTACTTATTCAGAACTTGAGAGATACTGTAGCATATGACTAAATATTTCCCATTTACCCACCCCAAGAAGTTGATTGGCATTATGGCAGAAGAAGGAAAACAAACTGTGGTTAAACTTGGGAATCTCAATCTGCTGGATGGAACGGGAGAATCATAGCTGCATCCAACTAGGCATGTGTTCCAGAAATATTTGGTAAAATACATACTCTCTAACTGAATGGGGAGGTCTATATAGACAGTGATGCTAATATAAACATCAACAAAGTGAAACAAAACAGGTAATTAAACAAGGTTTTGTGTCTATTCATTCTGCACATTACAGTTAATGGCCATCCAGTTTAATTAATGGCACTATGTCAATTCCAGGAAAGTAAAAATATGTCTGCATGCAAATAAAGCCTATAAGCATACTTAAAGGACCAAAGAAATAAAATATGAAAATAACAGCTAGGAATATTTTGGAAATATCTATCAAATATAAGGCATTTTCACTTCATAATGACAGCCAAGAAGTAAGGCAATAATTCCAGCATTTGTACCTTCTGGCAATATCATACTGAGCTATTAGAAAATAGATTTATAACAAAACTGGTTTCAAAATTGTTTTGGAGTGAAACATTGAACTAAATCTGATACAGAGAGTAGAAATATAATATAATGTGGCTGTATAAACATCTAAGATCATTAATAGCCATATGGCAATTAGATCTTAGATGAGTATGCAGTCTCAAGCTATTCTTCCTGTGGCTTTCAGATAGTCTAGGACATGTGTTTTCTTTCCACAGCCTGATCAATTGTAGCAGAGAAGAAATTACCCTATGTAGCAAAATTGTTAGGGGAAAAGAAGGAATGGGTGTCTTATTTCTAACTATCTTCCTTAGGATTGCTGCAGCAATGTTCTTAAACTGCTATACCTTCCCTTGCCCATGAGCATGGCGGAGGAAAATCAAGTCAACTTCAGCAAGATTGCTAATAACATTGGACAATCAATGGACTTCAGCAGCAGAAATAAATAAATCGGTCCAGGACAAAAAGTTGCTGGGTTTTCATTTTATGTTACTACAGTTAATTTTAAATTGAATTAATCCAGATACCTGTTCTCTTCTGGACAGCTTTCCATGTAACTGTAAGCCACCTTGGACAGCTTTCCAAAGGGATTAGGGTTGACCAGACAAAGAGTTTAGTCTAGGTCCAGATACACATAACAGAGCACAAACAGAAGATTTACAAGGTATGTCCAGTGCTGTGATTTTAATTTACCAAAAGGTAAGTGAGACTCAGAACATTTCATCTCATATGCATAAAAAAATGCCAAGCACTAATTCTCAATCTACTGAATTTTTGCACAGATTGTTCAGAAATAACTAGTTGGAAACAAAAGGGAAATATCAGAATAGATTTGTCCTTTAAAATGTAAAGCATTTATGTTATAATGAGCATGTTTTACTAGCAGGATCACTAGCTTTATGCGATCTAAACATATTCTAAACCAGCCAGGCTGGTTTCTGCAAATCTCAGTTAGCTTCCTTGAAAACAGATCATAAGCTGTTCCACCCTTTTGGCTATGCATAAAGACAAAAATGGTAATGATGAAGAATCTGAAAACATTTGTGAGGAGAAAAATAATCTGTATCCCTAAAGCAAGGAAATGAAAACAAACTGTTTTGGGGAAAACATGATCAAACTGCATAAACAAAATACTGACATAAGATAAAGGAAGAACTTTTGAGTATTCATCCTTCTTAATATTATAACATTTAAATCCCTTTAAATAAAAGTAATTCCAATAAAAATTCCATCCAAAACAAGTATTTCTCTTTATTTCAAAGAAACAATATTTCTTCCAGATATCTTATTTATTGTAACTCACTTGATCTCAGAACTATGGATGAAAGATTACCCTTCATGCAAACATGCTCACAAAATATAGACATTCCATTCTCATATACTTCTTTCACACCTATATGCATTACACACACACACACACACACACACACACACACACACACACACACAATCTTTCTACATTCCCTCACTTTTTACCCCATGAATAGATTCAATTGTTTTACACAAATAAATCTCCCTACTCTCTGCTTAGATGTGCACGAAAAGGGCTGAATTAACGAAATCAGTCCTGTTTAGATAAATAGGATACTCTGTATAGGAAGGATGGTAAAGTATTTATAAGGTTCTGTGAGTGTTGGCAAATCTTTGCTTTCTTTTTCTCACTCCCATGAACTCCTTCCTAGGATTGCTAGGAAGGTTGATAATTAGACCAATGACAGACAATTTTGAAGTATAGGATTTGCCATTTCAGTGTGCAAGGACAAGTGTGTGGAATTAGACAGTACTAGAGCAACCATATTCATTGTGTATTCATTGTGAGTTAGAGAGAGCAGAAAAATACCCATGACCAGTTGAACTTCAGGGGGTAAGCTTGAACGGTATCCTAAATGCCCAAGCACTGCATGAATCCTTGGGCCAGTGTACATGCTATGTACAATACACAGGGTTCAGCTACCCAGTACAGGTAGTCCTCAACTTAACAACAGATCTTTTAGTGACCATTGAAAGTTACAACATCACTGAAAAAAGTGACTTATGACCATTTTCACACTGATGACTGTGACAGCATTCCATGATCACTTGACCAAAATTCACTGTCTTCCTTTTATGATGGTTTCTGCTTCTGGATCAGGAAGCTCTGGGGAAGTCTTCTAAGTAGACATCTATAGGATTGCACTATCTGTTTATTTATTTATTTGACATACATGGTATAGCAGTCATCTTTTTTTCTGGATTTCACAGACTGGCCCCAAATAACTGACCTTTATTCCTAACTTATGTGATTTCCTTATGCAGATTTCCTCCGTTCCACTCCAAATGTCTCTTAGTTTATTATTATTTTCTCCTGCAAGTGGACATTCAGCTTTGGCTTTTGTGTGAGCCAAGATCCTGACAGTGCTTTTACATAGACGCTAAGGTACTTACAGATATGTATTTATTTGCTTCTTAGATGCATTAACCACTTTTTAGTTTAAATTTTAGAGAGACTTTTTTTTGCCCGATATCATACAATGGATTGGAAAACCCAGTAAAAACAAAGCCTGGGACAGGAAAGTGAATAAAGACTATGGCAGGCAATTATTTCTGAGGAAAACAGTCATAGAGGAAGAGTGATATGGCTGAAAAATCCCTTTCTCTAATAAAATTCACAGTGATGGAAATTGAGAAGAGAATCCCAGTTTCTTTTCTTAATTTCTAGGCAATGTCACTACTTAAATTTGATGCATACATATAACAATCCTTTTATTAATTAAGGATTTAAACCAATTCACATTTAAATAAGAGTAAGTCCAGTAGTATAGAATTGACTTCTCAATGGATATATTTAGGATTCCAAGAGAACTGAGTTTGAAAAAATTAAATTCTAAAAAAGCCTTCTAAATTAGTCCATTACACATAATATACATAATTCAGTAATTGGTCATACTTTGTTATTTCAGGCACAATTTAGCCAAAGTAAGCCCTTTGATAGCATGATCCTGTGCATGACTATTCAGCCCATGAATTTATTAAAAACCCACATAAAAATAAACTTCAGCATTTTGAATTTAGTGAAGAAGGATATGTAAATTTCCTTCCATTCAGAGTGTGTTAAATTAAAAGTCCTTAGACTATAAATTTTTCTTGAAAAGTAATGCTTTCCCAAAGGATTTGGGTTAGGTGGCTATGGAAATTATATTAATATATTTTATTTCTTTTTTCTATTTCTTTAGCCTAACCTTTTCCTGCAGAAGGAAGCATAACCTCTTCATGGCTGTTTCTTTATAAAGGACCAGTTGCATCCTTCAGTTAATCATCAATCTATTAATGTATAAAAGGGATTTTAAGTATTTTTGTACTGCTTGGGCAAAATCACTAGTGTTAACATTTTGTAAATTAAAATTGTCTCCTACGGAAAGTGTTTAAAGCAGGTCAAATCAGGGCAAAGCAATTGGCAGTGTACAACATAGGAGACATATGCTTTCATTTGTATGAGTTTAAAGTAACATCAACACAGATGCTAATAATGCACTTTCTCTGCAGCTGCTTCCAATCTTTGTTTCTCCCAGGCTCAGCAATACCTTTATTCTACAGGCAGACTTTGATGCTTCCTTTAGCTTTAAATTTGGTGCCATGTCTTATTGAAGTCCATGGGCTGATTGCCACAGAATTCAGTGAGACAGAGCTAAAGAACGGCACTTAACGCCCCTTTATATCCTTACACAAAGAAAAAACATTGACAACATGCAAATCCTTTCGCTTTTTTCCCCCCTTTCCACTTGGCAAGGGGTGGGCGTGGCAACAATCAGGTGTTTTGATTTTCGAATTCCAGATGCCACCTTACTCTAACTTCAAAACCCTGATACAAATTAAAAAGAATTAAAGAACATAAACAAACCCTAGCTACAAATTTCATTTGACACAATTGGTCTGCTGAACTGCAGGAAAAGTCACACATAGTTGTGCACATGTACATACTACCTGAACTCATAAAAATACAAGTCTTTGGTCTTAAATTCTGATTCTCAGCAATCCAGCATCAGCAGATTACACAAATGCAGGGTTTAACTAAATGTTCTCCATTTGACAATATCACTCTCACTTTGGCTTATATCAGGCTTGTGTGCATTGAAAGGAAAGGCACTGGAATCACATATCTACCAGCTGGTGTTCCAATTTCTGATAATCCCATAAAGTGTGTATTTCTTTCCTGTTCATATTGGGCATGTTTTTCATAACTAGACCATAAGAACTCTATGCCATTATCTTGTAGAAATGCAGTATATGTTGTTGCAGAGGTCTCATCCACACGGCCTGCTTGCTATGGCATTAAGTAACTTATTTACCTTTTTTCAAAGGCAAATCTTCAGTATAGACCTCCATGCTGTAATCAGCTGGAGATGTTCCAGCTTCAAAGCACTGTGTCTCTGCTATTTTGGCAGAGCTTGCAATCTTTTAGGGCACATGGAGATGGAATCTTCTCAGCGAAGTGATCTGCTGGGCTCCAATTGGCCTGATGCATGACTACTCCCTTCCATTGGGCTGGAGAGCTCTGGACCTCTACAGCCATTTTTGCAGTGGCTGTCAGAGGAGCCTACATCTCATTGGAATAGGCTATTCTTTTTCTTGCCTTCAGGTTTAGGAGTACTGATTGCAGGTCTGCTAGGAAATCACTCTTAACACTGATATACAAAATGGAAGGTTCCTCGAGACTCATGTACAGTAGGTTCCCACCTCTGCCAGGAAAGCTCCTTGGAGATTTCAGCTTTCTGGTAACAGGAAGGCTAGGTCAGTGGTAGAAAGGCAAGGAGAGAGGGTCTTTCATTCTATGGGCAGTCTCAGGAGCCCCACTAAGCATGGGCATGTTATTTCAAGGGGCACGGGATGGCGTGTTTCAAGACTAACAATTTCAGCTAGAATATAAGGCACAGGGCCTCCTACTAGGATTGGCTGGTAGAGGTAGTTTCATCACTTGAAGAGTTGCTTTTTCCCACCCTAGGATTGGAGTGGGGAACCAATAAAATTGATGAGGTTTGCTTAGTCTAATACTTAGAGGGAATCACTCTCTACTGAGTGAAGGGACAATCTGTTCTCATGCGCCCCCAGCCTTTTATTATGACAGAAAGTGTGGCAGAGATATCCATGACTGCCACTTCTGTTAGCTAGCAGATCAACCTGACAGTCCATTCAAGAACAAGCATCTCATCTTGACTTGAATCTCCCCCTCTTCCTATTTGCTGGGGCAATTTTGGTGGATGTTGCATGGGTTTATGGCTTTTGCCATACTTTCAGGGCATGTAGTTCACAGCCCCAAACTCCCTTTTAGTCTGTACTATCTAATCTTCTGTGAGTTTTCTGCTGGACATGTTCAGGGAGTGATTGGTAGTGATACAGGCTGGGAGAGAAAAGAAGGGGAAGGAGGCCACCAGTTACCCAGTGCACTGGGTGTGGGCAGTAAAACAGAAAACATTGAAATGCAGAAAACAATAGGCTTGTGGGTACAGTGGCCATTGGTATATGTATGACTCACAGGCAAACCTTCTTACAGTCTTTTTTAATTTAAGGAGCTGCCTGTGTAGTTTCTATGCCTTTAGCTATGCTGCATGCCCCTATTCTCAGTGTAGGTTGAACAATGGTCTTTACCGAAGAGGTGATGTAATGAAGCTGGACTGCGTGTTTTCCCTCATCTCATCTCATTTGGCTGGGATTGCTGCTCCGTTACCTAAGCCTATCATCCTTCAAGTCATATCTGGCATTACAAACACCTGGCAGTACAACTGTGACTTCCTGACTCCTCCAAATTTCCTAGGGGGGGACTCAGACCTGAATTGGCTTCACTTTGCCTACCTGCATTGTATTGTATGTAATTATCAACACTGTTCAATATAAGAAATGCGTGTCAGCTCCCTTTGACAGCTGACAGCCGCACACGCGGTCTCCGTTGACAGCTCCACACGCGACTACGGTTGACAGCTGAGTTTGACAGCTGCACACATGGTCTGCGTGGATTGGAAGGAGCCGAAATGGTGGGAAGTGTTCTAAGACAGGGATTGGCTAGCTCCCCCCCGCTGGCATCCCTATATAAGGGGAGATTGTCCCCTACTTGTTCGTTCCTGTGAGGCAAAAAAAAGAACTGTTGTGTTAAGCCAGCTGTCCTCCTTCTTACCAGGAACCCGCCGCGAACACTACATGCATTGCTTTCTATCAGCCAGAAGAAGACAGCTGCCAATCATGTCCAGGCCTTAACATTAGCATAATATGGTTGCTTTGTTTTTCTTTCTCAGGACCCTGACAATGCCTTACTATCACCCATATTGTAGTGTATCTGTTTGGTCCTGGAGACCTCATTGAACCTCTAAGAACCATGGAAATGAAAGGACCATGAATGAAATGAGATTGAATCGGATAAAGATTCTGATATAAAGACGTATGTATCTTATATAGATATAAGATGTTCACTTCACTGATTTAACTCCCCTTCCCCCCTCCCCCAAATACGTCTTTTGTTTACTTAGGATCAGATTTTTTTTTCATGCGTTGGTTATATTCCCACCCTTGCTTAGGTGACAATGCTTTCTGGCTAACCAATGACGTCAAAGGGGAGGTAAGTGGAGTTAGGCATGAATGATTCTCACTCTTAGTGTTTCCTAGTTTTGGAGAGTTCTTGACTTCGAGATTAGAAGAAAGGAGCTGAGGCAGCCCTACCTCAGTAGTTAACCTTGTACCTGTCACGCTGCCTCATAAGGAAGTCAAGAACAATTGAGGGAGGAAATCCCTTTTTAATGACAAGTTAATTGCTCTTATGGTAAGTGAGTCAGGCATCTTGTTTGCCACAAGCAGAAATTTGCCTCCAGCAATAGCAGGAAGACAAAACCTTCACAATACAATCCACAATTGCATCTCCCTGTTTTTAGTGAGCATAGAGTTCTTCCGCACTGTTTGGCCTTAAAAATAATGATATTACAAGAGAGGAGTTTTGATTGGGACTATGATATTTAATTTAATTTAATTTAATTTATTAATATTTCTATACCGCCCTTCTCCCGAAGGACTCAGGGCGGTGTACAGGGCAAGAATAAAACACAGAAATTTACAAAAACTAAAAGATAATTAAATACATGCCCGATTAAAAATACAGTTGATACATGGTAAAAAACCCCAATAATAATAGTAAAAACCCCACCAATCCCCCCTCAGGCCAGGCCAGCTTGCTCGAACAAGTATGTTTTCAGATCGCGGCGAAAGGAGCGCAGATCGGGCGCCGTCCGGAGCTCAACCGGTAACTGGTTCCATAGCTCCGGGGCGCCCACAGAGAAGGATCTCCCCCTGGGGGCCACCAGCCGACATTCTCTGACCGGTGGCACCCTGAGGAGGCCCTCTCTGTGGGACCACACAGGGTGGATGGAAGTAGATGCCGGCAGCAGGTGTTCCCTAAGGTACTCCGGACCCCTGCCATGTAGGTCTTTAAACACCATTACTAGCACCTTGAATCTCACCCGAAAGACAACTGGCAACCAATGCAGCTCACAGAGCAGAGGTGTAACATGGGAGTATCGGGAGACTCCCAACACAACTCTCGCGGCTGCATTCTGTACCAGTTGGAGCCTCCGGGTGGTCCTCAAGGGAAGCCCCATGTAGAGAGCGTTGCAGTAGTCTAGATGAGAGGTCACGAGGGCGTGAGTGACCGTGCATAAATCATCCCGGCTTAGATAGGGCCGCAACTGGCGCACCAGGCGAACCTGGGCGAAAGCCCCCCTAGTCACAGCCACCATGTGATCTTCCAAGGTGAGCCGTGAATCTAGGAGGACTCCCAAGTTGCGAGCCCTATCTACGGGGGGGTAATAATTCACCCCCCATAGAAAGAGATGGAATATCCGAATAGACCCGGGATGAAGGTATGCAAAGCCACTCGGTCTTGTCGGGGTTGAGCTGAAGTCTGTTCCTCCCCATCCAGACCCGAACCGCCTCCAGGCAACGGGACATCACGTTGAGGGCATCACTGGGATGGTTTGGGGTCGAAAGAAAAACCAACTCCAAAGCCACGAATGATCTCACCCAGCGGTTTCATATAGATGTTGAACAGGAGAGGCGAGAGGACCGACCCCTGAGGAACTCCACAAACGAGAGACCTCGCGGTCGACCTCTGCCCTCCTGTCAATACCACTGTAAAACCGTGCCTCCCACTCCCAATCCCCTGAGACGCCGCAGCAGGATACCATGGTCGATGGTATCGAAAGCCGCTGAGAGGTCTAATAGGACTAGAACAGAGGAATGACCCCTGTCCCGAGCCCTCCAGAGATCATTCACCAGCGCGACCAATGCCGTCTCCGTGCTGTGCCCGGGCCTGAAACCCGATTGGGACGGGTCTAGATAATCCGCTTCATCCAGGACCAAAGGGAGCTGATGCGCCACCACACTCTCAACAACAAGAAAGCGAAGGTTGGAGACCGGACGAAAGTTGTTCAATACAGCTGGGTCCAAGGCAGGCTTCTTGAGGAGGGGCCTCACCACCGCCTCTTTCAAGACGGCAGGGAAGCTACCCTCACTCAAAGAAGCTGATATAACTGCCTGGAACCAGCTGCGTGTCCTCTCCCGGGCTGCATAAACCAGCCAGGAAGGGCACGGGTCCAATAAACATGTGGTGGAGCTCAGTCTCCCCATAATCCTGTCCACTTCCTCCGGAGTCACAGAATCAAACTCCTCCCAGGTGATATCGACAAGACCGCCCGTGTCCTGATCGCCAGACTCTGCCCAGTCACAGTCCAGACCGGTCCGAATCCGAGCGATTTTGTCCGACAGATAATTGTTAAACTCCTCGGCACGACCCTGCAAGGGTTCCTCCCTCACCTCCTGATTAAGAAGGGAGCGAGTCACCCTAAACAGAGCGGCCGGGTGATTATCTGCGGACGTGATAAGGGTAGCAAAGTGATTAGACCTCGCCACCCTTATCGCAGCGAGATAAGACCTAATATGGGTTCTTAGTCGCAATCGGTCGGATTCGGATTGGCTGGACCTCCAACCGCTCTCTAGGCCCCGTCTCCGACGCTTCATCTCCCGGAGCTCCGCGGAGAACCATGGAGCTCGACGGGATCTGCATCGGGTCAGGGGCCGCAAGGGTACAACTCGGTCAAGAGCCTCAGTGGCTGCCCTTTCCCAAGCTTCCACTAAGGCATCTGCCGAGCTGTGAGTGGGGGAGGCAGGTGGGGACCCCAGCGCTGCCTGGAACCTCGTGGAATCCATTAAGCGTCTGGGGCGGTACCATCTAACTGGTTCCACACACCCACGGCAGGGGGTGGCAAAACGGAAGACCAGCCACAGGAGATGATGATCGGTCCATGACAGGGGCATGATAATTGGAGAGCCCCCACCAAGATCATCTAACCACCGACCATATAAGAAAACTAGGTCCAGGATGTGGCCTCCCTCATGAGTCGGTCCTGAAATTACTTGCGTCAGGTCCATGGCCGTCATGGAAGCCATGAACTCCCGAGCCAACTCAGATGATCCTCCCAGAGATGGTAGATTGAAGTCCCCCAAAACTATAAGTTTTGGGAACTCAACCACCAACCCAGAGAGGACATCGAGAAGCTCAGGCAGGGCTGCTGCTGCGTGACTAGGCGAAAGGTACACCAGCAGCAAGCCCAACTGCGCACCAGGGCCGCATCTCAAAAAGAGAGACTCACATCCGACTATCTGCGGAACGGTGGCCTCCCGCGGAACTAAGGTCTCCCTCATAACAACAGCCACTCCCCCACCCCTACCCTGAGCCCGAGGCCGGTGTAGCACCCGGAAACCTGGTGGGCAAAGATCAGCCAGAGGAATACCGCCCTCTGGGCCCAACCAAGTCTCCGTGATGCAAGCCAGGTCCGCCTGCTCACCCTCGACCAAGTCACGGACGAGAGGGGCTTTATTAACGGCAGACCTGGCATTCAAGTACACCAGCCGGAGCTCAGGAGGCTGCACATCCTCACTCCCGGGACCTCGGGGTAGAACAAGAGGGTCGGAACGCCTCACCGCTTGCAAGCAGCGGAGAGGCCTTCCCTGAGGTCGATACGGCCCTCTGTCCCGGCACCTGCTGCCATTCCCTAACGTCGTGGGAATGGGCAATCCCACGACATGCCCTGGAGCCCCAGGGGCGACCGACCCCCGCTCCTCCCCTCCGCGATCAATCCTGGCCCTGGCCTGAACAGTGGTTGCTGGACTGCCCCCCATATCCGAACAACCAAAAGAAGTTCCCACCCCCCTCCCTAACCTCCTAAAAAATTTAACCAAAAAACTAACCAGGGGCCTCTTATTTGGCTTATATCGGAGGCCCCTGCCCATGCCCAGCCATCTCTCAGGGTCCCAACACTCGGGCCCTTCATCAAGAGAAGGTGTAAAGAGTAAGGCGGGTCGCTCCCAGGATATGCAGTCACAGAGCATTTAGAACATTGAACGTAGAACAATAGAGTTGGAAGGGGCCTTGGAGAACTTCTAGTCCAACTCCCTGCTCCAGCAGGAGACTCTATACCAGAGGCAGGCAACCTTGGCTCTTTTATGACTCGTGGACTTCAACTGGCTGGCTCAGGAATTCTGGGAGTTGAAGTCCACGAGTCATAAAAGAGCCAAGGTTGCCTACCCCTGCCCTATATTATTTCAGATAAATGATTGTTCAGTCTCTTTTTGAAAGCATTCAGTGGTGGAACATCCACAATTTCTGAAGGCAAGCCATCCCACTGGTTGATTGCTGTAGCTGTTAGGAATTAGGCCCGGGATTATTTGCAGGACTGTCTGCTGCCAGGAACGACTTCCCATTGCCTGGTGCGCTCACACAGAGAAGGCCTCCTCAGGGTGCCGTCGGCTAGACAATGTCGGCTGGCGACCCCCAGGGGGAGGGCCTTCTCTGTGGGAGCACCTGCCCTGTGGAATCGGCTTCCCCTTGAGCTCCGCATGGCCCAAGATCTCCGGTCCTTTCGTCGCAAGCTCAAAACATTTCTTTTCCATCAGGCTGACCTGGACTGATGATAGGTTTTTTTAAAAAGAAAATGTTTTTAATATTTTATCACTGGGGCTTGTTAGTTTAATCTTTTTTTAACATTTGTATTATTGTGTTTTATTGTTGTTAGCCGCCCTGAGTCCTTCGGGAGATAGGGCGGCATATAAGTCCCAATAAATAAATAAATAAATAAATAAATAAATAAATAAATAAATAAATAAATAGATAGATAAATAGATAGATAGATAGATAGATAAATTTTCTCCTCCATTCTAGGCTGCTTCTCTCCTTGGTTAGTTTCCATCCTTCATTCAAGGTTTTATTCTTGATAACCATCAGAATACCTTTCAAAATCTATGTTTCCCAAAACTTTATTCCAATATAAGAAAGCCTCCCTTTAGACCTATAGTCATTTTCCACAGACTACAAATAGTACTTGTGTGGCTTCTACTTTAGAATGCAAAAAGTTAAAGCCTTCTCACCATGAGACCCAGATCTGGCAGAGGACTTCCTCACCCCATCTCTCTCTCTCTCTCTCTCTCTCTCTCTCTCTCTCTCTCTCTCTCTCTCTCTCTCTCTCTCTCTCTCTCTCTCTCTCTCTGTGTGTGTGTGTGTGTGTGTCTGTGAAAGGCTGCATTTAATTCCTATTGAGCCAGTTGAACTTCTAAGCTGTCAGGAGTGTGATAGCCTCATTAAGATCCTATGTATGTTCCTAATCTTCAGCTGACAACCCATCCCAGCTGGATAAATAAACTTGAAGAGCAATGCAGAGTTAAAACCAAATCACATTAGTTTGTTTGTTACATTTTCCTACCTCTCTTCTCATCTTGTGAATTGACTGCTGCTTCCTTGATATTGCATGACAAGGCAGCATAGTTGTTGTATACTGGCAAGTTTTCTCAGGCAAGAGCAAAATAAACAAATTCCCAATGTAGTGAAATTTCAGGCTGGGAAATTTCATGATAATATTCCCTACAGCAGCCTAAGTTCCAGTGAGGCCTTCCTTGTGCATAGTAGCCAATGGGTTGAGTACTCTTTCCAAACAGCTTAATGAAATGATAGCTCACCACACGCTAGTTTTAAATCAGAATGTGGAAGAGTTGCAGAACTGCTTGTACTGGGAAAGTACACGAGCTTTTCATGGACATTTTTCTTATACATTAGAAGGTAGTAAAAATAAAATTACTTCAGGATTTTAAGCGTGAGAGAATTCTCAGTGCTAGAACTGACTACAATTCTCCTATGGGAGAATTCTGCAAAAGTATATTCTGATAATAATGCAACATCATAAAACAGTGACATTCATCCTTTTTCTTATTCTGTTTCCAATAATGCAAAGGTAATCTATAACTTTTTTCTCAATCCAAATAACCCTTCTCTGCCTCATATGGCTAGTTTCTTTTTAAGGAAGACAGGGGTAGTTGGGCTAGGCTAGGTAGAGATGATCTCTAAGGGAAGTCCAGTTCCCTCCTTCTGCCAGAATCATTTCTCTCCCTGATAAGAAGATTATTTGTTACCAAAATAATGAACAGCTACAAAGTGTTCCCAAAGTGTTCCTCGACTTCCCAAAAGGTCTGCTAGCTCTTTGCACCAAAAAAATGACAAGAGTTTTTCAGCATAAGTTGCCTATATAAAGGTGTCTAATTTGATGATAATAAGATATTTGCTGGAATTCTTGGACAGTAAACTTAACCTTCTTTCAATAAATACTTATTAATCAGAACTCTTACATTCTTCTTCCTTGATTAATAGACTCCAGTCTAGACTGCAAGGAGGGGGTATCTGACAATGTTAATTCCCTCCCCCCCCCCCCGTGGCTGCAGTTTAATTCAGAACCTCTATGAGTGTTTTTAATCAAAAAGCCAAGAATCTTTGCACATGACATGTAGCAACTCTTTGTCATATACTCAATCAAAATAAAATGTTGAAATCCTAAAAAACAGCTCTCAATTCTCAATCCTTTGAGAAACATTTTGAGCTTATTTTATTTCTTGGAAGATTCTTACCAGAGTGCAATTTGGGGTCCAAAGTATAACCCTGGCCCTGCTTTCAAGAGCCACAAGATAGGTGACAACAAAGAGACTCAGGATCAGCTTTTGGGTTGGAGTGAATATGCCAAAATTCAATATAAGTGACAGTAATAGCCACCTGAAGCTGGCAACCTGAAGTGGCAAGAACCACACACATGTCAGAGAGGCACCCTTGATACAGGTCAGGATAAAAACATCTTCTTGGTAACAGTAAATGTATGTTCCTAGGCATATTCATAGCAAGTACAACTGCTTTGGGTCTCTGAAACAGCTGCTTTCCACAGCACCTACCTTGAGGGCTGGGCTGCCTCTTTTCACACCCTCCTCCTTCTCCTCCTAGTACCCTCAGTCCCACAGACTGAAGTAACGGACTTCCCTTAGCTCAGGGGTAGGCAACCTTGGCTCTTTTATGACTTGTGGACTTCAACTCCCAGGATTCCTGAGTCAGCATGGCTGGCTCAGGAATTCTGGGTGTTGAAGTTCACAAGTCATAAAAGAGCCAAGGTTGCCTACCCATGCCTTAGCTGGTACAGAGGTTTGGTATCATTTGTTTGACTGCTGCAGGAGTGAATTCCAGCACTGGGCTAGTTCGCCTACCAGGTTTCCTTTTTCCTTTCTAGTCTGTGATCTCTTACGCCTCATATAAAATAAATCTGGAATTGAAATCTTTATTGATTGATTGGCTGGTTGGTTTGATTTATATAGCTGCTCATCTCTCCAAACATGATTCTTGCTGATGTAAGATGCTGATCGTAATGCGTTTTCTTAAATCACATTGGGACGTTTGTGATTGATATGTCTAGAAGTAGATTATACTGTAGACGAAAGAAGATCCATCATCATTATTAAAGTGAATCTGTGATGCTACTTGCTCATTGTCAAAGGATTTGGTGGAACTAAAGTATATAACCAGTTCAGAGGAAAGTTAGAATACATAATTTCCTCTGGATTTCTTCTTGCTGTTTTCCTTTTTTCCTTCTTGGGACTGCCTGATTCCATTCCATCATGGAATCACTGAGTCCAATTTATCCACTGGCTAGCAGTCCTGTGTGTTCCCAGAAAGAATCAATTATGTGGCTTCTGCTTTCTTTCTAAATCAAGCCTTACATTGTGCTTTTCAAACAAAATTAGTCTTGCACAAATCACAGGGCATTTTACAGATGATTGTGCATTGTAAAATATCCCACCATAGTTATCTATCTACCAATACATCATCTATCATGTTTATTCAGTCTGGTGCTAAGTGCACAGAAACAACCAGTTCATTATGCCATATGCTTGCCATATTTATCCCAGGAGGCTCCAAGGAAGCCTTTGAAAGAATGCCATAAAAATATTTATTTCCTTTCTTCCACTGTTATGTCAGGTGACAGGTGGGGAGTTTTATCTGGTCATGCAAAATAGTCTTTGTTGATCAAAATGCTTTTCAAAAGGTCATTGGTGGTAGATAAGAGGAGTATACTGTAAGTAATTCAACCACTCATAGTCCTCATATTACTTTCTGAGAAAGTTCTCAGAGATAGATGGAGTTTTGGATAGGAGCACAGAAGTCATAAAATTATAAGAGAGCTGAGATGCAAGTCACAAACCTACAGTTGCAAAGGCTGTCAATTGTGGTTTGTCCTCAGAAAAGAGGTTATTTGGGGGGAAAAGCACAATTCTATATTAACAATATAGATAGTGGATTTGAATAGATCTTTAATGTAATTTAAGAACTTGTGAATAAGGAGAAAAAAAGCCAAAAAATAAAACAGATGTGGCCTTCAAATGATTGACCAGATCAAACTGTCCATAATGAAAAGACAAGTCAAGCAGCCCAAAGTTCAATAATAAGAGTAATTTAGATATTTTGTAACTTCATTGCGATGGTTTAGACACCTTTAGAACAGTTCAACAATTGTGCCTGAAGATAAATTATAATTTAGGACTGCACTTCATTGCCCAATATATTAAATGCAAGTTGTATATGATAGAAAATATTCTTCCAGGCATCCAACAAACCATTTGCATTCAGCCTTACTTCAGGAATGCAAAAACAGAAAATGAGACAGTCACACATTTGCATGGTGGCATGGTTGAGAGATGACCATAACAGATCTTGTCATGTTTGATTTCTCCTCTGGATAAATAATTATCTATTATAAATCTATTGTCCTTTTGTTTCATGAGTATATATTATTTTTATTGGTTGTAAGCTGCCCAGGGTTGGTTTTAAGATGGACAGCTATATAAATGTTGCAAATACATACATACATACATACATACATACATACATACATACATACATGTTATGTGCTTTTTTTGTAAGAAAAAAGGTGCCGGAACTCACATCTTGAGAAGTAAGTAATAAGTATTTATTTTTAATTTTTAAATTTGGGGTCACACTTACACTAAAAATATTAAAAAGATTTTCAATTCAATGATTTTTAAAAATAAATTATTTACCTTTTGCACGTAGTCAATCACTGTACACACACCCACACATGTCAGTTGTGTAATAAAACATAACGGTTGCTGCCCGCGGTAAGCACTCAGCGTATGACCACATGACCAATCACAAGCCAAGCAGTGCCACAAGCTGAGCAGTGCCATCACAATCATCGCAGACGAAGTACGCATGCATAGGACTTGACACACAAGCAGCTCGCATGCACCGTTTTAATGATTTTGCTGCCGACCTTTTACGCTTGACAGAGCAATTCAAGTCCATGTGGACCCAACATCAAATTTTCAAAAGTTATTTTTAAAACTTGGAAAATCCATTGAAAAAAGTGCCAGAACTTCATTCTGATGTGTTCTATGACAAAAGAAGCACTACATATTATCCAGACTCAATGGGAATAGGTTTCAAATTTCTTTAACAAGTCACATTCCCTGCCAGTAGTCTATTATTTCATAGGTGAAGTTTCTGAAGTAAAGTTTAGAATAGAATAGAATAGAATAGAAGAGAAGAGAAGAGAAGAGAAGAGAAGAGAAGAGAAGAGAAGAGAAGAGAAGAGAAGAGAAGAGAAGAGAAGAGAAGAGAAGAGAATTTGGAAGGGACCTTGGACGTCTTCTAGTCCAGCCCCCCTGCTTAAGCAGGAGAACCTATACCATCTCAGACAAGTGACTGTCTAGCCTCTTCTTAAAAATCTCCAGTGATGGAACACCCACAATTTCTGGAGGCAAGCTGTTCCACTGGTTAACTGTCCTCATTGTCAGGAAGTTTCTCCTCAATTCCAGATTGCTTGTCTCTTTGATCAGTCTCCAATCATTGTTTCTTGTCCTGGCCTCTGGTGCTTTGGTGAATAACGTGACCCCCTCTTCTTTGGGATAACCTCTCAAATACTGGAATATTGCTAACATATCTCCCCTGTTTCTTCTTTTCTTTAATCTAGCCAAGTCCTGCAGCTGTTCTTCATATGTTTTAATTTCCAGGCCTTTGATCATCTTAGTTGCTCTTCTCTGAATTTTTTTCCAAACTCTCAACATCTTTTTTGTGATATGGTGATCAAAATTGGCTGCAGTATTCCAGGTGTAGTCTTACTAGGGTTTTATAAAGCGGTACTAATACTTCACCTGATCTTGATTCTATGCCTCTGTTTATACAATCCAGGAGTGTATTAGCTTTTTTGGCTGCTGCTACACACTGCTGGCTCATAGTCAAGTGATCGTCCATTAGGACTCCAAGGTCCTTCTCACAGTTACTGGTTTTAAGCCAGGTCTCACCCAATCTATACTTGTACCTTCAGTTTTTCCTGCCTAAATGTAAAACTTTGCTTTTCTCCACACTGAAACTCATTTTGTTGGGTAGGGCCCATTGTTCAGGTTTGTCAACATCTTTTTGGATCCTGAGTTTGTCTTCTGAGGTGTTGGCTACTCCTGCCAGTTTGGTGTCATCTGCAAATTTGATGAGTTCCCCTTCAATTCCCTCATATAAGTCATTTATGAAGATATTAAAGGGTACTGGGCCTAAGACAAAACCTTGTGGTACCCCACTGCTTACTTCTCTCCATGTGGATGTAGTGGCATTGAGGACTATTCGTTGAGTGATTGTGATTCTCTTTTTAACTATAGGTTCCTATAGCCATTTCTCTTGGAGAACTTGTATTCTTTATTATAATGGTTTGAAGGCTTCACGTGTACTGTATGTGGAGGAGAGAAAGAGATGAAATATTTACATGTGATGATATAAGATCACAATTAGTCCCACTAAACTCTTTGGGCAGGTTTTGGGGGTTGTTAAAATAGGATTAGGGATCACATGGACTTCAGCTTGCTTATTTCAGATAAGGTAATGAAATTACTAATTACTTGCATTTACTTTGAGTTACATATTTGCTAACTGGGTTTGAATTATTAAGAGTATACACACACAGACACACACACATATAATTAAGTCAACATACTGCAAATCTATCTATCTATCTATCTATCTATCTATCTATCTATCTATCTATCTATCTTTCTTTCTTTCTATCTATCTGTTAAATGTTTGTTAAGCATTCAGAATACACTTGCTTGGTCTCAGACACGGAACAAATCTTATTTTCTGTTTCAGCCTAGTTCGAATCTCAGAAGGGTATGGCTGACTGATGAGAACAAATAGGTTTGAAATGATCATATCGGTCATATCATATCATATTGGATTGCTAACAAAGAATTAAAGGGAGACTGATATGCATTTCAAACTTATTTGTTCTCATCAGTCAGCCATACCCTTCTGAGATTCGAACCTGGGCCGATTGCACCTTAGGCAATTGTTCTAACCTTTAGGATATATATATATATATATATATATATATATATATATAGATAGATAGATAGATAGATAGATAGATAGATAGATAGATAGATATAGATATGTATATGTATATGTATATGTATATGTATATGTATATGTATATGTATATGTATATATATATACATATACATATTTCGAACTCTTTATGTTCTCATCAGTTAGTCATAGTCGAATCTCAGATAAAGGGTATGACTAACTGATGAGAACATAAAGAGTTCGAAATGATCATCTTAGCCTCCCAAATTCTTTATTAGTAATTTGAATAATTTGCACAAATAATGAGCTGTCATAAGTTGACTAGTTCCTGTGGATAAGCCCTGAGCCGGGCCAAAACAGGAATGAAAGAGTTAATTAGCAAGGTCCATTCAAAAAGCCTTGACAAATACTTAAACATACATTTGCCTTGCCTTCCAGCTAATATAAGAGAGAAGGAACCCGTGGCTCAGGAGGTTAAAACACTGCCTGATATATAATCAGCCCGGGTTCGAATCTCAGATAAAGGGTATGACTAACTGATGAGAACATAAAGAGTTCGAAATGATCATCTTAGCCTCCCAAATTCTTTATTAGCAATTTGAATAATTTGCACAAATAATGAGCTATCATAAGTTGACTAGTTCCTGTGGATAAGCCCTGAGCCGGGCCAAAACAGGAATGAAAGAGTTAATTAGCAAGGTCCATTCAAAAAGCCTTGACAAATACTTAAACATATATATATATATATACATATATATATATATATATATATATATATATATATATATATATATATATATATATATTTATATATATGCAGTATGTTGCAGTATGTTGACTTAATAATTCAAATCCAGTTAGCAAATATGTAATTCACAATAAATGCAAGTAATTTCATTCTATTTGAGGCTAATGTTCATGCGTTTAAAGTGAGATTTTTGGCTGATTATTATCAGCCTGTTCCTAGACTGATTAAACTCAGAAAGACTACTTTGGGGAAAATGCTTATGACTGTTATATGAACAGATTTCCATGTGAACAATGCAATAATCCTTTTCTTCACCTCCCTTCTGGAATATCCAGATCTTCTCCAGGTGGCACCTGAAAGCACAGTTGCTAATATAAAGGATAATCTGTGTTCACCTGCCCTGCCTGCAAGATATGCTTTGTAGCATTTTACAATCGGGTATAAATAACAAAGGAATGGAATCATTAAAAAAACATGGTTCAGATTTTTTTTAAAAAAAATCCACTCCAAAGTATGAGGAAATAAGATTGTTATCACTAATTAATGTCATCCACTGACACTCCTTATAAAAATTGAGGCTGGTTTAGCCATATGTTTATTTAAAGTTTGTTTTGTACAGTTTTCAAACAATAAACTCTTGTGTGTGGAAAGAGTAAAAAGTTGTCCAGACCTTGTGAACAAATAGCAAAATTAATTTCCGGATTGGCAAGGAAAATATTTCCTGTTTAACTATTCAGTGATCCAGTGCTTGATCTTTATCCTCCTGTGAATTAATGCAGTGATTGGCCCTACGTGAAAATCTTGAGGGCCTAAGTAGCTTCAGAAGTTGAAAAGGCTTCTCATCCATCTTACTCCAGGTTGCTCAAGTCATAGCACTTGTACCACAGAGTGGGCAGGCTGAGCTATAAAACTGGGCCACCGAGGCAGAAAGTTAAAATATTCAAAGAGGGACTTTGGATATTATCCATATAAAGGGCGCCTCCATTCGACTTTTTGGTTTCCCGTGAAAAATCCATAGCTGTATTATATCATAGCAGAGGGGACTTCTGGATACTGATGCACACAATGCACACAATAATAGAGATGAACATTGGTCTGATATTGAGCAGTTTAATTTCTTGGCTTCTTTTGAAGATACATTTCACCTCACACTCAATCAAATGACTCCTAATAATACAAAATACAGTCAACATTTGCCTATCCCAGATACTTGGGAAGGACTTAGTAAGTGGATAAAAACACCAAATCCTGTCTAAACATCTGACTGACTGTGTAAAAGAAAATAATAGTAATAATAATGATAATGATGATGATGATGATGATGATGATGATGATAATAATAATAATAATAATAATAATAATAATAATAATAATAATAATAATAATATGCCATGACAAAATAGCAACATATTGTATTGGTGTATCTGCAAGAAATACCATTTGCCTGAAAGCAAGAACTGGTGGGACCACAAAATAGAAAATAGAAAATGAAGAATTAGAAACGGTGGAGAATATTTGTAGCTCAGGTGGTAGATGTTGGTGGTGGTTTGTTCTCTGAGTTTGTTGTTTAGTTTTCTAATGTTTTGTCACCAGGCTAGGTAACAGCAACAGTGGAACTTTGATTGAAGTGTCTTGTTTCATTTCTCTTCTGATTTTATAGGTCTTATGTGGTCAGTTGGTCATGTGACCAATTTGGTCACACTGTGTGAGGGTGGTCACTTTTTCTCAGCCCAACACACATCACAGGATTGTTGTTGTGAGGAAAATAGGAGGAGGAAGTCACGTTGGATATGTTCACTGGCTTCAATTATTTGTAAAAATAATAAAAAGGTGGAATACAAATAATAAATAAATACTCTTTTAGTAGGTAAGGTGTAACCCATTTTACCACTATAATGTTCCTATTTCAATTTCTGCTCTATATTGAATTGGTGTAGACATTATGTCTACTCCAATTTATGTCTGGAATTGTTAAAACAACAAAACTTCCTGAACAGTTAGAACAAAAATATGCAACTAAAGATCAGACAAGGTCTCTTGACGTCTACTTAGAAGTAATTATTTGGTGCAGTGAAATAACACCAATGTTCTTAGTAAATCTCAGGTGTCATGCTGAGTTTTAACCCATCTTACTGTTTTAAGGAGTTGCCAAAATATGATGGAATAATTCTGACACTTAAAAATGGTTGCAGGTGCCCAGCCAATAATAATAATAATAATAATAATAATAATAATAATAATAATAATAATAATAATAATAATAATAATAATAATAATAATAATAATCCATGAAGTACTAACTGACATTGTACTTTGTCAAAAGATGAAAGAAATTTATGGCTCTGTAAAGAAGAATATCAAACATACAGCAAAAGGAAACAATCAAAACCTCTGCCAAATTTTCTTCCTTACGGACTCACATCCTGGAGATATTTATTTATTGCCTATGACTGTTTTTTTCTGATAGCAGCATTAACTTATATAGCTTTAACCAGAATTATGTCTCATTTTTTTTAGTGGCCTTTAATTCTATATAGAGCGCATGGAATTTTGCTGCTAGTGCCCTGGACAGTTCCCTCTTGAATTCTATGGGGCTTTCAGGCATTTGGAAACATGCATCGATACATTGCAGCCTACATTGATTCTTCTTTCTAATAGCCATAGGGAAGCTTGAGGGCTGCTTTTTGGCAAGGTCAAGATCCTTGTATGGATTATAACCTATTTTTGCCGGTCTTGAGTGGACCAGATTCTCTGTTATGAAATATTGAACAAAGTAAAACTGCTTCATATTGTGTGATAAATTAACCTTTTTAAAAAAGATTGAACAACATCACCGTTAACAGCAGGCATGTTTTCCTAGAGAGGACATTCCATTGTTTTTTTGCAGGCAATCATATTTTGCAGTCTTATTGCTCCTCATCTATCAGATGAGAAATTTAGCAGCAGGGAGGTGAAAGAAAAGGTCAAGCTCTATATCAGTCTTTCACAATATAGTGTTCTCCAAATGGGTTGGGAATTCCATTCTCTAAAATTCCAGTCCTACTTCCTGAGAATTCTGAGAGTTATCAAGAGTGAGGAATTCTCCTTCATGGAATTGTCAGATGCAGAGAATCTGACTGGTATTGCGCATATCAGTGATTAGTCATCCATAGCATTGCTATTTTCTGTTGATTTACAACATGCAATTGGCCTTCTATTAAAAAAATATCATTCTTAAAGCTAATTTATGCTATGGTTGAACGAAAGGAATCCCTAAAATAATTTTAAAAATAAACTTAAAAACTATCCCAAACAAACACTTCAACTTTCTAGCTGCAAAACTGGACAAAGTGGATCTGGTCCATGAAAGTGTGTGGTTTTATGAAGTTTAAAAACAAACCTTAAAATGTGTACTTTTTAAAAATATAATAGACTACCACAATATCTATCTGGGATATTGGCTAATTGAGGATAATGGAAAATTATATCCAAGTAGCCCTAGAACTCCCAATTCCATTCTAAAAATTTAACATCAGGCACTCAGTGGTGAGATTCAGCCAATTCGCACCAGTTTGGCAGAACTGGTAGCTAATTTTTTGTTGACGAGGCCCAGAATGGACTTCTGGAAGCAGCATCCACATAGAGAACCAGTTGTTCACATATTTGAATTCCAACACTGCTGGCACCCAATATGTTTTGATCATAGTAGTTTAATAATACTATCTATTAGTAGTAGTAGTGAATTAGTAGTTTAATAATTAATATGCACTAGTATTCACATGTGACAGTCACAAGAGTAGTTATATGGGCTCAAATCTTACCCCACTAATCTCAAATATGTTCTATGTATTGTATGTCTAAACACTAACACGATCATTAATGATTAAAGAAATGTGGTGGTGCAGTGGTTAGAATGCAGTATTGTAGGCTAATTCTGCTTACTGCCAAAAGTTTCTCACCAGCTCAAGGTTGACTCAGCCTTCCATCCTTTTAAGGTCAGTAAAATGAGGAGCCGTATTGTTGGGGGCAATATGCTGACTCTGTAAACCACTTAGAGAGAGCTGTAAAACACTATGAAGTGGTATAGAAGTCTAAATGCTTTTGCTATTGCTATTTTAAGCACAAATAGCCTAACACAAACACATGCAACACACAAAGGTCACAAGCCTTCTTACTCAGATGACTGAAGATATATGTATCCCACTACCACTGAATGCAGTGAACAGCAACCACATTTTTAATGTGATAAATTTCGTGACCAACACCATGAAAACATGAATTCCACAAATATGGAGTCTGATTGTAATTCTATTCTTTATAATTTATTATATACTTATACCTTATGCACAATGTATAAGAACATATGTCTAATCCCTGAGATGGTGGGGGACTGGAAGAAGTTGAAAATTCACATCTCTTCTTTCACCTGGACAGTACACAAGTCACTGAAGCCTTCCTGTAGGACCACATGCCGAACAACTGGTACCAACTTGTGATCCAATGAGTCAACACCCATATCGATGTTTGACTGTCACAGCTGGCTTATGTGTTGGTTTATGTATAATATGATGCAGATTGCTTCTAGATGAGATGGGTGGCACATGAATGAATGAATGAATGAATGAATGAATGAATGAATGAATGAATGAATGAATGAATGAATGATACAAGAACCCTCCATAAACATTAGATGGTTCATTTTCTACTTGAACTTTTCTTAACTGTAAATTTGACCACCAGATAGAGGTGATGTACTCTGTCATTTGTATATGCATGTAAAGATATAAAAGGTTTTGGAGCAAATTTTTGCTTATGATTTTGTTTCTCACTGAGGACTTCTATCCTACTTTATCCCCAAAGCTAAGGGTGTTTTTTGATGATACTGTTGATGTAAGCTTTTGTTTTGTATTTTTTCCAGCTGTTTTCCATATGTCTGTTTATTCCCTTTTGCTATAAACTATTCAGAACTCACTACTGCCTAGAAGCATATGTTAATAATATATAGTATAATATATGCAACCAGTTCACTTCATTTTTAATAAAGTGGCTTTATAAGCACCAAAAAGTGTATTTGTTAATCCTGTATATGAAATTGAAAATTGAACTAGATCTGTAGATATGTGTCATGTTCAGGGGGAAAAAACAGTTCTCTTTTTAAAAAGTACATTCATTTATTTAAACAGATAGTGTTATCTTTTACTCACTAACACCTCTATTGAAATAAGCATTTAACTTTCAGCAAACAAACTCAAGTTCTAGATAAATTATAACCATATACTTGATATACTATGTATTTGTCTACCTTTCCCACTGTATAATGTTTCAATGAATTAATGAAAATAAACTCAGAATTGCAAAACTGGAAGGAATTTAAAATCTTGGCAATTCTTTAAAATAATAACAGAAGTGTGAACACGGTTAGCTGTCTAAGACTTATAAGACAACATAATTATGCTTGGTAATTTAAAAATAAAATAAAAGGAAATATGTTGCTATAGTTTGCTTTCTCTAACAGATTGGGAACACTTGTGTACAGTAATTGAATGACAGAACTAGATTTGAAGTGGGAAATCATCTTCTACTTTACATAAGTGAGGCCAATGGATTCAGCTTTACATCATTTTGTAATCTGCAAAATTAACCACAGTTTGTCAGATCTAAAGTCACACTGGACAACTTATATAATAGCGAATGAGAGGTCTAGGTGCTGAGGGTGTTAAAGGATAATTAACTAATTTGTCTATCTGGGTAATGAAAGGAGACAACAGAAACCAGGAAAATCATACACTGAGAAACCTTTCAGGTGAGATTTTATAATAAAAAGTCTGGTTTTTGCCTTCACCTCCCTCCCCCCCCCACCCAAAGTCCAGCTGGCAGCAACAGAGCCAGTTCTAGTAATTTGGGCAGTGAATTCAGAACAATGAAGCTGGTTGTGGAATTGATTATGATTTAGTTAGACTGAGATCTGGGCTGTGTGAATTTCTCCTTGTACATTTGTCTATATTCACCAGAAACTAAGAGGTCAGTGAGTCCCAGTGATCTTAAAAGACTAGCTTTTTAAAAAAATCATCATCCTCATCATCGTCATCATCATCATCATCATCCTGCAATTGTTCTTTCTGTCTGCCTTTCCTCTTACCTTTCAGCTTTCTTCTAAGTCTCTGACCTTGCTGTATATAATAAAGATTAAGCTTAACTTCTTAATAAACCAGTGGTATGTATTTTGGGAAAGGAATTGAGCCTGTAGTAGAACATGCCTCCTTGGCAGGTCAAATTACTGAAGCTAGAGATAGGCTTACGCCCAGGAAAATCAATGCCTCAGAATGTTTCTCTGGAATAAAGTGGCTGGTGGCAGCTGATCCAACTGGTGGGAGGATAAAGCCAGGTGGTAGGGGCAAGGAGACCCCCCTCATGGGAATTAGCAGACTCATGCCATCCCACCCCACCCTTGTTTATGCTCACCCGATTATGTACGTGAAATAAGAATATTTACCAAGGGCAGAGAAGGAAGTCTGATCCTGCCATTGGTTTACCAAAATGCACTTCTTCTTCTTTTTAACATTAAGCACTGTAATCCATTTTTCCAACCACAGGCCCTTTCTGACTGCCAATCAGATAACTTACTTTAGAGTGGAAAAGAAATGTAAAAAAATTAAGGCGGAACATAAAAGGAATTGATCCTGAGATGACCTGCTGGTATATAAACAGATGGCATTTCATTACATGGGAAATGAGATACAGGGGGGATATGAGAGATGGGTGGATAAGGGGACATGTGGAGAGTACAGCACACAGGATTTATTGAGGACTGATTTTCCAAAAGGAATCTGAGAGTTTAGTCTCTTCTGATCATAGCAAAGAGATGAAGATATGAAGTAGGTTACAAGAAAATTGGTTATTTATTTCCCAAATAGGGAAAGAACTAACCAGAAAGTTGGCTATGCAAGATCCTGCATTGGAGAGATGTTGTAATGAATGATGATGGTGAACTTAATACACATTTCAAATGTGAACTGTTCGTTAAGAAAATCTGAAGAATAAAAGTGGCTACCCTTTCCCAGAAATGCTTATAAGCCATATTTTAGTTGTACAGATTATTTCTTTGCCTTCATGTTATAAATAGTTCTACAGCAGGTACATTTAAGAAAGCATTAGTTTAGAAAAAATATTACAAACTGGAGCAGGATGCACAAGAGGGGCATGTTAATCAACAAGAACTGCAATTTAAGATTTGAAAGTTGAGAGCAATGTAGCAGCTCCCGGCTTCTGGTTTGCCATGCAGCTGCTATGGACAGCTGGGAGACTTGCTCTCTCTCCCCTGTCCAGTCCTGCATCACTGGGGGCCCCTGAAAAGGGCCTAAAATCACCCTGAAGAGGCGACCAGCAAGGAGGGGTGCTCGCTGGATTGCAGGAGAGCTGCAACTCTCCCGTTAGACCTGGCGATCCCTCCAAACCAGCAGATGAAAGGACCAGCCATTATGGCTTGTCCCTAGGCTGTGAACAGCCAAAGTCACATTTTCCACCAGGCAACTCTTAAAACAGCGCGGAAGAGACTGGGTGAGATCTACCTCTTTTACACCCTAATTACTTTCTGTACCTCCTTAAGCTGCTAAGCTTTTCCCCCCCTGTGGTGAGGGAAGGGGGATTTTAGCCCTCGCTCCAGAAAGAGCAGCAACTAAATACCCAGGGGCATTTTAAATGTTGAAAAAGTAACTGAATCCCAATTGGAACTTTATTTCTCAAAGCATGTGGATTGAAAGATTTTTTATTCCCTATTTTTCATTGTCTACTTCTATTGGAAATCTGGATTCTTTCTTATGAAAAAAAAGAAAAACTGAAAAGATTAAGACAACTTTGGGACTCAAAGGGAAACTTTAAAAGGGGCCTGGATGACTGCCCAGGGAAATAGATAAGATACATAACCTTGAGAACTTTGAAACAACAGCTGTGAAAGGCTTTGTGTTTCCTATCTAGAAAAAAAATCTCTCTTTTGGATTTTCTAAGTGTAAAGCCTTTAGCTTAAAATACCAACAGGGAAGAAGACCAGAAACAAAAAAATTTTATGGATGAAAATCAACAAACTCTCGCTATGTTGAAAACACTAATCCAAATTCTTACCACAAATACTAAGAGGCTATGTGAAGGAACAAGAAGACAGCCCAGACATGAAAGCCCAAACTTTGACCACAACTAAAGAATCATCTATACAAAATACAATAGAAAAAATGAAACATTCTAATCCGATGACAGAAGAATCTACTATGCAACAAATATTGATATTTGAAAACCCAGAAAAGACATTGACAACTTGGAAAAAGGAAAAGGTTTCTTATATAACTCAGAAGGGACTAGAGGATCTAGAAAAAGAACAGTTGGATGAGAAGACAAACAATTCAGAACTACGTCGATATGGAAGAATAAAGAGATGACCCACTAGACCTACAAGTCCTCTCAAAAAAATGGTGACTGGATGGTTTTGCCAATATCAATTAATATACATGATATTACATGGAGATTGGTTCAATGTCTCAAAATCAAGGACATGGAAGATGATTTGGCAAAGGAAAAAAAGCCAGAATAAGACTTAAGAAGAATGGAGTTTCGACCACCTTATTGAAATCTGAAACAGAATGTATTTAAATAGATAAGATGTGTATGTTGAACACACACATTGTTATGAACTGAGATAAAGAAAAAAAATTGGTCATTAAACTTTAGCAGTATAAATACTAATAGCTAATTTGAATATTGATTTGTGCATAAAGGTCATGTAAAGGTGAATAATGTAAACAAGCTAAAAGCTTATTGTGGAAAGTAATAAATAGGTCTATAAAAAGGTAAAGGTTCTCCCGCACATGCGTGTTAGTCGTTTCCGACTCTAGGGGCCAGTGCTCATCTCCGTTTCAAAGCCAAAGAGCCAGCGTTTGTCCGAGGACGACTCCGTGGTCATGTGGCCGGCATGACTAGACTCCAAAGGTGCATGGAACGCTGTTACCTTCCCACTGTAGTGGTCCCTATTTTTCTACTTGCATTTTTACGTGCTTTCGAACTGCTAGGTTGGCAGAAGCTGGGACGAGTAACAGGCACTCACACTGTTACGCAGCACTCGGGATTCGACCCGCCAAACTGCCGACCTTCTGATCGACAAACTCAGCGTCCTAACCCACTGAGCCACCGCGCCCCTTTTAAATAGGTCTATATGGAATGTTAAAAACAAAAATTATCAGTTTAAGCAAGAGATAGTTGCAGGCAGCTGGTGTTACTTAAGGAGGCATTAGCCCACTGTTCCACCAAGGCTCTTTATATGAAGGGAAAAAGAGAGGAAATGTTTATGGTAGCAGTTTGAAATCTGTACTAATGATATCTGTATGTAATTGAATTACTACTACCCAGCCACCATGTTGCTTTTCCAATATGTGAATGGAATATTAGAAAATCAATAAAATTTGCAGGAAGTACCCCACCACAGTTTAGAAAAAGCAACTTTCAGAAATTATTTTACACAGTGCTAATTGGGACTTTGGGATGGAGAACATCTATTTGTAGCATCATTTGTAGCCATCATCATCATATGGTTTGCTTGGTGCACTGCATTGACTTTTTAAGTTTTGCCTTTTTATCAAGCTGTATTTATCGCCTTCAGTCTGAAATATTTGCAGATTTGATATTTATTCACTTAACAACCATATTACTAATTTAACAACTGCACTGATTCACTTAACAAATGTGGTAAGAAAAGTCGTAAAATGGGGCAAAACTCATATAACAAATTTCTCACCCCTTCTCCTTTTATATCATCTCCTCTCTCCCCTTCCTCCTTTTATATCCACTCCTCTCCTCTCCCTCCTCCTCCTTTTATATCGGGCGTCGAACTTGATTTCATTGAGGGCCATGCTAGCACTGTGGTTACTGTTGGGGGGGAGAGTGGGGCTCTATGTCACTCAGGTCGGGGGGGTCCTGTCGGGGGGATCCAGTGGATATATGATGGAGGGGGTTAGGATTAGGCTCCTTCCCTCCCTCCCTCCCATTCCCTTCCCTTCCCTTCCCTTCCCTCCTCTCCTCTCCTCTCCTCTCCTCACTTTCTCCTCTCCTCTCCTCTCCTCTCCTATCCTCTCCTCTCCTCTCCTCTCCTCTCCTCACTTTCTCCTCTCCTCTCCTCTCCTCTCCTCTCCTCTCCTCTCCTCTCCTCTCCTCTCCTCTCCTCTCCTCTCCTCACTTTCTCCTTAGGGCTTCTCTCACAAAAAGGCTTTTCTCTCTTTCTCTTTCTCTTGTGCATATCTCTCCAAAATCCTTCCCATTCACACACGTTCCTCCAAATCCTTCCCAGTCTCACACGCACGCTCCTCCAAAAGCCTTTCCTCTGTCTCTCTTTCTCTCTCTCTCACTGCTTCTCTGACAAAAGCCTTTTCTCTTCTGCCTCTTTCTCCAAAGTCTTTTTCACTCTCCCTCTCCCACCAAAACTGCCTCCTTTAATATCTTTTCCTGTCTCTTCTCCCTCCTCCTCCTTTCTCTTCTGGGTGAAGTGCCGATCACGGGGCCTTTGTCTCACCCCAAGCAGCCCTGCAGCTCCCGAGGACTCTCTCCTGGCAAGTCCTGAGCTGCACCACTATGGATCATTTCCCACCACCACCACGCTACACTTGGCTGGGCAGGGCCACGTACCATCTGCCAGGTGCCAAAGTACCACCAGTTGAAAAGCCCTGTTCTACAGATAGGCATAATACCAAAAAGGCATCCTTCTCCGATCCCACTAGATGGCAACATTTAAGAAAAAGAACCTGGAGTATATCTGACCTGGTGAAGTAGGCAGGTACCCTCAAGGGAGAGGTGGTCTTGTAAATAAGGTTGTTTGATAGAACAATTACATTTTTTTCCATTTTTTTAATTCTTACCTTTTTATCATCAGGAAAGGGTGACAAGTGGAGAAAGGTAAGACATCCACTGAAGCTAGTGAGATGTAAAAAGAATGGAGATGGGATTTCAGTGGAGTGAGTTTATAGAGTAGAGAAGAAGAGTAAGCGTGGATTCATCAGTTAGAGCTGAAAAAGTTGAAGAAATAAGGACTTTCTACTGCAACCATCTTACTACTCCCAGCAGCTTCAGTAGAAAGGCACCAGTTTCCAGAGGACAAGCAGGGTGAGAATCATGCCTGCTTCTGAAACAAGTCTGAAAAAGAGGTATCAAAGGATTAAGATGGGAAAATAACACTATATGCCATTTTTGAATTTACCTGTTTCCTTTACTAAACGGCCTGCAAAATATCTTAGGTTGTGATGGACAACTATACAACTATGGACAACTATGGTGGAGTCCAGGCTACAACTGACATTAGACACTTCCCCAAAGAATTTTAGGACTTTATGGTGGGGAAAAAAACCCGCAATTCCTATCAGGCTTCAGCACAAAGTGAAACTAGTATATACTATCTGAAACCAACATGAGGGAACCAATATAGTTGATTACGTGTGTATCAATGGGTAGGTACAACTTGAACAGCTGGTACAACTAGATAGAACTAATGGACGAGATCTATGATTGAGTTTTCCTAATGGGAGTGAAAATATATATAGGCTGCAAGAGAGATGGCCCAGAAGCTAGCAAATCCCACATTCCCAGGGGCACTGGAGATTTACCAGCATGATCACCAAGGTACCTATTAGTGAAGAACAGAGCCACAATCTCCAACATATGTCCCAGACCAACACTTCGTTAAGACTCCATGAGTGAAAATGCTTCTTGTCTAAAGCCAAACAAAAACTGCTCTATTATTATTATTATCATCATCATCAAATGTATTTGTCACCCATCTCATGGTTCAGGGTGACTCTAGGGCGGCTAAATACTTCAATTCAAGGCTAACTCTATAAAAGAAAATGGAAGTGTGTAAGGATGGTGTATCAAAATTATTCTGAGAAAAATTAGAAGCACACAAATGGAAGACTCTCCCACCAGGAAAAAAACCCCAAGAATTAGCCAAGATGGGCCTCCTGATCCGAATGGAACCTCTCTAATCTGACTTATTCATAGCCTCCTTGGAAACAAGAGATGATAGCTGCAGGAGGTGTAGCTGGAGCAGTTCAAGTCTGGCCTCTAAGCTGATCAATGAGGAAGGAAAGTATTATTATTATGTTTTTAATAATTTGAATGTATCTATGTTAAAGGGGAGTTAAAGCACATTATGAATTTGGTTAATTTTATAATGGATAATTTTAGTTAGAATATGATTATTATATCTATAACCCTGTATTCAGCTCTGGGAAGTGTGGGGGGAAGGGGGGTGGTTTGGGGTGGGTGGGTTTTGGGGATATGTATTGTAAAATTTTGTTTTAAAACTCTTTAATAAAAAAATGAGGAAGGAAAGATAGCTCAGGGAACAGATGAACCCACTTATTCCTAAACAAAGCTCTCAGTTGCTTAGACCCAGGGGTTTTTTGGGGGGTGGGGGTGGGGAAATGCAGCCACCCCAGCTCTGATTATGTATGCAGGATTAAAGATATAAAAATACTTGGTGCGGATTTCCTGGGGGCAGATTTGTAATATACTAAACAGCAGATTCTGCATAGCATGGATGGTAGCAAATAGCTATTTTTCTCAATATAAATCTACACAAAACCTTGGATAAAAGTCTACTGTTTGCCTGGAAAAGATGCATCCCAAATAAAATACGTATATTTGAATATGCCAAATGAATGAATGAATGAATGAGTAAGTAAGTAAGTAAGTAAATAAACAAATAAACAAACAAACAAATAAATAAATAAATGAATAAATAAATAAGATTGGGGTACTTGCACTTACAAAACAATATAATTTCCCAAAACAAAGCAAAATGCAAAATTTACACTAAGTGTTTAAAAAAACAACAACAAACAACTGGGACAAATGAAACATTGAAGTTTCCGCATCTCTGCTAAGCTGCTAAAACAACTGATGGACAATTTTAATGTACTTATCTAAAAATCAATTTCTCTCCGTATTTTTCCCCCCATTTTTTAATTGACTAAACTCTGGATATTCCAAATGCTATTTTCATAACATGGACAGAATCATTAAAATGGAGTTAATATAAAAGTTAAGCAATGTTTAAATTGGAATTATATTTTGGGGAGATGCTTTTTAATATCATTTACTTCCATGACTAAAATAGCATTTACAAGTTATACAGCAGATCTGTCTTACACCAGCCTTTTAATACGATGAATAATCTTGAGGTTTTTTCCTCCCTACTTCCCAGAAATTAGTTACCCTGCAACAGGATAACATTACCAGCAGCAAATGCAATGCAGTTATTCCTGGGATCATAGTTGGTTTTGGCCCCGTGACTGAAGCTGAGGTATGAATACAACTATTTAATCTATTTTTAGTCCAATGTTGTGCTAAATGCCCATTTAAAATCTTGGTTTCAGAGTAAGGAGCATCTATGGAGCCTTAGAACACACTCCTTTTTTGTAGTCTCCAAAATGAAGTCATAATCTGGCTATTCATCCGCAGAAAGCCAAGAGCAGAATAGCCTTACACATTTCTCAGGAACAGCTTTGCATTTGGTATTTTGACACCAAATGTTATTGGGTCACTGGTTCCAGACAAAAAGAAATGAAGAAAGAAAGAAATAGGAAGGTAAAGTGACATCTCAGTTCAGAGGGGGAACAGAGAAGAGGGAAACAGGAAGAAAAACAGATCAGTTGAAGGTCGCCATTTATGTATCTCAGATTATATCAGAGGCTGAATCCACCAAAAGCGGGAAACCAAAAGCCATTTGTCAATGTCAGAGTTATTTGCATGTGGAATTAAAGCTATTGTTGTAGGCAGTTTACTGCAGATTAGCTGGCCAAGAAGAAATGAAGACTCAGCCCATCACCTAAAGGGCTCCCAAGTAGGATGAACTAGCTGAAACCTAATGGGCTTGGTTGCTTGGTTTGGTATCCTTTTTTGCCTTTCGCCACAAAAAGGAACTAATTTCCATTTATGAAGAAGAACAAAAAGCAGAAGGAGAAGTTTAGTACAGTAGTCAATAGCGTGCCCTAAACTAGGCTATCATATTTCATCTGTAAAAATCTGAATGACCACTAGATGGCAGCACGTTGCCTCTTTCCTGCCATCCAGTATTAGTTAAACGGTCAGTCATTCTTCAAATTTTACAACAAACAAGAAACCTTTTCATTTCCAAGGAGAATTCTTGTGCAAGCTGAGTGCTCTCCCTGCACCACCTCCCCACCCTCCGGTTAGTATTTTGTTTTGTTTTTTTCAGATCCCAACAATTATAGCTTTTCATGGTAAATATCACCTCACTTCAGCCTACCAAGCCCTGAAAATGATATTGCACAAAATCAATGTGCCTGCCAAATACAATATGGAAATGAACATTTTCATTCTGTGTTGATTAAATTTCCCTCTCTTGCCATAACTTTATATCTTTCCTTAAGCCTTTTCTTTGAAAGATGATTTCCTGTTCAACCCAAACATTACTATATACAGTATGAAGAATCTGGCTCTGGACCCAAGGCTGAAGACCACTAAGAAGAGTAGCTATCGTTCATTTCAGACAGAAAACAATGTGCTTTTGTGGGCACCATTTGTCTTTCTGTTGACCACAAAATGTGGTCTAAATTTCCTACTGTATAACTCAAATATTTTTACAGCGTAAAAATCAGTAGGATATAAGAATGGAGTAGCTGATTCCAGTTTGAACAATGATTGTTTATGATTGTTGCAGATCACCCCCAAAATTAGGCATTTATAAATCAGACTGACTTTTCAAAAATTCAATGTCCTTGTTAATATGAATAACTCTGCAGGCCTTAGGGACTGTGCTCTTGTTGCAAATACTTTCTTTTAAAATACGCTAAAGATGTTTTCATGTAAGAACATAATCATTTTATTTTTCCAGACTGCTGATGCTATTATTACTATCAGTACTGCTGCTACTGCTGCTACTATTATTAATAATAAATCTACACCCATTTGGAATTAACCTGTGGGGGGAGCATTGTGTATAGGAACATTTGCTCATTGTATGGGCTAGGCCCTCCCAAGTCCAGTTGGGAAATCCCACAGAAAGTTATGGAGAATAACAGGGCTAAGATCCTTCCAGATCCAAACAGCCAGGCAAGTACTAGTGAATCAAACAGACAGCATAGTAGTAGACACAGATCAGAAAACAGTGGTGGTGATAGATGTAGTGGTGCCAAGTAATAGTAACATCAAGAAGAAGGACTATGAAAAGCTTTAGAAGTACCTGGGCCTAAAGCAGGAAGTTGAATGATCTGCCACCAGAGACATTCCTGGATGGTACTATTGGCCTAAGTACCACTAGTGTTAGGCCCAAGCCCCAAAACAACACAATGAGATCCAAATCGAGTCTAATCCTTTATTTGCTTATACCTAATGGACAGAATCTTGCCACACTAAAGCTATAACCTTCTACAATGATAGATACATCCTGAAGCTTTCCCCCCACCCTCCATGCATCTCGGGACTGCACAGTCTCTTAATTTGGGCTTCTCTTTGAAATATCCTGTCTCCTCCCTGGGAAAGCTTTGTACTGCCAAGACTCCTCTCCTTCCTTCTCTAGGTGCACGTTCCATCACAACTAGTGTCACTTATCTCAATACCATAAACCTGATATCTGAAGAAGACTCCCCAGTGTCCATATGCAGCTCCCCATCTTCTCATTTGCCTTTTGTTGTATTTTGTGGAAACCAATATTTAACTCGGAAGGTAGGGCTCGCTATTCAAATCCTTCATATGCTTCACACACTGCAGTTTGTACAAATTCCATGTAGCAATAGCAATAGCACTTAGACTTATATACCACTTCACAGTGCTTTACAGCCCTCTCTAAGTGATTTACAGAGTCAACATTATTGCCCCCAACAAACTGGGTCCTCATTTTTACCCACCTCAGAAGGATGGAAGGATGAGTCAACCTTGAGCCAGTGAGATTCGAACTGCCAAACTGCTGACAGCTGGTAATAAGCAGAAGTAGCCCACAGTACTGCTTTCTAACCAGTGCACCACCAGGGCTCTGAATGTCCACTACGCAGTAGTTTCATCATATCAAGCATCAGCTCAGTCATCTTGCAGTTCTGCCTCTGTTGAGGGAGAACAACACAATTTCATATCTACTTAATGGCGGAATCATTGATTGGGTTTAGAACTCACAAAATTCCAAGCCGTAGCCTGGATTGTTTTTGTTCTTGTTCTTGTTTTTGTCTTTAATTTATCAGAATAGGCAAGGACACCCATTATATTTTAAGGCTAATGGTTAAACCTACTATAGTTGCTAAACAAACCATAATTTTAAACCATGTTTAATATCATGGGAGATTCCAGCTATGTACTATCTACTACTGTGAAGCCATCATGCTCAATATATGTAGCTTTTGCTGGGCTGTAGTAAGGGGATTGTCATGTTTCCGATAGATGAAACCCATTAAATGAATGAAGGCTACTGCTAAGCTTGTAAGCCGCCCTGAGTCTTCGGAGAAGGGCGGGATATAAATGGAATTAAAATAAATAAATAAAATTAAAGAACTTCAAGGCAAGAATTCTTCTTTAAAGAACATTTTATTCAAGAAACAAAGTATTGGCACTACATAGTTCCCCCAGATACAAAGTAACAAGTTGCAATTCCCACCCCCATGAAGCAGTCGTAATCCACATTCTCCAATTAGACAGAAGTGTGGGCTCCCTCTCCAGCTCCTCAGCCTGCCAAAACATTATCAGTTTGTGTCCTTCAGTTCCAACGAAGCTGCATTATCGTTATTATGGCTAGCTGAACTCAAGCATTCACCCCATCCCCTATTGTACATCTGTCTTCTAAACAGGAGAAAAATCAAGCTGAAAACAAAGTAAAAATGGCTGCAATTTCCCTCAGTTGTCAGAGCGGGAACATCCATTGTCACAGTGTTGACAGGAGATAGCGACCATAAAGAAAACATGAGAGAGTAACTTTCGATGGCATAAAAAATTACATTTTGGACACAGTGAGAGAGATGCTCTTTAAAAATGCTCATTTGGACTGCTTCCACATTTTCAATTGGGGAAAAAAATCAGTCACCCTAGTATTTTCACATGATTTGGAATGTAAAGCCTAAATTCCAGATATAATTGAATTTTGAGCCATCGGCATCTATACCATTTTTGAGAGAAGCTGTTTTTGCCACTGTTGGATCACTTTCATACTTCTCAGTTAAGTTCTTGTGACACTTGTTGAGCAGACTCCTTTGAGAGCTATCTCAGAACTGGCAACTATCACATGGAGCAACTAGAATAAATACTGGAAGGAAGTGTAGAAAATATTCTACTCTGAAATTTCTCTCACTGCTTCAGACAGTGAGCCTGAATATTAATTAATGTCAGATGGATAGTTAAGGCCTATAATTATCTTACAATGGGATTACCATGTCTGGAATGCAAAAATCTGGGTGGCAGCTGGATGGAAGCAAAGAGAGTAAGAAACGTTAAGATTTTTGTAATCCAAATACTGTGAACTTAATTTTAATATATTTCATTGTGACCAGCCTGTTATTTAAACAATTGTTTTAAAACCTTGCTCCGATTGTTTGATCCTCTTATTCTGATAATTTGTTTAACGGTGTGAAGTGTCTCAAGGACCTTTTCAAATATGGTCTATATTTTGTTTTATCATAAATAAATAGTTGTTGAGCCTTTTTCTCTCCACTGTTGTTCAGTGCTAAGTCATGTCTGACTCTTCATGGATCATAGCATGCTAGGCCTACCTGTCCTCCACTGTCTCCCAGGGTTTGCCCAAATTTTTAGCCTTTGGGTACTGTTCATTGGGTTTTCTTGGCAATGACACCAGAGTGAGTTGCCATTTCCTTCTCCAGTGGGCCACGTTTCGTCAGACCAAAGCCATAATTAAGCTTATAGTTTCACTGAGCTGCGCAACCCCCTTCACACAACAAGGCAGTGATCCATGGTGGGCTACCAAAAAAGAATATTTATGGCTTATACATTTTTTCAGCCAATGTAAATCTGTTGAAGGTTTTTCATATTGGTTTGTCCGTAAGAAATCTTGAGAAAGTATTCATGAATGCAAAATATACTGCCAGAAGTGAATGAGACCCTGGCAGTCTTGATTTACTTTAATACAAATCTCAAATAAAAGCTATTTGGCTTCTAATCATAAACTATGGATGGGTAAGTCTCAATTTTGCAGTGAGATGTGCAACTAAATAAATAAATAAATAAATAAATAAATAAATAAATAAATAAATAAATAAATAAATAAACAAACAAACTACAACATATGGAACTGCAGAAAATGAGAAGAAAAATGAAATATACCAAAGGTAAACGGAAGACGGAATAGTTCCTTTTGATAGTTATTTGTTACAAATATTTGTTTTTCTTCTTGGTTATGTTTGCTTTGGGCATGGAATAACTAGCCAATTTATCCAGGGGCAGCTCCTTTTAATAAATAAACAGATCTTCCAAAGGAACAGCTACAGTACATTGCATCACGCTCTATGTGGCACTGACAAATTCTTATTTAATTAGCATAATTAACCTTTCTTGTCACTCAAGAAAACTTGTTGACATATTTCCTCCAAACTGAATCAAGGATCATTTGTAAATTCATTTATGATGAAGAAAAAGAAAAACCCACAAAGGTTTAATTGCAAGCTGAAACACAAGTGGAGGCAAAGATGGGAGGGTGTTACAGGAATTTGTAGAAGTGCCTATTTGTAGAAGAGCCATTTGTGCTAACACAGCACTAATGATGTCCCATATGTTCTTTGTGTACCCAGCTTTTACACTAGAAGATACTTTTTAGAAGCAGACATGAGGACATTAATCCATAAGATTTTGGCTTGCAAACTCTGGCATATTATTTTGCATGTACCTTTGGAAAAGGATTTGGAGTCCATTTACAGCAGACATGTCAAACACAAGGCCCGGGGGCTGGATCTGGCCTGCGAAGTGGTTTCATGTGGCCCACGAAGCCATCCTGGAAACAGTGAGGGAACGGCCCCCACTGCCTTGGCCCTGGCCCAGAGACCCTCTTTCTGCCAGAGACCCTCAGATCTGTCCCACTCCTGCCCAGGCCCCCATAGGCACCCTTGATGTGAACGATGTAGAGCTGGCCATGCCCACCCAGTAGGCCATACGCACTCTAGCCACGCCCATCCAGTAGGCCATGCCCACCCAGGCCACACCCACCCGGCCCTTTGAGGGCAACCGCAATGCTGATGCGGCCCTCAATGAAATTGAGTTTGACACCCCTGATTTACAGCATGCTTCAAATGATGCAAGCAGAATTGTTAAGCAGACATATTGCCGGATGACATTTTATGGAATGATGAAAACCACAGCACTGAGTTCCCCAAGTTAATGACGCTAGGGGAATATGTGTAACTAGGAAACAGCATTGGTATCATTGACATCAATGTATGTCATGATATAACCACACATCAAACCTTATTATGTCACGACATCCATATATTGTAGCATTCCCATAATCCTAATCCACATCTGTCCTAATTTAATCCCTCTTCTGTCTTTCCCTGCCCTTCCAGCAGACACCTGTGAAACCAAGTCCCAATGATTGGATGATTGGATATTAGAAATGTCCCTCAAAGCATGGAAACATGGGACATCTCCTCTTACTTTGCAACCTGGAGTGAAGAAGGACTGATGACAGCAATTTGGGAAGTGTTTAGCATCTTACATTGACATTGACATTGTCAGGATAACAGCAAGTTATAATCCCAATTAAAGACAAGTAGATTTCTATCCAGATCAAGCTTCACTCTTGCCCTTTCACTCTGCTTTTCACAATTTTTGGAGAAGATGAGAAAAAAAACTGGTAATAATGCAGCTTTTCCTTTACTTTGTTATCTATAGCAGATCAGAACACGACTCATTTGTAAGCACCCTGAAATGCTACAGGAAATACTGGAGATGGATGGTACAAATTTGTCAAGAAAACTTTCCAAACTGTCCCTATCTTCACTTTAGATTGGTAACTCCTTTATTTGATGTTGGGAATCCTATGTATGCAACCTAGCTTGATTTAATGAAGCATTTCACAAAATGCTGCATGACATTCTTAGTTAAATGACATGGCCAATGTGACATGATAAATAAATGAACAGATAACTAGATAGAAAACTGCAGGCACAGAGTTCTACCTCAAGCTAGATTGAGGCATAGCGTATCCTGGAGATGGTACATTTTTATTGAAGATTTGCATTAGTTGGATGGAAAGATCGATAAAATGTATATCACATTTGCAAATGACATAATTTTGATAAATCAGAGAAGTGCGCTGGATTAGAATGAAATTTCTCAGTTAAGTGCAAAGCTCTTGACTTAGGGAGCAAAAACAAATGTGCAGGTACAGGATGAGGTTATGAATTGCTTTTGGTCTTTACGACTTGGCAATGGTGCTTGTGAAAAAAAAAAGATCTTGGAATTAACCAGCTGTGTGATATACCTGCAAAATAGGCACATGCAATTTTAAATTGCATCAACAGAAGAACTCTGGAAGCAATCATTCCATTTTATTTAGCATTGTTCAGATCACAGGCTTCTTAATTTCTAGGTTTAGTTTTGAGCATTGCACTGTGAATATGATTGGTGAATGGAGAGCAGCGGTCAAGCAAGAGGCCTAGACTGGCATCTGAATCATAAGTATGGCCTCTTAGCAGCAATCAGCCAATAGTTAATCGTTGCATTGATTCATTTGTTCATCTGAATTACACAGTGTTTTTCTCAAGATAACATCTATATTAAATTCACCTCAGTTTCTCATTTGTTTCCAAGAGGTGAATTACAAGTTGGAAGCAATCTATTGCAGAATGCTATCAGTCCCTAAGAACTGTGGATTTGCAGGAAGAATATTACCTGCAAACAGGTAACAGGATTAGGTATTACATCACTGGACCAGGTTATACTTGGGTCAGTCAACCAAGATTAAGCCATTCTTTTCAGGTCTCATTCTTAGCTGTTGACACAAATACAGCTTTATAATCATGCCACCAAAATATTCAGTGGCCATCTCTCAGAAAGGGGTTTTTAATTCCACCATTTCTCCTAGACCCCCCACAAGGTCTTTACCTTTTTTCTAAATCAAAGTATTAGCTCAATTTCTATTGGCACCTTTTCCATGACATTCTGCCAAGTCTTGCTATACCATATTTAAACAAAGCAACACTCTCCCACTAGCATAGTTACATAAAACTTTCTGTCCTGGGTATTTTTATTTCCTGGAAACATTTGTAATATTTATACGTACTTGGCAAACAAGTTTGAGATTAAGTGAATATGTTTCCAATAGAGATTGGCAAAACATTTCTCAAAGCAGCTAGATTAGGTAGTACTAAAAGTCAAGTACAGACTGTGGGATAATGAACATCCTGGATGTTTTATTTTTAGTGAATAATATACTCCGTAACATCAGCAATAACTCTGTATTCAAGAGCTGCAGGGGTTTGATTAGAGGAGATGCAGGCAGTAGCAAAAAGTAGTTGGTGGTCTTTTCTCTTAAGAGACTATTTCTTTAACCAAGTCAAATAGAGCAAACTCTGCTGATTTATCATCAGTGTGTGTGTGTGTGTGTTGTGTATTTGTGTGTGTGTGTGTGTGTGTGTGTGTGTGTGTGTGTGTGTGTGTGTGTGTGTGTGAAATTCACAATATATATTTTGTGAACAATCGGTTCTCTGTGTGGATGCTGCTTCCGAAAGTCCATTCTGGGCCTGGGCAACAAAAAATTAGCTTCTGCTAAAGTGGTGTGAACCAGCTGAATCCCACCACTGATATAAATTCAGTGAGGCTTTTCCCCCAACTTATAACTGACAACTGGTCTTTACATACTCTTTTGGATTTTCTATAGGTCATGCTCCTAATTATTTATTGGAAGCAGGAAGAAATACAGTTTTGCCCTAATAAAATGCTTTACCAGGGAAGGACTGTATACAATGCATGGCTCCAACAGGGCCCGAAAGAAGCCTCAACTCCACACAACCCTTCAAGTGCAGTGGGGCTCTGTGGCTGCTGCAATGATGGAGAGCTTTTTCTTGGCAACTCTGGTTACAGTCATGACAGCTAGCTTGAATTATCTGAAGACATCCAGCCAACAGATAAGGAACTGGGTGATTTAGCCCCTTTCTCTCTGTCTCAACTGTTCAGAAATGCTTTCAACTAAATCAAGGTCCTGAAAATAATAATAATAATAATTAATCAGTGGTTTAGCACTTGAGCGAAACTTTGGGAGGAAACAGAGGTATGGAAGAGTCATATTTAGAAGAGACACAGTTAATCCAGTTAAAAACATGAATATCTTCTAAGGGGAAGCTGGGAGGAGGATAGGAGCTAGGCTAGGAAAAGGGTCTGCTGTCTTGAAACTGGACATGATCAGTGTTAAATAGTGGGTTCTTTGGCGCAGGAATGAAGACGCGGAACAGAGTACAGGGTAACTCATTGTTTACTTCATGCACTGACTGTACTGAGGGAATGGCTGCAACAAGCCGCAATATATAGTCTAGCCCCTAGGTGGCAGCCAATAGGTTTGAATCAACCATTGCCACCTGGAGATAGCCAATTGCAGCACAAGAGACTTGTAGTCTGGGTTGCTGGAGAGCCGTTAGCTGCTCTAGCAACCCACGTGGTATTTCCTCATGAGCCCAGTACATAACAATCAGGAAATTAAAAAAAAAAAGAAAGACTGATTCTTGGTGATTTCATGGAAATATCTCTTGCTTTTTTGGGGGGGGGGCAAATGCACAAAAATAGTTTACTATTTTTGCCTTACAGAAAACATTTTCAGGCAAGCCTTCAGTTCGGGAAGTTCCTGAAAGCCTGACATCCAATTAGTAAGCCAGTCCTAGCCTGCTTAACATCTAAGCCCCATTAAGTTAAAAGAGGTGCTGCCGCTTGCTGAGGCCTATCTCCCTCTTGTGTCAGTCATGTGGGTCTCTTACAGATGCTTATTTATGACAGGAAATGCCAGGCTTTGAATGATTTATAAAAGGCAAAAAGTTTCAAAATTCTTTATTTGGGAGAGCAAGATGTTCTATAGTAGGGGTGTCAAACTGCTGGCCCATGGGCTGGATGCATCATAGCGAAACTGCGCCCACCCCATTGCCGGCAATGGCAAAAAAAGTTGCGATACATTGTGCCATGTCACGTGACGTTGCAAGTTTGACACCTGTGTTCTATAGTATAGGAACAACTATGGAGAAGGACTGTTCTTTGGCTCACTGCTTAACTTCAGGTAGGGTGGGAACCTTTTTTATACCCTCCTGCAGGCTGTTGGATTTTAAACATAATCATTACCATTTTAAATTAGACCCAAAAACTAATTAAAACCCAGGGCAGCAACTGCAGCAAAATTCTGACATGGTTGAATCAGCAACCTCCAATCAGTAGACAAGCCAGTTGAACAGTTGAAGCTTCCAGAACTTCTGGAAAACAATCCTATGTCACAGCCCTGCAAACTACAAGGTGGTTAAGGCATACGTTACTGTAATCAGGGCTTCCCAATCCAGGTTAGCTCACAAATGATACACCAGCCAGGCCTGGGCAAAGATTTCCCCTAGCCACAAGTTCTACCACAGCTCCAGCAGAAGCTGTCAATCCAGGAGGTCCTCTGACTGTGGATCTTAAGGGATGGGGCAGGCCTGCTATGACTTTGCTCTTGCTAAGAAAATATGATAATAAGGAATGTAAAAGGCTTGTGTTTACAGCTCCTTTGCTTTTCCTTTTGTGGCATGGAACAATAAAACTAATAAATTCTATATTAACCAACTGAAGGGCTATTCTGGGTGAATTGTAAATTTAATAAATGAAATATCCAACGTTTCATTTCATCCAAACCAGGAAACTATTATTACCAGATTCAGAAGAAACCTAAGTGTTAGACTAATTTCAAACCATACATAATAATCCAGATACAATAACCTTTACGAAAACCCACCTGTGCTTCTTGAAAACATTCATTTCCCAAATGTGTCCAGAAGAATCAAAGCAAAGATAGATAAATGTATTTTGATGGTTTTATTAAAAAATAAAATTGGTCACAAAGAAGAGCAAGAAAATGGTATTTTCATCTGCGTTCCATATGACATTGAAAATATGCCAATCCTTCTTTGAAATGAAGTGTAAAAGAGAAGAATGAACTGGCCCATAGCACTATAAAATTCACTGCTGAACACTTCAAAGACTTTTCTTTTGTTTCTAGGATTCAATGGACCAATGTTTAAGAATCAACTACAAACAGAAGAAATAAATTAAATTTTCTGTTCTTCTTTGGGTGGTCATAACATAATAACCATAGTAGATTATTGCTTTCTCAAGGTAAAATAAATAGTTCTGATCATTTTTCCAATACATTCAATGAACAGTCTTAAGAAGACTATGGAAATGTGTGCGGTTAAAAGTATGAGTCTTGAAATGACAAAGTCTCTCTGCTCAAAAAGTCCTTTGCAATCTTCCCGCAGGCAGCAAACATCTAGACTTTCCAAGCCAATTAATGGCCCTGGAAGCAAGAGGCACATATTCTCCCCACTCGTGCAGTCCTGATTCTGAGACAAGAGCTTTGCTATTAGGCTAATTTATTTAAATATAAGTGTAGCAAATTGTTACTTATTTAACTATCATTGTGCTGATATTTCTAGGGAGAACTCCTTGGAGGTTTCCTGGTTTAAGGCTTCTGGTGAGGCAAGGCAAAGTAAACGCCTGCACTTTTTTCTGTTCCACAGATTGCAGGAGCATTACAGCCAAAAGGACATCTGGAGATTGCGCATTATAGACTATACAACAGATTATTTTTGTGAGTAGATGGTAGAAATCAATATTTTTCCAGTCACTTGGAATCAGCTGGGAGTGACAGGTTCCATTGTGCCCTTAACCACAAAAGCAACTTTCATGAACTAAAGTAAAAGGTAAAGGTAAAGGTTCCCCCGCACATGCGTGCTAGTCATTTCCAACTCTAGGGGCTGGTGCTCATCTCCGTTTCAAAGCCGAAGAGCCAGCGCTTGTCCGAGGACGTCTCCGTGGTCATGTGGCTGGCATGACTAGACACCAATGGCGCACGGAACGCTGTTACCTTCCCACCGTGGTGGTCCCTATTTTTCTATTTGCATTTTTACGTGCTTTTGAACTGCTAGGTTGGCAGAAGCTGGGACGAGTAACAGGCGCTCACTCTGTTACGCGGCACTCGGGATTCGACCCGCCAAACTGCCGACCATCTGATCGACAAACTCAGCATCCTAACCCACTGAGCCACCTACTACTAAAGTAGGGGTCCCCAAATCTGATCTACAGATCCGGTTACCAAGCTGTGGCCCATTGGGAACAGGGCTGCACAAGTGGCGGGGGAAGCAGACAAGCGTGTGAAGCTGCATTTCTGCAAGCGGTTTAAATAAAATTAAATAAACAGTTTGAAATAGATTGGAAAGATCCTCTCCCCTGGGAAAAAATTGTCTTGTTTATATTTCAATGCAAAACAAGACTTGGAAGTTCAATTACTAAAGCACACGATGGCTACTTTAAAGGAAACTTTATGGATATGTGAAGTCATTGCGCTTTTTAACTATTTTCTTTTGTTTTTTTCTCTAGGATTCAATGGACCAATGTTTAAGAATCAACTATAAACAGAAAAAATAAATTATTTTTTCTGTTCTTCTTTGGGTGGTCATAAACCATAGCAGATTATAGCTTTGGCAAGGTAAAATCATTATTTCTGATTTTCCAATACATTCAACAAACAGTCTTCAACCAGAATAGAAGCAGCAGTTGCTATTGAAGATGAAAAAAATTGTTTGAAAACAACCAAAATAGACTTTAAGGTGGACTTATAAACCAAAACTTGTAAAAAAGAGTTGGAACTACTGGATGTACAAGTGGAATTGTATGATCATTTAAAAATCAGAAAGAATATACAAATAATATATTTAAAAATGATGTGGAAAAAGAATGATTCTTTTAAATTGAAATACAGAAGTTTTACTGAAATTATTTCATGGAAATTATAAATGGATTTCAACAAAGATGGTAACAACTTCAAGAGAAAAGGCAGAGACTGGAAGAAAACAGGAATCAGAATTTTATCTATGGGAGGAAGAAGGAAAGAAATATACAATTGGTGTATTTTACTGTGGTTACATAGTAAGTTGCTATATTTGGTGATGATTAATTATAATTATAAGCAATTATAATAATTATAATAGTATTATCTAAATTGGATAGTTTCCTTTTTGGAAATGTTTAATGGTGTAATGGTTTAGTTTGTAATACTTACGCCATTATTTTTTGATATCTCAACAAGAAGCTATTATTTATGATACTGTTTATTAGCCTTAAATTTTATTTTGTTTTTTCATTGGAATGTTTAAATGTGAAGAGAATGATGACGGGAATTTAGACTAAATGAAAATGGGGATTATATATTTATGTTGTTAGATAATTTTGTTAATTTTTACTGGACCTTTGTTGATTAATAAAGAGAGCTGAAGATTTAGGGATGACTTTATAGAAAATGGGGTGAGGTATGGAATAAAAATGATATTGTATTTTAAAACTGATAAATTGTTAATGTGAATATGCTTTCTGGAGATGAAGGGAGAATATTCTTTTTCTTACTATCTCTTGAGGGTAGTTTTGTTTTTGGTTTTTTTGCTTTTTTCCTCCACACTTTCACACACACATACTTTTTCTTTTATATATTGTAAGCTGCCCAGGGTCACTTGATTGATTTGGATGAATGTAGAAATTGAATGAATGAATGAATGAATGGTTTCTTTGTCAGATTTATCTGTTTAATATTCAGCCGATCTGAATCTAACCGATTGCGACTAAGATCTTTTATTAGGTCTTATCTCACGGCGATAAGGACGGCGAAGTCTAATCACTTCGCGGCCCTCATCGTGTCCGCAGATAATCGCCCAGCCACCCTGTTTAGGGTAACTCGTTCCCTCCTTAATCAGGAGGTGAGGGAGGAGCCCTTACAGGGGCGGGCCGAGGAGTTCAGGAAGCATCTGGCGGACAAAATTGCTCAGATTCGGACTGGTTTGGACTCTGACTGGGCAGTCTGACAGGGAGAAATCGAGCGGTCTTGAGAGTAGTATTATCTGGACTGAGTTTGATCCTGTGACTCCCGAGGAGGTGGACAGGATTATGGGGAGGCTGAGCTCTACCACCTGTTTATTGGACCCGTGCCCCTCCTGGCTGGTTTATTCAGCTCGGGAGGAGACACGAGGCTGCTTCCAGCCAGTGATAGCTGCCTCTTTGAGTGAGGGTGTCTTTCCTGCCGCCTTGAAGGAGGCGGTGGTGAGACCCCTTCTCAAGAGGCCTGCCCTGGACCCAGCCATTTTGAATAACTATCGTCCTGTCTCCAACCTCTGCTTTTTGGCGAAGGTTGTCGAGAGTGTGGTAGTGCATCAGCTTCCTCTGTTCCTGGAGGAAACTGATTATCTGGACCCATACCAATCGGGTTTCAGGCCCGGGTACAGCACGGAGACGGCATTGGTCGCGCTGATGAATGATCTCTGGCGGGCTCAGGACAGGGGTTGTTTCTCTGTCCTAGTCCTTTTAGATCTCTCAGTGGCTTTTGATACCATCGACCATGGTATCCTGCTGCGACGTCTCAGGGGGTTGGGAGTGGGAGGCACTGTTTTACAGTGGTTCTCCTCCTACCTCCTGGGCCGTTCGCAGTCGGTGTTGACGGGAGGGCAGAGGTCCACCCCGAGGCCTCTCATTTGTGGAGTTCCTCAGGGGTCGGTCCTCTCTCCCCTCCTGTTCAACATCTATATGAAGCCTCTGGGTGAGATCATTCGTGGTTTCGGGGTGGGGTATCATCAGTATGCTGATGATACCCAACTTTTTCTCTCCACCCCGAACCAACTCAGTGATGCCCTCGACGTGATGTCCCGTTGCCTGGAGGCGGTTCGGGTTTGGATGGGGAGAAACAGGCTCCGACTCAATCCTGCCAAGACTGAGTGGCTGTGTGTATCAGCATCTTGAGTGAATCACTCTTCTCCATCTTTAATGATGGGGGGTGAGGTGTTACCCCCCGTCGATAGGGCTTGTAACTTGGGCGTCCTCCTGGATTCACAGCTGTTTGGAAGATCATATAGGAGCCGTGACCAGGGGAGCTTTTGCCCAGGTTCGCCTGGTGCGCCAGTTGCGGCCCTACCTGGACTGAGATGCCCTGTGCACAGACACTCATGCACTCGTGACCTCCCGATTGGACTACTGCATTGCTCTCTACATGGGGCTGCCCTTGAGGACCACTCGGAGGCTTCAGCTGGTGCAGAATGCAGCCACGCGAGTAGTAATGGGAGTGTCCCGATACTCTCATGTAACACCTCTTCTCCGTGAGCTGCATTGGCTTCCAGTTGCCCTCCAGGTGAGATTCAAGGTGCTGGTGATGACCTATAAAGCCCTAAGTGGCATGGGTCTGGATTACCTGCCTGGCCTGATGGGGGATGGGTTGGGTTTTTATTGTCATTTTTAATATATGTATTTACTGTTTTTAGTTGGGCATATGTTTAATTTTCTTTTAACTTTTGTATTTTTGTATTTTTTATATATCTGCCCTGTTCACCGCCCTGAGTCCTTCGGGAGAAGGGCAGTATATAAATAAAATAATAATAATAATAATAATAATAATAATAATAATAATAATAATAATAATAATAATAATAATTATTATTATTATTATTATTATTATTATTATTATTATTATTATTATTATTATTATTATTATTATTATTACCTTAGGGAGCACCTGCTACCAGCATCAGTCTCCCATCGTCCTGTGCGCGCTGACAGGGAGGGCCTCCTTAGGGTTCCACCGGTTAGAGATTGCCGGCGGGTGATTCCCAGGGGGAGGGTGTTTTCTGTGAGTGCGCCCGCCCTTTGGAACGAACTGCCAATGGAGCTTCGGACTGCCCCCGACCTTCGCTCTTTTCGCCGGGACTTAAAAGCCTGGTTGTTTGAATTGTCTGGCCTGGATGGAGGGATTTTAAATTTTAAAGTATTTAATTAAATTATATTAAATTATATTAAATTAATTTTAAAATTTTAATTTTATTGTTATTAGGAATTGTGGGCCTGTACTAATTTAATTCCATTTTATTCTTTTTTGTACTGTTTTAATTGCCTTGTGAACCGCCCTGAGTCCTTCAGGAATAGGGCGGTATATAAATTCAACTTCTTCTTCTTCTTCTTCTTCCTATTATTATTATTATTATTATTATTATTATTATTATTATTATTATTATTACTACTACTACTACTAGTAGTAGTAGTAGTAGTAGTAGTAGTATAATTACTGGGAGGAAAACCCTGTTTTAAGAGCCAAAAAGTGATGAACTGATGTTGCATATTATCATACCTGTTAATTTGTCTGAGCATCCTATAAAATCCTGGCTTATATGTCAATTTCAGGAAATTGATATGAGGGAGGAGTCATAGTTTTACACAGCATATGCTTTACACCCATTTGTGGAGAACTTCCAACTAGTTTAGAGCTGTGGTTCATATGGCTGACTTTCATATTACCAGTCAGTGATGTAATCCAAGTTTAGTTTTACTCATACACTACAGCTCATTCTCTGCTTCTCTAACTTAAATATTTTTCCCCATCTCTCAATGACTGATCTTTTCACTACCTTTTCACCTACAGAAGGCCTCAAATAAGTTACCAAATTTGTCAGGCATGAATTCTTGAGAGGCTCTGCAATTTTCAGTTTGAGATCCTACTGAAATGGGAACATTGCAAAAATAGGACTAGCAAGAACAATAGGTCCACAATTGTTGCTAATCTCATCCAAATAATCTACTACTGCCTCTAGTTATTATCCCTGTTTAGGAACTGTGTAGAAAGGAATAAATTTAAAAGAACATGGGATATGTAAGTGACCAGAAGGCTGTATTATAAATGTGGCAATAATGAGCACATAAAAGAGAAATTTAGTTTGTGAATTGGATAGGTATTTGTAGCAGTAAGTCAAAGGACTTTCCACAAATTATATTTAGTTTACAAATACTATTGCCTTTCTGATACAAAAATGAGTTTGTCATACAAGATAGAATTCAGACAAAATAATTTCAAAACAGTAATCCAAGCCGCAACATCATGTTTCTACATTTCTTCTTTTTCCTAGTGCCTGTTATGACTAGGCTTTTATTCACATTCTTGCTATTCTAAACATATCTATTCCAGGTTTAATAGGCTATGTGCCTATTTGCTTTCAATATATACATATCTCTATGTAATTTAAGGCAAAATATGCCATAAAATTATGCAGACTCCAGATTTCAATTTATCCATACACTATGATTCAGCTAGGTCTAAGGTGTTTGTAGTAAATTCATACCCCCAAAATGATTTCATTGATTTCATTCTTACATAGTGGATATTTATTTTATACATGTTAAAAGTATCCTTCTCTATTCCAGTGATCCTGAACCTGATTGTGATCAACAAATATGATTCTTGGTAAAAGTATTTGTTTGGTGAAAATGTGTGCATAAGTGTGTAGGGTTAACCAATCTGCATTTTCAAAATGGCGTAAAAATTTGCATTTCACAAATCAAGAAAGGGAATACAGATATTGTTCAACATATATCCCCTTCAAATTGTTGTGGATCCAAACACAAATGATATACTTATCAACCCCTACCCCCCACCCCAAAAAAGAACCCCCCCCAAATGTACAAAAGTGAATAGACTGAGAAATAGATTGAGGTACTTCCAAAAGTAATGTTGAGAAGCTTGAATACAAACCTGCATCCTTTCTATGTGAACTGGGCGAAATGTAGCAAAATCTAAAAATTAGAATTATGTTCTGAAGATGTAATATAGTATCAATATATTTTGCACATTCCTTCTGCTTTTCAAATTCAGAACAGAACTTTTTATCAATAGTAGAGGTAATATTTTGAAAATGAGTCCAAAAAAGAGTTTAGCTCAGCTCCTTTCTACTTGCTTGCTACTTGCTACTTATTAATAGAAACCTGCCTTTTTTCAGGCTTCCACACAACTCTCAAAAAAAAAGTTCTGGTATTTTGAAAAGTTGCAGTAACTTTAACGAATAGATTTCTTACAGTGGAGTGTTACTGCTTTTGTACAAGACGTGACTCACTTCATCCCAATAATCTCTGAAACATTTACAGCCTTGAGATATATTCACCTGGGATGTGCTTATGTGCATCCTTTCCACCCTTAAAAATGAAGCTAGCTAGTGAGTGAAAATTCTACTATTTTTTTAAAAAAAGTCTTTTAATAATAATAATAGTTAGTTCTAGGTTGCTTCTCTCCTTGACTAGTTTCCATCCATTGCTTCTTGTACTGCCTTCGGGTGCTTTGGAGAATAGCTTGACTCCCTCTTCTTTGTGGCAGCCCCTAAGATGTAATGGGCTAACTTACTTGCTGTATCTTGCTGTTGATTGTCCCTTGATCTCTACACTGAGCCACAAGCAAATTGCAAACAAGACATGAACTTTTCATCTTTACCTATTTGTGTATTGATGTGAGCCCTGAAGCAGCGGGGAGGGGCGGAAAAGGCAAGCTGACCCTGTTTTCACTTAGGCCAGCATAGCCAACTGCATTACATCAGGGTGGGAGCGATGTAAGAGGAAGTCAGGTCCATGAACCCTTGTACTCCTTGTGGACATTGGGCTTCATACGCACAAAAGAAAAACTACATCTTTGTGTGAAGTTGGGATTGTTTAACCAAAAGACAACAGGCACTCCATCTAAGTCTTTGGGGAATAGGAGTTCATTGCTAATTATTTCAGGCAGTTTTGTGCGTTAGATGTGTGAAGAAGGCACACAATTTTATAAAGCAAAGCATTGAATAGCTTAGATATTTTCACCCCACATCGCTGTAGGATACAAAAGATGTTATCTCAGACTAAAGGGTCCAGCATGCACACTTGCAGAAACAGAGTGTTGTCCTTTTCACTTCTGGAGAAAGAAATAGAGAATACCTAGGCTTAATTTACCTCACTGGGAATTTTGTGAAAAATGAATGGAAGATGTATGTTGAAATGAACTCCCTTGAGGAAAGACAGGAAATCACACCAGCAAGCAAATGAGCGAAGAAACAAATCTGTTCTGAATTATTTAAGGGGTGTTGTTCTTTTTATGTTTAATTTGAAAGCACATATACATAGATCATTATTATGGTCAGTTCAACAGTCAGCCAGATGTTTAAACTGGATTTGGTATTTTTGTCCAACTCCTTCCCAAGGATCTGGCATAGGCAGATTTTGTTGTTTAACAATATTAAAGGTATACTCACAAGATGTAAGTTGTTCCGGGGAAAATCCGACTTTTGCAATTGCCTGATGGTGATTTAGTCAATGTCAATAGTATTCAATAATGGTTTCATTATTCAGCATCTAACTACGAGTAAGGGAAAGCAGGAACTATGACATGGCACTTTAGTTTTTACAGCCTGGAGTTATAATACTAATAAGAAGAAGAAGTTGGAAGGGACCTTGGAGGTCATCTAGTCCAACCCCCTGCTCAGGCAGGAAACCCTATACCATTTCAGACAAGTGGCTGGCCAGTCTCTTCTTAAATACTTCCAGTGTTGGAGCATTCACCACTTCTGGAGGCAGGTTGTTCCACTGGTTAATTGTTCTAACTGTCAGGAAGTTTCTCCTTAGTTCTAGGTTGCTTCTCTCCTTGACTAGTTTCCATCCGTTGTTTCTTGTCCTGCCTTCAGGCACTTTGGAGAATAGCTTGACTCCCTCTTCTTTGTGGCAGCCCCTGAGATATTGGAACACTGCTATCATGTCACCCCTCACCCTTCTCTTCATTAAACTACACATACCTAATTCCAGCAACTGTTCCCTATATGTTTTAGCCTCCAGTCCCCCAATCATCTTGGTTGCTCTTCTCTGTACTCTTTCTAGAGTCTCGACATCTTTTTTACATTGTGGTGACCAAAACTGGATGCAGTATTCCAGGAGTGGACTTACCAAGGCATTGTAAAGTGGTATTAGTACTTCACGCGATCTTGATGCAACTCTGTTAATGCAACCTAGCACTGTGTTGGCTTTTTTGGCAGCTGCAGCACACTGCTGGCTCATATTTAAGTGATTGTCCACTAGGACTCCGAGATCTCTCTCACAGTTGCTACTATTGAGCAAGGTACCACCTATACTATATCTGTGCTGAAGTGGCTGAAGGACCACTCTGGACGACAGGTTAACCAACTGGGATTTATTTTAGAGCAAGGCAAAGAACAGTACAACTTGTTCGGCTTTTATAGCCAGCTGCTGTCAGTGTAGACCAATCAGGTTCTTTTCTTTTGGCGCCGCGTCTTGTTGGTCCAATCACCGCCGTCGCGTCTTGACAGCTCTTCTCTCCGCGTGGTGAGTCGGCTTCTGTGTTTTGACAGCCACGAGCTGTCAAATGGCTGCGCCTGCGCTCTGGCGGGGAACTTTGACAGCTGTCAAAGTTCCCGCGTGTTCTCCTGTCAGCGGTGTTACCTCACAGTATTAAACGGTTATAACTTGTTAATAACATTTATACATACGTGTTTATATACATTACACCCCTTACCCCTCCCCCGGATTGTTTCCACCCCCTTGTTGTTGGTTGTTGGAGCCGGCCCATTCATAGTCCTGTAAGTATGCTGGTGCTCTTCTCTTCCGGTTAGAACGTCTTGGGGGCGGTGCGTTTTCGTGTTCCAGGGGCGGTATGTTTTCTTGTTCCCCTTCCTCCCATTCTGGTGCAGGTAGTATGTCCAGGGGGGGTGGGGGTTGGCTGTCTGGTGGGGGAAGGTCTGGGTGGTGTTGTGGTTGCCTTGGCCTGAGCTGGTCTATGTGCCGTCGTAAGTTGCCTTCTGTTGTCGTATGTATTAAATAGGATATGGGTCCTGTTTGTTGTAACACTGTACCTTGGACCCATTTGTTTTTGGATGTGTACGATCGTGCCCAGACCATTTGCCCAGGTTTAAATGTGCGGGGTGTGGGGGGGTGATCCGGTTCTGCTGTATAAGTGTCGGGATGCAGTCTGTCGAGCCGCGTTATCAGCCTCCTTCCCCATCTTAGCTCCGCTGGTGTTTTGCCGGTCGCCGTGCAGGGTGTTGTGTGTTGTGCCATCAGGAACTGGCTGAGTCGCCGCTGCCAGTTCCCTTTTACAAACTTTTTTAATGCTTCTTTAGTTGAGCGCACCATGATTTCAGCCATCCCGTTCATCGATGGGTGGAACGGTGCTGAAGTGACCAGCCTAATACAGTTCTTCGTAGCGAACATCTGAAATTCACGAGAAGTGAATTGTGGTCCATTGTCTGAAACTATGGTGTCTGGGAGGCCATGGGTGGCGAAGACCTTCCTAAGGGCTTGTATAGTGGCTCCTGAAGTGGTTTTCCTAAGGGGGATTACTTCTAGCCATTTTGAGTAGCTGTCAACTATTATTAGGAAACTCTGCCCTTGGATTGGTCCTGCAAAATCTAGGTGTATGCGTGACCATGGGTTTTTTGTTGTTTCCCATCTATGTACTGGGGCCTGGGGTGGTTCGCTTCTTGTTGCTTGGCAGGGGTAGCATCCTCCCACATGTCTTTCTATATCCTTATCTATGCCTGGCCACCATACATAACTCCTGGCTAGAGCTTTCATTTTAACTATGCCTGGATGTCCTTCGTGGAGGGTGTCTAGGGTTTGTGCTATGTTTTTATCTGGTATCACTACTCTGTTCCCCCACAGAAGGCATCCCAAGTGTGATGACATTTCGTTTTGTCTGTTATAGAATGGCTGGAATTGTGGGTGTGGATTTTTGGCTGGCCATCCCGTGGTTGTCCACCTGAGAATCCTGCTCAGGACTTTGTGCTTGGCTGAATTTTTTGCTATGATTTTGGCGGAAAGGGGGCAGTCTGGAAGTTGGGATATTGCCAGTATGAGCCCTGCAGGAGCTGGGTCTGTGTCGTTGGTTTGAATGGGCAGTCTGCTGAGGCAGTCTGCGTGTCCCAATTCTTTCCCTGGTTTGTGTATTAATTTGTATGAATATGCTGACAAGAAGGTGGACCAGCACAATATTCTTGGCGATAGAATTTGGGGGGTTGTTTTGTCCCAGGTGAATATTCCTAGCAGGGGCTTGTGATCCGTGAATATGGTAAAGGGTATCCCATAGAGATAGTCGTGGAACTTTTTTACCCCTGCGACTATTGCTAGTGCTTCTCTGTCAATCTGCGCGTAGTTTCTTTCAGCTTTTGAAAGTGTGCGGGAATAGAAGGTTATGGGTCTTTGGGTGCCATCCTTGTACAGGTGGCTTAGTACCACCCTGATCCCGTAGGGTGATGCATCGCAAGCGATGCATACTGGTGTGTCTTCTCTAAAGAGTGTGACCGTTGAGCTGTTACAAATAATATTTTTCAATGACTGAAAGCTATTTTCATGCGTTCTGGTCCAAGACCAGGCGGTGCCCTTGTCCAGGAGCCTGTGGAAGGGTTCTGCTATAGTGGCTTTGTGGGGGAGGAAGGCATGATAGAAGTTTAGCAATCCCAAAAAGGCTTGGAGTTCTTGTTTATTTTTTGGACTGGGGGCTGTTTGAATAGCTTTTAGTTTTTCTGTAGTGGGGTGGATGCCCTGGGCATCTATTTTATAGCCTAGGAATTCTGTGGCAGTGACTCCGATGGAGCACTTTTCTCGTTTTAATTTGAGACCGGCTTCTCTGAGCCGGTTCAGCACAGCTGACAGTCTGTCAGCTAAGTTTGCTTCGTTTTGTCCGGCGATGAGGACATCGTCGAAATAGGGGCAGACCCCGGGTATTCCTTTTAAGGTTTTCTCCATGATACCTTGGAAGATACCCGGGGCTGCCGAAATGCCGAATTGAAGTCTTTTCACTTTAAAAGCCCCGCGGTGCGTGACAATTGTTTGAGCTTCCGCGGTCTCATTTGTGACAGGCAATTGCAAGTACGCCTGCGTGAGGTCAAGTTTTGCGAAAATGGCGACGGAGCGGATAGAAGCAAGGACGTCTCTCACCGCTGGAACCGGGTAAGCGTGGGGGCTTAGAGCTAGGTTAAGGGTCGCTTTATAGTCCGCGCATAGTCTAATTTCCCCATTAGGCTTAACTGGGGTGACTATTGGGGTCTCCCAGCTTCCCCCTTCAGTAGGTTCCAGTACCCCTAGTTTTACGAGGCATTCCAGTTCGTCCTCAATTTTTCCTTTGAGGGCAAATGGAACCCTCCTAGCCCTTATCTTAATGGGTTGGATGGTTGGATTTAATTTTAGGGAGGTGGGTGGGCCGGTGTATTTTCCTAGTGTGCCGTCAAAGACGTCTGCATACTTGTTGCAGACGGCTTCGAGGCTTGTGGCTTGCACTATGTTTACCCCAGTAATGGCAATGCCCAGGGGGCTGAACCAGTTCAGCCCAATTAAATTGGTGTGGTTCCCTGGAGTCACTAGGACTTCTAGGGGTCCCTTAAAATTTTTGTATTCTACTGTGACCTTAGCCTTCCCTTCCAGTGGAATGGGGGTTTTTTGGAAGTCTGCTAGGTGGACCTGGGTTTTTTAAAGAGGGATTTCCCTGTTACTCCGTTGGCAGATCTCCTGATACGTTTTAAATGATATTAAGGAGACTGCTGACCCGGAGTCAACCTCCATGTTGCAGGTGACTCCTTGTATTTTTACCCTGATTTTTACTTTCGGGCTTAAGCTGTGCACCTTGTCTATGGTTTCCACTAGGCCCCCCCGGTGTTCCTCCCCTGTTGTCGTGGGTGGTGTTCCTACCTGGGGGGTTGGCCTCCAGATCGTGCACGTTGACGCGGGGACGGCTTCGGCACACTGGCTTGATGTGGCCGGTTTTACCGCAATTGTGGCATTTTGCGTTTCGGAACCGGCAGCTGCCCCTGGCATGGTTGCCCCTGCAGCTGGCACAGGTGGGCCATTGATCGAGTCGTGGTAGCAGGGGGTTTCTGGTTTTTTGGCGGTCTGAGGCGTCGTTCCTTCGATGTTGTCGTCACTCCATCCTGCGTTGTAGGGCATCTCCGTCGGTGAAGTCTACTGACTCGTCGTCGTCGCTAAAGGTTGCATTTTCTTGGTACACGGTTGCTTGACTTTCCGGTGTTGATGTGGTCGGTTTTTTCTTATGGTTGTATTCGTAGGCCATTATTTCTCGGGTAAGTTCGGCTAGGCTCATATCGGGCTTCAATGTGAGTTTTTTCTGGAGGCGTTCATCCCTTAAGCCTATTACCACTTGGTCCCGGATGCGGTCTTCCAGATCTGGAAAGCTGCAGTTGCGGGCGGCATGCCGGACCCCTGCGATAAAGACATTTGCGGGCTCATCCGGCCGCTGCTTCTGGGCGAATTGAACTCACCAGTACAGCTCTGAGCGAGCTGGCATGTAGTGTTTGTTGAGCTGGTCGACCAGGTCCACGTAGGAGACTGCAGTGATGTGCACCGGGCTTAACAGCCCGACGGCGTCATCGTATACCGGGGGCCCGCTGATGTACAGGAGGGCGGCGGCCTTTGCTCGGTCGTCGGTAATTTTTCTGACGAGGAGGAAGCCCTCGACCTGCCCCAGGTGTGACTGCCATCTCTCCGGATGGCGGGTGTCGAATTCACTCACACGCCCGAAGTTGGCCATGTCGTCCGGTCCTGGTCTCGCTCCGTTCGGAAGTTAAAACTTCCAGTGACTGCTCTTTGGCCGGGAATTCCCTTCCGCGGCCGTGACTTCAGCTCCGGAGCGATCCCACCTTCGTCGCCAGTGAAGTGGCTGAAGGACCACTCTGGACGACAGGTTAACCAACTGGGATTTATTTTAGAGCAAGGCAAAGAACAGTACAACTTGTTCGGCTTTTATAGCTGGCTGCTGTCAGTGTAGACCAATCAGGTTCTTTTCTTTTGGCGCTGCGTCTTGTTGGTCCAATCACCGCCGTCGCGTCTTGACAGCTCTTCTCTCCGCGTGGTGAGTCGGCTTCTGTGTTTTGACAGCCGTGAGCTGTCAAATGGCTGCGCCTGCACTCTGGCGGGAAACTTTGACAGCTGTCAAAGTTCCCGCGTGTTCTCCTGTCAGCAGTGTTACCTCACAGTATTAAACGGTTATAACTTGTTAATAACATTTATACATACGTGTTTATATACATTACATGTGCATTTGATTTTTCCTGCCTAAATGTAGAAACTTACTTTTTTCACAATTGAGTTTCATTTTGTTAGATAGTGCCCAGTGTTCGAGTCTGTCCAGATCCTCCTGTATCTTAAGGCTGTCTTCTGGAGTATTGGCTATTCCTGCCAGCTTGATGTCATCTGCAAATTTGATGAGTTCCCCATCTATCCCCTCATCCAAATCGTTGATGAAGATGTTGAAGAGCACTGGGCCCAGAACAGAGCCCTGGGGCACCCCACTACACACTTCCTTCCATGTAGATGCAGTTCCACTGAGGACCACACATTTAGTACGGCCTGTCACCCAGCTACGACTACGGTGGTGATACTATCTAACCCACATTTTTCTATCTTATCAAGTAGTAGGTTGTGATCTACTTTATCAAATGCCTTACTGAAGTCCAAGTAAATTATATCTACAGCATTCCTCTGGTCCACTAGTTTTGTCACTTGGTCAAAGAATGCAATAAGATTTGTCTGGCATGATCTGTTTTTGACAAACCCATGTTGGCTTTTAGTGATAACTTTGTTCACATCAAGGTGTTCGCTGATTTGTTGTTTGATTATCTCAGTGCTTTTTTTGTAAAAGAAAAAGGTGCCGGAACTCACACATGTCATACAACCCGCCTTGCATACCCTACAAGATTCCATCCAAAAAAGGTGCCGGAACTCCGTTCTGAGCGTTCTATGAGAAAAAAAGCCCTGGATTATCTTTTCCAGAATCTTCCCAGGTATTGAGGTCAGACTGAGAGGTCTGTAGTTTCCTGGATCTATTTTTTCCCTTTTTTGAAGATGGGAACTACATCAGCTCTCTTCCAGTCCTCTGGTAGTTCCCCAGTGCTCCAGGATATTTGAAAAATATAGTTCAGTGGTTCTGAGATCACGTCTGCCAGTTCCTTGAGAACTTTGGGGTGTAATCCGTCTGGTCCTGGTGATTTGAACTCATAAATGTTAAAATGCTAAGCTTCTCTGCAAGGGCATGTGGGTATTGACTTCACTGAAATGGGTCTTGAGGTAAAGTAAAGAACTATGAGAGTTTTATGACTGGTGTTACTGTATATTACAGATGGCCAGTTAACATAAGTGAGCCATGTGTGAGTGCACCAGGCCAAAAGGCAGGAAACTATTGAAGAAGCTCCTTACAATCTTACGCTAAGGCTCTGGAATTAGTCAATTAACAAACTGCTTTAGCTCTTAGTGGCAGGCAACAATATGGGATGAGGAAACATTAACTCAAAAGGGTACACAATCTAGCAATCGTGCAAGGCCTATTTCATCCAAACATTCCAAATGTTCCCTACATGACAAGGCAGAAAGGAAGCCATAGGCACATCAAAATACTTCTGAACTGGACATTTGTAGCAAAGTTATAAACAGGCACTGAGATTTATGTTATAAAAACAAGCTGGATAATATTTTAAGGCAAATGAAAAATCACAAATATTTGGCTACTAATCTCTATTTCCATTTTAATTGGCTTCTTTAGCATAGTAAATTTCCTTACTATATTCCTAATTTACTGTGAAGTAAATTAACACTGAAAGGGACGCGGTGGCTCAGTGGGTTAGGACGCTGAGCTTGTCGATCAGAAGGTCAGCAGTTTGGCGGGTCAAATCCCGAGTGCCGCATAGCAGAGTGAGCGCCTGTTACTCGTCCCAGCTTCTGCCAACCTAGCAGTTCGGAAGCACGTAAAAATGCAAGTAGAAAAATAGGGACCACTGCGGTGGGAAGGTAACAGCGTTCCGTGCGCCTTTGCCGTCTAGTCATGCCGGCCACATGACCATGGAGACGTCCTCGGACAAGCGCTGGCTCTTCGGCTTTGAAACGGAGATGAGCACCGGCCCCTAGAGTCGGAAACGACTAGCACGCATGTGCGGGGGAAACTTTACTTTACCTTTTTAAATTAACACTGAGCAGTTCTGTTCAGTCATCATCAAATTAGGAGACAACCTAGACAAAATATATTACTTTCTTTTTAATTACTTTTCCCTTCAGGTCTAGCTGTTAATGCCAGGTAGATATTCCTGGTAGAAATGAAGTCCACTGGTTTTATTTTCAACTTCTTTACCTATATCTTTCCTTCATTTGGAAAGGGCAAATGAAGGTAAAAACTAGAGTTCTAAATAGGAACAGGCTTAATTAGGACAAACAGCAAGGATTAGTCAATGAAATCATCAGAAGTCAAGCTTGACTCAGCACCCTTGAATTAGTTGGCAGTTCAACTTTGAGTTTCATCATAGCATACTTTTAGCAGCAGGCATCCTGCAACTCTCCAGAAATTTCTGAACTACAGCCAGTGCTCACCCAGTCACATGTGGACTCAGACTGTAAGGATTGTAATTTAGAAACATCTAGAGGCCACAGGTTAATGTTTGATTAATCATGAAACATGAGAATAAAATAGCTTAAGGCACGGGTCTTCAAACTTGGCTCTTTTATGACTTGTGGACTTCAACTCCTGGCTCAGAAATTCTGGGAGTTGAAGTCCACAAGTCATAAAAGGGCCAAGTTTGAAGACCCCTGGCTTAAGGCCTTCATCCTAAGCTAATGTAGCTGTTTACTTAGTACACATTTAAAGTTCTGCCATTGTATCTAAATGGTTACTTATACTGGGATGCTGTTGTTCAAAGTGTGAGATTTAGAGCAAGTTATGATTCACTTAAGTCAACACAATTATAGATTGGAATTCTAATTTGGACATATGTAAATTAATTAATTAATTAATTAATTTACATATATCACAATTAGAATTCATTAATTAAAACTGAACTTATTTGCATTTTTCATCCATGACCAGTCTCAGCACATGTATCGAAAAACATTTCCCTCAGTGGAAAAAAAGCAGGAATAATAATAGATGGAAATGTTATCTGTGAGATGGAGTGGGTCATGCAGGAACAGATCCCAGATGAATTGAATCAAAGGCACCATAACGTTCCTGCTGAGTATTGCTGTCACTTCAGCAAAGATATGCTTCTGAGATACTTATATGGGCCTGATGAGAAGGCTGACCCTTTCCATCACATGGTGCAATTTAGAAAATAAGGTTAGCAGCCATTCAGGTAGTACTAAAACAGCAGAAATGACAAATCACAAAGGATTGAAGGCTCAGAACAGCCTTGAATGTGGATGTTCATGGTGAGTCAGAGGCCTGACTGTTGGAATCTGCTCCATTGTCAAAGAAAGTAATAAAACTGTTGGTCCTGTGCTATATGCAATGTATGGATGGCAAGGAATTCAAGTAACTTGTCCCATAAGGTTTTATTTTCTTGTGCTGAAAATTTAGAATTGCCTCAGCATTTCCTCATATGTACTTGTAGTTCCATATTCATTGGACTGAATACAAATTTTGTTTCCACAAGCATTTATGATGTTCAGACAACTTGACAAATCTTGAAATTCTTATATGGTCCTTTGGATAACATCTGCAGTATACATTTCTATCATTGCTTCTGTTTTGTGTTTGGTAAATTAGAATGTATGATTACACTTATAACCTGGCCATATCATATTATTACGGTTGGTTGCACAGTCCACCAGATGTTTAGACTGGATTTGGCCTTTTTATCCATCTATTTAGTCCTTCCCTAGGATAGAGAAATGTTGTTCGGTGATGTTAAAGGTATCATTGTAAGGATGTAAGCTGTTCCAAGTAATGCTGCCTTTTGCAATTGACTGATGGTGATTTTTGTCAATGCCAATGGTGTCCAAGTGGTGCTCCAGTTGTTTCGGGATTGCACCCAAGGTATCTTTTATCATTGGTACTACCTTTGCTTACTTTTGCCCAAGTTGTTCTATTTCTATTTGCAGGTCTTTGTATTTTTTGATGTTTTTCCCTGAAGTAGCCGAAGGACCACTCGGGACGACAGGCTAGTTCAACAACAGGTTTATTAAGAGCAAAGCAAACATAGAATAACTTGTCCGGCTTTTATAGCCGGCAGCTGGTAGCGAGGACCAATCAGCGGTGTTCATTTTGGCGCCCTGTCAGGCAGGGACCAATCCGCGTCGTCTTTTGTTGACAGCTCCGGCTTCCGCGTGTCTTGGTGTTTTGACAGCCGCGAGCTGTCAGTGGTTGCGCCTGCGCTGTACGGTGGGTGCTTTGACAGCTCAGGCTTCTCCGTAGTCCGGCGTTTGACAGCCGCGAGCTGTCAGTGGTGGCGCCTGCGTGGTGCGAGGAACTTTGACAGCTGTCAAAGTTCCCGCGTGTATTTCTGTCAGGCGGTTTTACTTTATATACTAGGCGATGCCTTCTTATTTGTACTGTTAACATATATATACATTGATTAAAGGAATGTTTACATATATAATACACCCCTTACCCCTCCCCTGGTTCGTTTCTTCCTTCTTGGATGTTTGAACCTGCCCACTGATAGTCTTTTAGGTAGGTGGGTGGTCTTCGATTCCTGGTTGAGCGGCGAAGGGGTGGTGGGTGTTCTGGTTCTGGTTCTTCGTCTTGGTGCTCAGCTTCCTGGTTTGGGATAGGCCGCATTTCCGGTGGGGGTTGTAAGTCGGCACTGGTTGGTTGCTCAGAAGCGTGTGGTGGTTGTCTGGGTCTGAGCTGGTCAATATGGCGGCGTATGTTGCCCTGTGCTTGCGTAGCCACAAGGTATGAGATGGGCCCTGTTTGTTTTATTACTGTCCCTTGGACCCACTTGTTTTTATCTGTGTATGAACGTGCCCATATTAATTGACCAGGGTTGAGTTTGCGGCCGGGGTGGGGGTGCTGTTTTTCTTCTGGGGCTGTGTCAGGGTGCAGTCTGTCGAGACGTGTTATTAGCCTCCTCCCCCATCTTAATTCTGCTGGTGATTTGCTAGTTGTAGAGCATGGTGTTGTGTGTTGTGATAAGAGGAACTGGCTGAGTCGCCTTTGCCAGTTTCCTTTAACGAATTTTTTCAAGGCTTCTTTTGTGTATCGTACCATAATTTCAGCCATTCCGTTCGACGATGGGTGGAACGGCGCCGACGTGACCAGCCTAATACAATTCCTCGTAGCGAAGATCTGAAATTCACGAGAGGTGAATTGAGGTCCATTGTCAGAAACTATGGTATCAGGTAGGCCGTGTGTTGCGAATATTTTTCGTAAGGCGTGAATAGTGGCTGTGGACGTTGTTTTCCTAAGGGGTGTGACTTCCAGCCATTTGGAATAGCTGTCCACTACAATTAAGAAACTTTGGCCCTGGATAGGTCCTGCAAAATCTATATGTATGCGTGACCAAGGGTTCCTTGTAGTCTCCCATTTATGGATTGGTGCCTGGGGTGGTTCATTCCTGGTCTCCTGACAGGTGTAACACCCACCCACATACTGTTCAATTTGTTTATCTATGCCGGGCCACCACACATAACTTCTGGCCATCGCCTTCATTTTTACAATTCCAGGGTGCCCTTCATGTAAAATGTGCAATGTTTGGTCTATGTTTTTCTCTGGTATGATGACCCTATTTCCCCATAGCAGGCAACCTCTGTGTGTTGAAATCTCATTTTTTCTGTTATAATAAGGTTGGAATTGGGGTTGTGGGTTTTGAGTTGGCCACCCAGTTGTGGCCCATTTGAGGACTCTGGCAAGTATTTTATCTTTTGTTGAATTATTGGCTATAATGTTTGCAGTCAGGGGGCATTCTGGAAGTTGGGAGATTGCTAAAATCCCGCTGGCTGGGGCTGGGTCTGAGTCCCTGGTTTGTATGGGCAGTCTGCTGAGGCAGTCAGCATGGCCCAATTCTTTACCTGGTTTATGTATTAGCTGATAAGAATAGGCTGCTAAAAATGTTGACCATCTTAAAATTCTCGGGGAGAGGATTTGTGGAGTAGTTTTATTCCAAGTAAATATGCCTAGCAGGGGTTTGTGATCTGTAAATATAGTAAATGGTCTTCCATACAGATAATCGTGAAATTTTTTGACCCCTGCCACTATCGCTAGGGCTTCCCTGTCAATTTGTGCATAGTTTCTTTCAGCTTTGGTCAGAGTGCGTGAATAGAAAGCTATGGGTCTTTGTGTACCGTCCTTGAATATGTGACTTAATACAGCCCCGATTCCATAGGGAGAGGCATCGCAAGCGATGCATATTGGGGTGTCTTCCCTGAAAAGGGTGATAGTTGAGCTGTGACAGATAAGCTTTTTTAACGATTGGAAACTGTTCTCATGTTCCTTGGTCCAGGACCAAGTTGTACCTTTGTCTAGGAGCCTATGGAGCGGCTCTGCAATAGTGGCTTTGTGGGGAATGAAGGCATGGTAAAAGTTTAACAGCCCCAAAAAGGATTGAAGCTCTTGCTTATTCCTAGGGCTGGGTGCGGTTTGAATAGCCATTAGTTTTTCAGCGGTGGGGTGGATGCCCTGGCTATCAATTTTATACCCTAGGAATTCTGTAGAAGTGACTCCAATAGAGCACTTCTCCCGCTTAAGTTTGAGACCGGCTTCTCTGAGCCGGCTCAGCACAGCTGACAACCTGTCAGCTAAACTAGCTTCGTTTTCCCCGGCGATGAGAACATCGTCGAAATAGGGGCAGACCCCGGGTATTCCCTTCAGGGTCTTTTCCATGATGCCCTGAAAAATACCCGGGGCTGCAGATATGCCGAATTGTAGCCTCTTTACTTTAAAAGCACCGCGGTGGGTGACAATAGTTTGAGCTTCCGCGGTGTCGTCTGTGACAGGCAGCTGTAAATACGCCTGTGTGAGATCCAGCTTGGCGAAAATGGTGCCAGAGCGGATGGAAGCAAATACGTCCCTTACCGCTGGCACCGGGTAAGCGTGGGGGCTGAGGGCTAGGTTGACTGTCGCTTTATAGTCCGCGCACAGTCTCACTTCGCCATTAGGTTTGATTGGGGTGACAATAGGGGTCTCCCAGGTTCCCCCTTCTGTTGGCTCCAGTACCCCTAGTCCCACGAGTCGGTCCAGCTCGTTTTCAATTTTTTCTTTAAGGGCGAAAGGTACCCTCCTAGCTCTTATTTTAATTGGTTGAATTGCTGGATTTAGTTGCAGGGAAATGGGGGAACCTGTATATTTCCCTAAAGTGCCATCGAAAACGTCGGCGTACTTTTCGCAAACGGCTTCTAGGCTAGGTGTTTGAATGGTATTAACCCCCGTTAAGGCGATGCCCAGTGGAGTGAACCAGTTTAGCCCTATCAAATTGGTACGGTTCCCTGGCGTAACTAAAACCTCCAGGGGGCCCTTGAACCCCTTATACTGCACCAGGACCTTGGCTTTCCCTTCCAACGGAATAGGGGTTTTCTGGAAGTCTGCAAGGTGTACCTGAGTTTGTTTCAGGGGAATTTGTCTTCGGCCTTTCTGACAGATTTCCTGATAGGTTGTCAGCGAAATTAATGAGACTGCTGACCCTGAATCTACCTCCATGTGGCAGGGCACCCCCTGAATTCTGACCCAGATCTTAACCTTGGAGCTTATGCTGTTTACCCTGTCAATTGTCTCTACCAGGGGGCCTGGTGGGGTTTCTCTGCTGGCCTGGGCAGCCGGCCTACCTGGGGGGTTTGCCTCCACCTCATTGATGTTGTCCCGGCCCTTGCTGCGGCACACCGGCTTGATGTGGCCAGTCTTCCCGCAGTTGTGGCATTTCGCGTTCCTAAAACGGCAGCTTCCTCGGGCATGGTTGCCCCCGCAGCTGGCACAGGCGGCCCGTTGCTCGTAACGCGGTGGTGGCGGTGGTGGGTTCCTGGATCCGCGGCGGTCCGACGTTTTTCCCCTCCTCGGCTGCCGGTGCTCCATCCTGCGCTGTAGGGCTTCCCCATCGGTGAAGTCTACTGACTCTCCGCTGTCGCTGAAGGTTGCGCTTTCCTGGTAGACGGTCGCGGGGGTCTCTGGGGTCGTGTTCGTCGGCTTCTTCTTGTGGCTGTGTTCATATGCCATGATTTCCCTGGTCAGCTCTGCCAGGTTCATGTCGGGTTTGGACGTCAGTTTCTTCTGTAGCTTCTCGTCCCTCAGACCGATCACCACCTGGTCTCTGATGCGGTCTTCCAGGTCGGGGAAGGAGCAGTTCCGCGCGGCGTGTCTGACCCCGGCAATGAATTCGTTGGCGGGCTCGTCCTGCCGTTGTTTCTTTTGTGCGAATTGCACCCGCCAGTACAGTTCTGAACGCGCTGGCATGTAGTACTTGTTCAGCTGGTCCACCAGGTCAGCGTAGGAGACTTCCGTGATGGGCACTGGGCTGAACAGCCCGACGGCTGCGTCGTACACCGGGGGCCCGCTGATGTACAGCAGAGCGGCGGCCTTTGCTCGGTCGTCAGTGATTTTACTGACGAGGAGAAATCCCTCGACTTGGCCGAGGTGTGATTGCCATCTCTCGGGATGGCGGGTATCAAACTCCCTCACACGGCCGAAGTTTGCCATGTCGTCCGGTCCTGGGTTGCTCCGATGGAAGTTAAAACTTCCGTGACAGCTCTTGCCGGGAACTCTCTTCCTCGGCCGTGACTTCAGCTCCGGAGCGATCCCATCCTCGTCGCCAGTGAAGTAGCCGAAGGACCACTCGGGACGACAGGCTAGTTCAACAACAGGTTTATTAAGAGCAAGGCAAACATAGAATAACTTGTCCGGCTTTTATAGCCGGCAGCTGGTAGCGAGGACCAATCAGCGGTGTTCATTTTGGCGCCCTGTCAGGCAGGGACCAATCCGCGTCGTCTTTTGTTGACAGCTCCGGCTTCCGCGTGTCTTGGTGTTTTGACAGCCGCGAGCTGTCAGTGGTTGCGCCTGCGCTGTACGGTGGGTGCTTTGACAGCTCAGGCTTCTCCGTAGTCCGGCGTTTGACAGCCGCGAGCTGTCAGTGGTGGCGCCTGCGTGGTGCGAGGAACTTTGACAGCTGTCAAAGTTCCCGCGTGTATTTCTGTCAGGCGGTTTTACTTTATATACTAGGCGATGCCTTCTTATTTGTACTGTTAACATATATATACATTGATTAAAGGAATGTTTACATATATAATACACTCCCCACATACAAGAAACTATTATTATGGTCTAGTTCAATAAAGTATAGCACTAATCTTCCTGTGAAATAGATTTCCTGATCTCATCTACTGTGAGCGGCTGACAATGAGTACTGAATAAAAATAAACCAAGAGGCTTGGAATACATCTGAATCTGCTACTTGAACGATTTCCCAAGCTGTACTTTAATCCATCTCTAAACTGTAAATAAGGCTCTGGTGTTAAGTATCTGTAACAGATGTGGAAAGGCTTATCATTGCAAGCCTTTCATATGCTTACTTGGGAAATTAGAACACTCTGAAGCTACACTAGTTTGTCACCTAGGTAAACGCTGGTTCCTTCCACTTCATTCCTCTCAGAAAAGCTGACAAGGCTGATAATTACTACAGTATTAGTGGAAAGAGTATCAGCCAGATTAAAAGGTCAGAGAAGGTCATATGACAGATCAGCCATGATTTTCTAGCAGTGGTGAGCATCGGGGGCTCTAAAAGTTCAACTGCAACCTCTCCCAGATCTGTGCCTGAGACATTTGTTTTACAACAGTCTTATTTTAATGGTGAGGCCACCATTAAAGTACAGTGAAAACATTCTCATTTATTCAATAGCTCGCAAATATGCATATGCAATGCTTTTTTTCTCATAGAACGCTCAGAACGGAGTTCCGGCACCTTTTTTGGATGGAAACTTGTAGGGTAGGCAAGGCGGGTTGTATGACATGTGTGAGTTCCGGCACCTTTTTCTTTTACAAAAAAAGCACTGTGCATGTGCATATACATATATGTATAAACAGGCTATCCAAATGGCTATGTCTATAGATCTATATCTATAGTTATAGATATCTGAATATAGAATACAGAACTAGCCTGGATTAATAGATAATGCATCAAGCTAGAAGCCAGGAAACCATGAGTTCTAGTTCCACCTTAGGCATGAAAGCCAGATGGGTGACTTTGGGCAAGCCACTCTCTCTCTTCACGCCACTCTCTCTCCTACCCACCTCACAGGATTGTTGCTGCATGGAAAATAGGAGGAAGGACTATTAGTTATGTTCCATACCTTGACTTATTTATTTAATTTAATTTAATTTAATTTAATAATATTTCTATACCGCCCTTCTCCCTGAGGACTCAGGGCGGTTCACAGGGCAAAAGTAGAATACAAAATACAAACATTAAAAAGAAATTAAATAATTGCCCAGGTTTAAAACAATTACTATTCAATTATAAAACCCCAAAGATAAAATTAAGAATACAAAAAATAAAAAACCCCACCAATCCCCATCAGGCTAGGCCGGCTTCTACAAACAAAAACGTCTTGAGATCGCGACGAAAGGAGCGAAGATCGGGCGCCATCCGGAGCTCTACTGGTAACTGATTCCACAGCTCCGGAGCGCCCACAGAGAAGGATCTCCCCCTGGGGGCCACCAATCGACATTCTCTGATCGGTGGCACCCTGAGGAGGCCCTCTCTGTGGGAACGCACAGGGCGCAGGGAGCTTGATGCCGGCAGCAGATGTTCCCTGAGGCTCTCCGGCCCCATGCCATTACTTTGAACACCATTACTAGTACCTTGAATTATAAATCTTGAATTTATAAAGATAATAGGTAAGATATAAATGAATAAAATACGCAGTGATTTTTGCTATTTTCCAGCTGGGTCCCTAGAGACATTCCTGGTTCAATCATAACACATGGGGATGAAAAAAAAGGAGGTCTCACATGGCTATCAGCCTACAATACACATAACCTGAAGTCATTTGTGTTTGTTTGCCAAATATATAATAATCCATTGCCAACTAATACTTTCCATAATGAACAGCACAGCAGGGGGAATGAAGGCTGTTTTTGCTTTTTGATGGAATTGTGTATCGTCTGAGAAAAAATCTGAGATTTTTCTTTTCCAGATTTGGATCACCCACCCTAATGAAAGGCAGTCATCACATAAATATAACTGATCCTATTTATAGCACTGTGAAAAAAAGTAAAATAATCTCACATCATTCCCAAACTGTGAATTTATGGTTATGCATGTATATGTGTGCATTCACTATTATTCAGAATATTTGGGGTCCACAGTGGATCCATGTAGCATAATTTCTGCTAACTGGCAAGAAAACTATAGACTTTCTCCAATTCCTTGTATTCCAAAGTATTTAATGTTTGCTTGACAAAATGATTATGACATCTTGAATGCTTAGCTGGCAGATGTCCGCAGTCCCATAGTACTTTATATAATCAGACTAGCCTTCTGCCTGCTACCACAATTCATGCAATAAAGGTCTTTTTCTCACAAAATTTTGGCTATAAAAGGGCAGTTCCTTTCTTTTTCCCTTTTTTTTCCTGTTTCTGTCTCCTTCATTGTCAAGAGAGTATACGGTATAATAGGAAGATGTGCTAGGACAAATAGCCAATTCTGTTACCTCTGTTGTAGAAACTATCCTCTTTTAAATATTCCTACAAACAAATAAATCTGGACTGTATGTAAATCAGGTGACTTTAGAGGTGGCAAAAAGATAACTCATAATGCCCGCTGCATAATGGGGAAACAAGTTTTCAGAATTCTTATCCTTGCTTTTTATCAAATCTGATTTGTAGATATCCCATGGATGTCTTCACAGCCCTTAAAATGGATCTCCATAAAAAGTGATTTTTTATCAAGACTATCAATTAGCCATATGATATATTTTATAGTGCCGACTCTATTGTCTTTCTGCACTCAATATTTATGGGAAAACACAAGTTTTCCCTCGTCATAGATACAGTTTATATTTTCCCTGTCTGAACAACTTCTTATTAATCCATGCAATCACACAATTTCCCTCTTTTTATACTATCTAATTTGGTGGTAAACATATATGAACTGCTCAGTGGAAGACATTCCTAAACCTCTGAGAATCTAAGCTTTCATAGGTATGTACAAACTACACATCTAACATTACAAGCATAGGGAAATAAGAGGTAACTCCAAGGATGTCATACTGTACTTACCTGGGATTAATCTACACTGAGCTCAGTGGAATATAGTTATTAAAGATTGTGCTATAAAAGACCCATAGCTTAATGGGTATTTAGGATCTCATCAGGTAATTTCCAATCGACACCTAAAAAGAAAAGTGATTTTGAACAGTGCCTCTTGTCTTCTACAACATTTCATGTCTCCTAAAATTTGCTCTTGAAAGTTGAAAATTTTTTGGGGGGGAGAAGGTGGGCTTTCATGGGCTTCCAATCACCAAAATGACTGGCAGAACATTCCACTGGCCTTTCACCTATTCTTTGAATACCACCCATGTTTTTCAAACCTATTAGTCCTGGCCAAAATGGGAACATTCACAGTGGCACATGAAGAGAAGCATCAGAGGCAATATGGGCCACTTGACCAAGTTATACACCATGTCCTAGCAAGTTGCCTTTTTAAAAAACAAGTGGCTTTTGAGCAGAATACTGTAGGCCCAGAGAAGCAACTCAGCTGAAATAATATAGCTGCTTTGATATGATAAGTAAAAGACTTTGTTGATTCATTCCACCGATTCAGTGAAGTCATCTGCTTGGATCAAATCATCCCACTGAAGTTTTACATAGACCTAAAATCAACTGCATGTTTTTCAAGGATTAAGTCACCATGTGGAGCTGGAAGTCTAAATGCAATGATTGAGAAGTCTGAGTGCATTAACAGAGTTTATCTTAGGACTATGCACACACTGAATTGGTAACCATTGCAGTTCTTGAGGGACAAATAACAATTTCAGTCTAGACTGGAACCTCTGCTGTGTTCAGCAAAGTTCACTTATTATGAAAGCTAGCTAAAACTGCCGCCAATATTGAATGAAATAATCAGTAGGCATCTTGGATTCCTCTCAGTAAGTCATTTCACACACAAAAGTGACATTGAGCCCATAAGTTCTTTGACTGGTGCTTGCAGTAGACAGAAGAGGCTTCAAGTTGCTTTCAAATATTGGAACAGCTAGACAAAGCCACAGATAGGGAGCCTCAGAGCAGAGTGTGGAAAACCAGTGCAATTGTGTTGAAGAGGAGGTCACATTGCTTCACAAGTGCCTTTTGTGAAAGATAATATAATAATAACAATAACAACAACAACAACAACAACAACAACAATAATAATAATAATAATAATAATAATAATAATAATAATAGTGAGATTACTCCAAAAAGATTTGTACAACCCTGATAATCTCATTAGATACAGTCACAAATTAACTGATGTACTACATATATCCTCAGTGTTGAACACAGTGCTGAATAAATTCCAAACTACTTGCTGTCCTACAATTAATTTTGTTAATTGTACTTATTTTAGGTCCAGTAGGTTGGACCATTCTGGCCACTGGAATTACATGTACCAGCAAAATGGATTTTTCTTGCATTCCCCAAATTTATTTAGAGGACTGAGACCTTCTCAGAAGGCACCTAGACATCTAGAATTCAGGAAAAGGAAGAGGGTGTTGGGACTTGAAATATTTTCTGTGTGCCTATGAGGGTGCATACTAGCAGAAATCTGATGTCAGCACTGATTAATGAAACAGGGTTTATAACTGAAAACAAAAATTAACTTTTAGTCAATGCATTATAGTGATAAGCAAAGTCTAGGACAGGGGTTTCCAACCAGGGAGGATATTCCAGGGGGTGTGAAAACTTGGGTTTAGAAGTTTCAAAATTATTTTTTTATGTTCATGTCGTTCAAAATTTGTTTAAATAAGTTTATTACTTTTGCAAGGGGTGCGAGAATATATCAGAAGCGTTCTAGGGGTGTTGGGTATACAAAAGGTTGGGAACCGCTGGTCTAGGACATAGTTATCTATACATGTATCTGCCAGGAAAGTAAGGCAGAAGTGACTTCAGACAGCAATCTGATAGGCAGAGCAGGCAGAGTGACAAAGAGATGAGGCAGAGTCCATTCCTGACTTTCTATCTATACCTTGTTGTCTCCTAATCTGTAAGTAAGGGCATTCTGCTGAGTCAATGTTATCAGATATGCATTTCCAACAATGAAAGGAAATTAAAAGATGTACCCATTCAAAGCAATCTGCATAATCTTACTAATATAAAAGAGAAACTCAAGAAAAACGGAATTTACAAAATAATTAATGGTTAGTTATCTAGCTTGTAAGTAATAGGTTAATACAAAACTTCAATATAATGAAGTTTTGGGTTTGTTTGTTTTTTTAACAAGGCTCTCTACTTAAAATGTAACAAGTATGCATTACTAGAACAGGAATAAAAGCTACCTAAAAATCCTTTCTTTCTTTCGAACTGCTAGGTTGGCAGAAGCTGGGACGAGTAACAGGCGCTCACTCTGTTACGTGGCACTTGGGATTCGACCCACCAAACTGCCGACCTTCTGATCGACAAGCTCAGCGTCCTAACCCACTGAGCCACCACGTTCGAAAGCACGTTAAAAAAAATGCAAGTAGAAAAATAGGGACCACTACGGTGGGAAGGTAACAGCATTCCGTGCGCCTTTGGTGTCTAGTCATGCTGGCCACATGACCACGGAGACGTCCTCGGACAAGCGTTGGCTCTTCGGCTTTGAAATGGAGATGAGCACCGGCCCCTAGAGTTGGAAACGACTAGCACGCACGTGCGGGGGAACCTTTACCTTTACCTTTAAAAATCCTTGGAAAAACAGTACAAAGAACTTTTATGAAGTGATTGTGGTCTATGATAGCTAATGCAATAGAACAGGCTCTGTAGGTCAGCGTCCCACCACACGTCCATATGTCCCAATCCTGTTAGCTTTTTGCAAAGCATTGCAGATGTGGTGGTTTTTCCAAGCATTTGTATCAGATGATTAGATGAATTCTGCTGGTGTCAAGATACTGATGAGATAAGGTAGTGTACCAGCAGAGTTTTATCAAAAAGACCTTTGTTGATTTTTACTCTAAGTTGTATGCTAGAGATAAGATTAGTGAGGCAGATATTGATGAATATTTGATGAAAGCTAATATTCCTGTTCTTACGCAAGAACAAAAGGAAGAGATGAACCAATTGATAACTGAGGAAGAAATTTTTTCAGCAATTAAACAATTGAAAGTGGGTAAAGCACCAGGTACAGATGGATTGACTGCTGTGTATTACAAAAATTTACAGTTAGAGATGGTGAAGCCATTAAGGGAATTGTTTCAGACAATTCAAATGGGAGGAGGGGTACCTCCGTCTTGGAAAACTGCTTTTATCTCTTTGATTCCGAACGAAGACCAGGATGTCACCCAAGCAAAAAATTATAGGCCAATTTCACTTTTGAACACGGACTACAAGATATTTGCTAAAGTTCTAGCTAACAGACTAATGAGGGTAGAGAAGATGGATTGATTATATCCAGAATAAATATGGGACTAAAAAGTTTCATCTAGCATTTGAATAAGTATTGATGTGATATTTAAATTGCTTGTAGTTATTTTATAAGAGTTAAAGTGCGATAGATTTAATATTTTATTGTTGTTTGCATAAGGTAGACTATGATTGTTTGTATATTTATACCCTGTATTGAGCTCTGGGAAGTTGGGGAGGGGGGAGGGGGAGGGGGAGGGGAGGGAGGTGTTGGGGAGGGTTGGGGAGAAGGGAGGGGGTTGGGAGGGGTTTTGTCTTTTTTAAAAAAATGTATTGTAAAACTTTTCAATTAAAAAAAAGATACTGATGAGAGACCCCCTTCACCCCAATAAAAAAAGGATACAATTTAATCAAACAAAATACGCTAGCCAATACAGGAAAAAACTCCCCAATGAAAAGAAAATCAGTCTGACTCAGATCCAAGCTAAGCAGCCCAAGGCAAACAAACACTTAACATGCCAGCTACAAAGTGTCAGCTTAAACATTTAAGGTGAGCTTAACCGCCAGAATGCGAGACCAGCTATCAACAATCAAGACTGACAGGATTAGAAGAGGGACACAGCAATTATATAATAATAACAATAAAAGAAATAGAAACACATCAGATCCTTTCCTAAGGCCAAGATTAACCCTTTTCCTGAGCAATATCTAATAAATTAGCCCATCAATAGACACTGCTTCACGAATCAGAAATGATGGTTTTGAAACCACGAATCAGAAATGAGTTTTGAAAACCAAGAAAAGGTATAAAAATTCACGCTTGGGGACCACTCTTCCTAGCTAGCCAGGGAATTAATACTGAATTGTCACTCAACTTTAATCTCCGTGATTGAACCTCTTTCCAGTAGCTGGCTTCTTGTTCTATTTATTCTTCAAGCACTGATTGCGGAAATCCCGGATGGAAGAGCCCAAAATGGGGGAGTTCCTCCCAACAATACCTTTTCCCATCCCGTGAGTTGAGTGGTTTATCCGGAAGTTCCTGATGCTATATGTTGTGGGTTTCCCCTGTTTTAATCCTTAGAGGTCTCCTGCAGTTGGTTTGTGAGATGGATGGCTCTATTAAAAAACAAGTGAAGTGAAATGTAAAGCTAATGTAAAGGTCCTCTTTGATGAATAATTACAAATGAGAGAATTAAGCCTCTTTTTTGTTGCATTACAGCAGGGGTGTCAAACTCAATTTCATTGAGGGCTGCATCAGCATTGCGGTTGCCTTCAGGGGGCCGGGTGGGTATGGCCAGGGTGGGCGTGGCCTACTGGGTGGGCGTGGCTAGAGTGTGTATGGCCTATTGGGTGGGCGTGGCCAGCTCTACATCGTTCACATCAAGGGTGCCTATGGGGGCCTGGGAAGGAGTGGGGCAGATCTGAGGGTCTCTGGGAGAAGGAGGGTCTCTGGGCCAGGGCCAAGGCAGCGGGGGCCGTTTCCTCACTGTTTCCAGGATGGCTTCGCGGGCCACATGAAACCACTTCGCGGGCCGGATCTGGCCCCCGGGCTTTGTGTTTGACATGTCTGCATTACAGGAATTGGTACCAACAGCAACTCCACAAAAATCTCTCCCTGATTATTTCAAAGATACCTCTGCTTAAGCCTGTAGAGCAGGGGTGTCAAACTCAATTTCATTGAGGGCCGCATCAGCATTGCGGTTGCCCTCAGGGCTGGGTGGGTGTGGCCTGGGTGGGCATGGCCTACTGTGTAGGCGTGGCTAAAGTGCGTATGGCCTACTGGGTGGGCATGGCCAGCTCTACATCGTTCGCATCAAGGGTGCCTATGGGGGTCTGGGCAGGAGTGGGACAGATCTGAGGGTCTCTGGCAGGAGGAGGGTCTCTGGGCCAGGGCCAAGGCAGTGGGGACCCTTCCCTCACTGTTTCCAGGATGGCTTTGGGGGCCGCATGAAACCACTTCACGGGCTGGATCTGGCCCCCGGGCCTTGTGTTTGACATGTCTGCTGTAGAGGAAGAATGAAATAACAGCAGAAAGGAGATAAGATTTCCTAAGGTGGCCAATTCCCTGATTTTTGTGGGAAAAATAATTTTTTAAAAAAGGAAAAGGGCACAAAGAGACAAGTTGCTTTTCCTATGAAGGTAACCACTTCTGTTCAACCTGAACAGTGATTCATTAGAGTAAATGTTTCTTTTAAAGTAAAAGCAGGCTAGGCCAGCTTTTCTTCTGTACAATTGTGTTCAGTTCTTGGACAAGTCCCTGCAGTTTTCTTAGCAAAGTTTTTCAGGTGGTTTGCCATTGTCACCTTTCTAGGCTTTAAAGAAAGTGACTGGCTCAAAGTCGTCCAGCTGGCTTCCTGCCTAAGACAGGCCTTGGTGGAGCAGTGGGCTAATGCCTCCTTAAGTAACACCAGCTGCCTGCAATTAGTGCAGGTTCACATCCCACCAGGCTCAAGGTTGACTCAGCCTTCCATCCTTCCGAGGTAGGTAAAATGAGGACCCAGATTGTTGGGGCAATTAAGCTGACTTTGTAATAATGCCGCTTGGGGTGTGTGTGAAAGCCCTAATAAGCAGGCATATACATAGAATGAAGGCTACTGCTAAGCTTGTAAGCCGCCCTGAGTCTTCGGAGAAGGGCGGGATATAAATGGAATTAAAATAAAATAAATAAATAAATAAATAAATCTCCTGGTTTCTAGCTAGATGCCTTAACCACTACACCAAGCTGGCTCTCACATACATGTGTAGTTCCCCCCCAAATATTAGGAAAGGGGAAACATTAGTCAAATTACACTCTTAGAAGCAAAGTTATGAGGCAGGCAAAGACATCCTAGCCTAAACCCATGAAACAATGGTAGGTGGTCCAATTTAGATTTGTTCTTTCTCTCCAAAGATCTCACTTGCGTGCCTTTGTGACTATTAACCTGGGGGAGAAAGATGGTTTCATGTCCATGGAGATTCTCAATCATTCAGGTCATGGTTCTCCCAAAGGTGCTTTTTCAAAAGGCAACTGGACTTTCTTTGTTTTTCCTTGAAGACATTTCACTTCTAATCCAAGAAGCTTCTTCAGTTCTAACTGAATGGTGGAGAATGGAAGAATGCAGTCATCTGATTGTTAGCACTCTTTCTGAGAGTTGTTGAGGCCATTTGGAGGTTGAATATTGCAATGCTTCAAGAATTGTTCATTTTTGTACTTAAGATACAGTTTTGTGGAGCATTAAAAAAAATCATTAGTTTTTTAGTTTGTGTGTGCGTGCGTGTGTGTGTGTGAGAGAGAGAATTAGCTCTGCATCAATTAATCCAGAGATTATCTCATGTAAATATTTAAGCACAATGATACACTTATTTATTTGATTTAATTACAGCTCTATTTAACCACAGCCTCCAGTCATAATTTATTTAGCACTTTGATTTATTTATATTCCATCTGATTCTATTCCAGGTTTGTCACCATTAGAATATTCCATTGTTTTTTTACCACTGACTTTGTCAAAATTCTTGCTTAATCTTAAAATATTACTTTTTGTGCTTGAGCAAGAACTTGCCAGTAATTTCTTGACAATATCACTGCAGCTGTCATGTCTGAGTTGTCAAAATAAGCAATTACAGGTATATTCCTATCAGCTTTCTCAAATGTGACAGGTGTGTTGATTTGCAACAGATCAGCCAGATCCTTATCATTCACTTGCTTTCTTTAAAAAAAATCATCTTGAAAATAACATGTGAAAGACTAAGAAAGAAGGAGAGGTATGCATTTGATGGATGGAAGACAAATATTGAGATGGTGGGATTTGATAGTGAGGACAGTATTTTGATGGACAACTTCTGCTATAACACCTGAAACCGATTTGCATATGAAACAGATACTACTGAAAATCTAAGAAGAAGGGCTGAAAGGATTTGAACAATGCCCTGATATCAACTGGGAGACAAACTCTGCACCAAATGGAAGATCAAACAGATTCCTGACAAACCTAGCAGACAACTTTGTCTCCCAAAAAGTAGAGAAGGGAACTAGGGGATTAGCCATATTGGATCTAATCCTCATTAACAGAGATGAAATGATAGAAGTTGTTGAAGCCACAGGAACCTTGGGGGGAAGTGATCATGCAATATTGGAATTCAGCATTATGGAAGCACAAGCAATAGAACACAGTCAAACTAGAGTCTTGGATTTTAAGAGAGCTAATTTCAATAAACTTAGAGCTTAGAAAGGATTCCATGGATGAGAATCCTTAAGGGGAAAACAACTCAAGAAGTTTGGGAAATTTTGAAAAGTGAGATAATAAAAGCCCAGTCTAACACAATACCAACAAAGAAGAAAAATAACAGCTCTCAAAAGAAACCAGCATGGCTGCATAAAGAACTCTGATAAATTGAAAGATAAAAAGGACAAGTATAAAAAGTGGAAAGAGGGACACATAACCACCACTGAGTCTTCCAATTCTCCATGTACTTGGGCCAATTTCTCATTTTCATCTTTTAAGGCTTCTAATTTCTGGTCAACTTCAACTGATCGTGCAATATTGGAATTCAGCATTATGGAAGCACAAGCAATAGAACACAGTCAAACTAGAGCAGTCATGTCAAACTCGTGACGTCATGTGATGTCACGTAATATGTCAGAGCCTTTTCGCCATTGCCGGCAATGGGGTGGGCATGGCTTCCGGATGACACATGCGGCCCGTGGGCCGGCAGTTTGACAGCCCTGAACTATGTCTTGGACTTTAAGAGAGCTAATATCAATAAACGTAGAGAGAGCTTGGGAAGGATTCCATGGATGAGAATCCTCAAGGGGAAAACAACTCAAGAAGCTTGGGAAATTTTGAAAAGTGAGATAATAAAAGCCCATACTAGCACAATACCAACAAAGAAGAAAAATAATAGCTCTCAAAAGAAACCAGCCTGGCTGCATAAAGAACTTTCTGATGAATTGAAAGATAAAAAGGACAAGTATAAAAAGTGGAAAGAGGGGCGCATAACTAAAGCAGAATATCAGCAAATAGTCTGAGCCTGCAAATATGAAGTGAGGAAAGCTAAGGCTCAAAATAAATTAAGGCTTGTGACCAAAGTCAAAAATAACAAAAAAAAAAGCTTCTTTCAACATGTAAAAAGCAAGAAAAAAATTAAGGAAATGATTGTTCCATTAGTAGGGGAAAGTGGCAAGAAGGTGACAAGCAACAGGGAGAAAGCAGAACTATTTAACTCATTTTTGGACCTGTCTTTACACAAAGGGAAAAAACAGTCCAACCTATCATAAACAGTACCATAAAAATAGATTAGAAACACAAGTTAAGATAGGCAAGAATATGGTAAGTGAGCTCGTCCAGCCTAGATGAGTTCAAATCACCAGGACCAGATGGATTACACCCCAAGGTTCTCAAGGAACTGGCAGACGTGATCTCAGAAGCACTGAACTATATTTTTCAAAGATCCTGGAGCACTGGGGAACCACCAGAGGACTGGAAAAAAGCTGATGTAGTTCCCATCTTCAAAAAAGGGAAAAAAATAGATCCAGGAACCTACAGACCTATCAGTCTGACCTCAATACCTGGGAAGATTCTGGAAAAGATAATCAAACAACGAATCAGCGAACACCTAGAGGCAAACAAAGTCATTACTAAAAGCCAACATGGGTTTGTCAAAAACAGATCATGCTAGACAATTTTTATTGCATTCTTTGACCATCTGACAAAATTAGTGGACCAGAGGAATGCTGTGGATATAATTTACTTGGACTTTGATAAAGTAGACCACAACCTACTACTTGATAAGATAGAAAAATGTGGGTTAGACAGCATCACCACCAGATGGATTCATAGCTGGCTGACCGGCTGTACTCAGCATGTGGTCCTCAATGGAACTGCATCTACATGGAGGGAAGTGTGTAGTGGGGTGCCCCAGGGCTATGTTCTAGGCCCAATGCTGTTCAATATCTTCATCAACAATTTTCCATACAGCTTTAGATCATCCATGTAAAGGAGGTGGGATAGTCTGGCAGATGTTTTTGATGTTTGGTAGCCATGTCCTGAGTTATTCAGTATTGTTGACAAAGGAAACAGTGCAATAACAAATAGTGGTGATAATGAATCTCCTTGAAATATTCCTCTCTTGATATTAACCTCTCCCAGTCTTTCACCATTGACCTTGCACATTTTTTTGATGTTTCTCCTGACTCTTGTTATTTCTAGGCACTTGATTATCAAGTCATGTGGCAGAGAGTCAAATGCCTTTTTGTAGTCAATCCATTCCACATTATGGTTGGTCTTCCTTTTCTTGCAGTTTTCCAAGACCATTTTGTCTATTAGAAGTTTGTTTGTTTGTTTTTCTTTTTTGTTGATTTTGCATCCCAGGTATTCAGTTATAACTGCAGCTGTGCTGTACATTAGTTGGTTTGTTTCTTGCACTGAATTGGTGCTTATACTTGATATTGCAGTATTTGCATCTTTTAATGCTTGTGCTAGCTGTTTCTTTGGAACAAGCTTCAATGCAGGCAGCCTTATTCTGTTGTTTTTGTGCTGTTCTAGTTGCTCAGTTATTTTTTGTTTCAATTCTTTTATTTCTTTAGTTAGAGGGCTTTGTTGTTCCTGAGGAAGAGGTACCTGGTTTCCAAATGAGAACAGCTGTATATCTCTGCTGGAATCCTTCACTGCCAACTCCCCCTGGCTTGCCTCTACATTCTGAATTACTTCTGGCAAGGCTTTGATTTCTTTGCCCTGGGTAAACCTTTTCAGTTCGTCCAATTCAGCTTCTGTGAATACTTTATTTCGTATTATAAATCAGCGTTGATCTGCTAGTCTCTGTTCTGTTATTTCTGATTCTGGATGTTGTTCTTTCCAGAACTGGTGCATTCGTTTTAGATATCCTCTTCTTGTTGGACTTGATCTGTAATAACAGACCATTATTTCTTTGTTTTCAATCACTGTGTATTTGTAGCGGGTAAACACCTTTTCTTCCAGTAGTTCTGCAGCTGCTGGCCCTGGTTGCTCAGCCAACAGTCCTGAGTCCTGTAACCCATTTTTCAACAGATATCCAGGAACTCCAACATCTAGTGCGGACCTTTATGTCTCACCATACAAGCCCCACAACCAAGTCCAGGTAGTGCCTCACGGGGGTTATTATTATTATTATTATTATTATTATTATTATTATTATTATTATTATTATTATTGCCAATTTATAGGCAAACATTTCTTTCAATATCAGTTATTTTCACGAGCTCCCAGAAGAATCTTCTTCAAAGAATGCTGTGCAGCCGCAGGGAATTTGATCACCTGGGTCTGACTGGAAAAGTATCACTATCTGTTCATGCCACGACCAGAGTAATTATTGTCTGATTTTGACCAAAAGATTGTGACATTGCTAAATCACCAGCATCAATGAGTTGAAGCCCATATTTGAAGAGAAAGTCACCACAGGGAAGACTTTTTTAGAAGCAGTATTTCTGTTCAAGACTTTTGTATATTATTCCATCCTTTAAAATTTCTTTAAAATCTATTGCACCATCCCTTTCAAGTTTCCCAGATAGAGATTTGTAAGCAATTTTCTCTAACACATAGTTTTGAGTGCAACTCTTCCAACCTTAACTTTTGTTTTTTAACTTTCTCTACTATGCATCTCAATGTGTAGCAGTATCTGGCTGAGTTCATCTGGGTCTGAAAGCTTGGCAGAACCTGGTTAATACTTGGGTAAGAGAAAGTTTGAAAATTCCAAGGCTGTAGGATAGATGGGAAAGTTAGAAAAATCTCCCATAAGAAAGCAGTAGTACGTGGCGGCACAGTGATTAAATGCAGTACTGCAGGCTAATTCTGCTGGCTGCTGGCTGCCAGCAGTTTGGAAGTTCGATTCTTACCGGCTCAAGGTTGACTCAGCCTTCCCTTTTGAAGTTGGTAAAATGAGGACCCAGATTGTTGGGGGCAATTAAGCTGACTTTGTAAACCCCTTAGAGAGGGCTGTAAAGCACTGTGAAGTGGTATATAAGCCTAAGGGCTATTGCTATTTGCTATATTGTTATCAATAAAATAAGATGGGCATGTCCATGAATTCAACAAAGGCTACATTTGAAGAAGACTTGCATATAATTTTGTTACCACAGTTACCCTGAAGTATAGGGTAAAGGTACTCAATTTAAATGTATGCCATAGCTTTTAAAAGATGTATTTCAAAATCTGTATATCTTCATGTGAAGTTTTGAATGACAAATTATGAAGATCTTTCCACACCCAATTCATTGTTATCTCTCTGTGCTGTGACCTAATAGATTATCACTTTTACTCCTAATTTAAATTTGCACTGGGGCTAGGATTCTTGAAGACAGATATAAATTAAAATAAGATGTGTAATAAATACTTTCTCCCTATGATTGTCCCCATGAGGGGACTATATAATAGTTAATACAACTTTAGACTTAATGCCTTGGTGGAGCAGTGGGCTAATGCCTCCTTAAGTAACACCAGCTGCCTGCAATTAGTGCAGGTTCGCATCCCACCAGGCTCAAGGTTGACTCAGCCTTCCATCCTTCCGAGGTAGGTAAAATGAGGACCCAGATTGTTGGGGGCAATAAGCTGACTTGTAATAATGCCACTTGGGGTGTGTGTGAAAGCCCTAATAAGCAGGCATATACATAGAATGAAGGCTACTGCTAAGCTTGTAAGCCGCCCTGAGTTTTCGGAGAAGGGCGAGATATAAATGGAATTAAAATAAAAATAAAATAAAAATAAATAAAGAGTTTGTGGGGTCATTTGTGAGATGCAGTGACTAAAAGCATTGTTGCAGATGAATCAACATGCAAAATATATTTGACCTTCCTTCTTTCTTTCCTTCTACTTATTAACCACTTCATTCATAAACCTAGTCACAAAAACCTCAGCCCAACAAAGCAAACAGGTTAGAAATAACATTTCATAATACAACACAATATAACAATGTATATTGTTATTGTTAACAATGTTATAAAACTCTTTAATCTCTCCAGATTGAGGGCAAAGTCTAAAGTCCAGCTGAAATGCCTACAGGATTTCCTCTTCACTGATGATGCTGCCATTACTGCTCACTCTGCCGAAGACCTTCAACAACTTATGGACTGTTTTAGCAAGGCCTACCAAGACTTTGGACTAACAATCAGCCTGGAAAAAACACACATCATGGGTCAGGACGTGGATTCACCTCCCTGTATAACAATCTCTGCACAAGAACTGGAGGTCGTCCATGACTTTGTGTACCTCGGCTCAACTATCTCTGACACACTCTCTTTAGATACTGAGCTGAATAAACGTATCAGTAAAGCACCCACCACATTTTCCAGACTTACAAAGAGAGTATGGCTTAATAAGAAGCTGACAGAATATTCAAAGATTCAGGTCTATCGAGCCTGCATCCTGAGCACACTCTTGTACTGCAGTGAGTCTTGGACCCTTCACCTACAGCAAGAGAGAAAGTTTAACACCTTTCATATGCGCTGTCTCTGACATATTCTTGGTATCACCTGGCATGACAAAGTTCCAAATAGCACAGTCTTGGAATGTGCTGGAATTTCTAGCATGTATACACTATTGAAACAGTGACGTTTGCATTGGCTTGGGCATGTCGTGAGAATGGCTGATGGTCAGATTCCAAAAGATCTCCTATATGGAGAACTAGTGCAGGGAAAGCACCCTAGAGGGAGACCAGAGCTATGATATAAGGATATCTGCAAGAGGGATCTAAAGGCCTTGGGAATGGACATTAACAGCTGGGAAACCTTGACCTCTGATCATTCAGCTTGGAGGCTAAAGACGCAGCATGGACTTCTCAAAAAAAAGCTTCTTTCAACATATAAAAAACAAGAAAAAAGTTAAGGAAATGATTGGTCCATTAGTGGGGGAAAGTGGCAAGAAGGTGACAAGCAACAGGGAGAAAGCAGAACTATTTAACTTGTTTTTTGCATCTGTCTTTACACAAAGGGAAAAAACAGTTCAACCTACCAAAACAGTGCCATAAAAAACAGAATAGAAACGCAAGTTAAGATAGGCAAGAAAATGGTAAGTGAGCACCTGTCCAGCCTAGACGAGTTCAAATCACCAGGACCAGATGGATTACAAGGTTCTCAAGGAACTGGGAGACGTGATCTCAGAATCACTAAACTATATTTTTTAAAGATCCTGGAGCAAAGATCTCTGAAAAAGTAGAAGTCATGGATACTGATACTGTGACAGTAAACATAATATTTTCTGTTAATGTGATTTTTTTATATATAATTTTTATATCTGTGATTTTTATATATGGTTTATTTGTTGCTTATTTTGTTATACATTGTCCAGAGTTGGCTTTGGTGAGATGAGTGGTTATATAAATTTGATTAGTAAATAAATAACTGATTAAAGATAGATTTAATGTTTTTATTTGGAGAGCTTTCGCAGTGACTATTAAAGGTCAGAAATGAATGCTTTAGATTAGGCTAACCTTTTATTGCTGCCATTGTCATTCCTGAATACTAGGTATAACTTGATTGGTACTAGTGAAGTATAGCTCAATTATGTATTTGAGATCTTTTTTTATAGAACACAGTTATATGAAGGTTTCTTTTAAAAGTTGTACTTATTATAGTTATTCTAACACTGGAGTTTGCAATATTTGAAATATTCAGGTTACACAATATTTGTTATACTTTATTAACATATAATAATTCTGGATTCAATACAATTGTAATTTGGCCATCTGTGTATTTAAAATTCAAATTCTATATGACTTTTTAAAACATAATTGTGGACCATACCTTTGGACACCATTTTTCAACTATTAAATTTTCTAAACTTTTCCATTGTTGATTTATTGTAGATTTGATGCTAGAACTAAAAGTATAATAAGTTCCTTATTATATTTATGATCATATCTTATGTTCTAGTATACACATCAAAGCAAGTTCTTTAATTAAAAAAGAACTCTTTTGTTCATATTTATGTTAGTTTCTTGTCATGTTAAATTGATGATTTTACATTGTTTGCATCACTGTTATGGAAACTGTCTGGGATTTGCTGGCTGTTTGCCACTGACGTTTGAAATATATGTTTGTTTTGAAGAGAACAAAATGATTTCATTTGTAAAAAATAAGGATTACTTAAAAGATAAAAAAGCAACTAACCGTATCAGAGTAATGGAGGTCTTATCTTTTGAGCAGAAACATAAGGGCTTGGCCTGGTTTTTTTGGGGAAAGAAACAAGGAATAACTAATAGTGCAGAACTATTAAAAAGAATGCGGTATATATTAAAAGATACAGTAATTTGAATGAGAACTAATATCTAGGACAACTGAAATGGCTTCTAAACTAAATTTGCATGGCACTTTCACAGAGATGGTGCACACAATCCCACATAGCTAAATGAAACTGAAATTAAGGAACCTATAACAGTTACAATTAATTCCTATTCTATCCATTTCAGAGAAGCCTAGCAGCAGTTGTTTGACATTTGGAATTTAGAATAGAATAGAGCTGGAAGGGCCATTGGAGGTCTTCTAGTCCAGTCTGGCTGGTCAACCAGGCGGTCCTATACCATCTCAGTCAGATAATTGTCCAGTCTCTTTTTAAAAACTTCCAGTGATGGAGTGCCCATGATTTTAGATATAGATATTTACGTACAACTACCAATTCATATGCCTGTATAAGAATGCATATGATTTCAGACTTAATGTATATCTCTGCTGTTAACAATTAATTATTTAGATTTGATCATTCTAGCAACTATAATTACGTTGAGCGTTTCACTAAGCACTAGGATAATTTACATGTTTTAAATAAAAGATCACTTAAATCCCTAAAATATATAAACCTGAAAGTTTTCAGTTAGTAAAACAGCCCAAGACAACGATCATGGTTATGAACAAAATTGCTGAGAATTTGCATGGGAGATACACTGTATGTTGACATGCTATAAAGCAATCTGGGCAAGTAGTTTTTAATTTCAGAATGTATATATATTTCAGACCTATTTATTAATTCCAACTAAATTTCTTGGGGATTACTCTTCCTTTCGTTATTTTTGCCTTATAAGAAAAGGATTAACATACAAACTTTATTAATGAAACTCCTATGTTAATTTTTAGAGTTTTCCTTCTTTATGTATGTAGGTATGTATACACACAAACACAAACACCACCACTGCATACAGATACAGTTCTAAAATATTGGCACAATATTTTGGCAAAACATTTTGGCAAAATATTGTGGAAGTCCTAGAATGTCAAAAATACCAAGCCCAAAATAACCAAGAGCACAAGTGTTGCTTGACTTGTCAAGCTGCATAGAGAATATATAGCCATATAAAAAAAATCACACCAAACACGTGAAAAGGGGAAACAAGTAACATATCTGCCTACAAATTTTAGAGAAACATAGACTGATCTAATTACATCCTATGGATTCCTATTTGTTAAAAAAGATAGATTGTTAGAATAACACTCTAAGTCAGACATGTCAAACACAAGGCCCGGGGGCCCGATCCGGCCCGCGAAGTGGTTTCATGTGGCCCGTGAAGCCATCCTGGAAACAGTGGGGGAATGGCCCCCACTGCCTTGGCCCTGGCCCAGAGACCCTCCTCCTGCCAGAGACCGTCAGATCTGTCCCACTCCTGCCCAGGCCCCCATAGGCACCCTTGATGCGAATGATGTAGAGCTGGCCACACCCACCCAGTAGGCCATACACACTCTAGCCACACCCACCCAGTAGGCCACACCCACCCTGGCCATACCCACCCGGCCCCCTGAAGGCAACCGCAATGCTGATGCGGCCCTCAATGAAATTGAGTTTGACACCCCTGCTCTAAGTAAAGTAAATCCCATGGTTGATTGGGTTCATATATCACACCAAGAAAGAAACCAAACTGATGCTGTATATGAACCAAGTCATTGTATTCAATGGAATTTACTGTCATGTTAAACAAAATGGAGACTGAGATGCTGGAAATAAAATGGAGGTTGATTAGGAAAGAAGATAGTTGTTTATTTAGTTGGCAGAAACTTCAGTGGGTGGGTGGGGTTTTATACCTTCTTTGAGCTTTGTATTTGAGGTTGTTCCTGTTCCTGTGCAGTGTATTTTGACCTGAGCTTGAGTGTGCCCTATTGGTATTCTAATGGTGGTGGTTTAACCCTATTATGTCCTAAAGGTCATGTTTCTGTCCTTGGAGTCTAATCCCCTCGGCTCCAGCCTTTCTGCCCCAGTGAATGAATACCAAATCTGCATTTCTAAAAGCTGCTTGCTGCTTGAGGGAAGGAGACTGGGGGCTGGTTTCTACCTAAGATTTTTCTCCATTATTCCTTTGGGAAAATATAATATTCTGCCTTTTTTAATATCCCCTGTAACATTTCTTTCTCTAGAAGGGTCAGTGAGTACTGACTTCCAACACCAGCATAGGCTTTTATAAATCAACCCTTGATTGAACTGAAACTGAACTTGCAAAGAAGACATGATCTAATTCAAACTTGAGCTTCAAGATTTGAAATCAGTCAGGCTTGATTTGACAAGATTTGAGATTCAATGGGGGGGGGCAATTCTGTCTGTAGATTATAAAAGAAAAACATCAAAATGCTTGCAACTACTTCATTTTTTGGCAAAATGGGATGAGAACAGCAGAGACTATTTAGAGCAGGCATATCAAACTGCTGGCCCATGGGCCGGATACATCATGCTGAAACCACACCCACCCCATTGCCAGCAATGGGGGGAAAGTCCCAATACATCGTGTGATGTCACGTGACATCACAGATTTGACATGCCTGATTTAGAGGATACTAACCCAGTTGAGTTTCAACTGGATATTTTTGTGGGTGTTACCAGAATAAATAAATAAACATTTCCCCTGCATATTTTTAAGATAGAGCAGTATGACTGAGGAAAGGATGCTTCCAAATGTGTTGGCCAGTGCTTTTGTTGCACTCATTGAAACAATAGAGAAAGTGTCCTTCTCAATGTTTTTTCCCCTCCCCAAACTATGAAAAACTGTATTTCCTTTTCTGAGGTGTAAACCTTGTGTCATGGTTCCAACTAATGAAACACTTCAAATAATCTTCAGGCATTGTTTATTCTAAAAAGTCTATAATAATGAGAACAAAGCATTGGCACAGCATGGTTGAATGGCAAAATATGAATTCCCCTCCCTTCAGTGCCTAATATCTGGCACAGTTCCCTCCTCCAAATTAGCAGTCATAAATCACATTCTCCAATCAGTTTGTTAGGAAAAGCTTCGCTTCCATTATTAAAAACAACCGGAATAGCATTGTCTTCCCCCCAGCTTCATCTAATTCTCAGAGCAAAACAATTTAAAGGAAAAGGCTGCTTCTTATATTGTCAAAGCAAAAACATCCAATGTTTGCAGTGTTGACACCTTGATCTGAACTTAAAGAAAGCTTATTGGCTTGTAAGAAATCTTTCCTGTGTCACTGGTTTTATGTAGTGCCATGAGAGTTGGTATACCTTGATCCCAGCTAGGAAGAAATCCAACTCATCACTGGATTTATGAGGTATTAAACAAGTAGGGCATGGTCCATTGGCAAGTTTAGGTTACTATTGGTGGGACTCCTTTGGTCAAGATTTTGACTCTGACAAAACTTCACATTAATTAGTTGCCAGAAGCAGCAGGTCAGGCTGCCATAGTGAGATCCACTGCCACAAAGACTGGCAGATGTCAGTGAGAGAGCCTGGCAGAGAAAAAAGTGGTATTCATAATCTTGGCACCACCTTAATTTTGAGGGGTTAGCAAGGCACCTTTTTACTGATAAACGTACTCTAAACAAGTAATTTATCACTAATCTTTGACTCCAGAGTGTATAGTTGAATCCAGATTCAATATATTGTGTCTAGACCTCAAGCCAACTGTGACGGGTGCAGTTCCTTTTGTGGATATTAATTTAAAACATCCCCCTTTTAAACTAATGATTATTTTGGAAACAAGGGAATAAAAATAATGTGGTTTATATATAATTTTATATTTATATAGCCAGGAATGACAAATTGAGTTACTTAAGAGTAGTTTCCGTTATTGTTCTTGACCTATAGACAGAATCTTGTCAGCCTAAAACAACTATCTGCATAACTTTAAATATACTCTGTGAACTGCTAGGAAGGGGCTGCCTTTGCACTCTTCCTGCCTACCTAACTTTCCAAACTCTGCTACCTCTTTCCCCTCTAGGGGGAAGTCTCTCCCTCTTGGGACTCCAGACTGCATCTACCACCCTGTTCATCCCGTTCAAAGGACATCAGCCTTGAAGGTGGCCGTAGCTTGGAATCTCTTTCAAAACCCTTGGTTTTGCTTTAGTACTAATTTCTCTATCTTAATAATGACAGGATTTAAATATTTAAATATTCCGCAACAGAATTAAAAGGAACATCTTGTATTTTCCTGGAAGGATTGCAAGGTCTGTAGAAACAGGCCACATTTATAAATTTGCTTTGTGCAAAACTGATGTAGATTTCCAGAGCTATTCTATACTACATTTTAACTAATTGGGAAGAACTTCTTCCAGTTTATATTCTTCTTATAGCTGAAAATACAGCAATACCCCAATGTTTCAAATGTAATTCCTCTCTACAGCAGTTCATTTTTTAAAAATTGAATAAAGAAAACTCAATGCATTTCAGCTATTCACATTTATTTACAACTCAAATCTACTGTATTTAGTTGGACTTATTCCACAAACACTGTCAGGGAAAATAAATTAATACTTCCCTATCAGAGGGCGATGAACCGTGGTTCATTTGATGCATGGTAAACATCAGGTAAAAATAAACAAAACTGAGGCATATTCTACTGTATATAAAACTTTAATTGGAAAGCAAAAGAAAGCTCCTAACTGACTACATCCTCTCATCAGACAGAAGACAAAGAGAAGAGAAAAAAAGTAAAGTGAGAAAACTTTTGTAGACATGTGCACTTCATAGTAGTTCTAGGCATGAAACCATAACATGGCTGGACATGTGACAATCACCTTGGTTACATTGATAAGATTACTATGCAGCTGGCAGAAAAATGGAGTGACACGTGCTGAGCTGACAAAACAGAAAAAAGCGCAGTGACAAAGACCTTATGTATCAACCCTATCTGATAACCATTTGACTCACTGCTCAGCATTTGAAAATATATATAGTACATACACATCATTGTTCTGTTCAAAGAGATAACAACGGACACAGTAAAAGAGGCAATAGGAAAGGAAGAAGTGAAAGTATTTCTTTTTCCTTGAAATATTCAAGAGATGAGGCCAATATCTTTGCAGCCTGATGCCACTTATCTGTGTGGCTGAAGTATCTGTTCTCTTGCAGTCTATATCTAAAATTCTTGCAACAACAATTGGATCAATTGGGGATTGGCAGACTTCCAGTGGTACAGAATTTCTTTCTTGGCTGTCCCATTCCAAACTACAATCTTTTGCAAATTATAATTGGCCCAGACTGTTGGTAGGCAGCCAAAGACAGCATCCACAAATGAAAACTCATAGATCATCCTCATGTTCAAGATGAAGCTCAGAGATGTTTCTTTCTAAGAAGAATGCTACATTTTACAACTTCATAATCTATCAACACTGTAACCCAAACTGCATGATGGTTTCCATCAGGAGTTCCCCAATAAAACTTTGATTTCTGAATTCTGAGGATATCCAGTTTGTTTGTTTGATTGTTTGATTGTTTATCAAATTTATTGGCCACTCATCTTATCCGAGAGTAACTCTGGGTGACTTACAAGGCCAAAACACTGCCTTTATTATTTTATCCTATAACCAGGTGAATATGTCTATATGTGGCCTGAAGGAACATTCCCTATCTTAAAGCATTGACTAGCAGCTTTATACCATATCTTTCTAATATCTGTACTGATAAAATACAAAATTGTTTAGTAGATCACTTTTAAAATAATTGTGGAATTTTAGAAAAATATGCAGAGCAGCCAAATAATAGGAGAATAATGAGAATCAGTAGAATAATACTGAGATGCTTTTGGTATTCACTTGAACTTTTTTGTTGGCTGCATACATGGTTACTAAGATTATTGACAAAAATGGAGACAGTCATTAGAAGAGGTTGGTAGCATGGTGAACATAAGGTTAGGGTGGCCATTATTCCCTATTTTTTTTTAAAACAAAACAAAATAAAACCTTGTATCATGCAAAATCTGATGTAATTGATTTTGTGCAATAACACAAAGAAGAGAGAGTCAAGCTATTCTCCAAAGCGCCTGAAGGCAAGACAAGAAGCAACAGATGGAAACTAATCAAGGAGAAAAGCTACCTAGAACTAAAGAGAAACTTCCTGACAGTTAGAACAATTAATCAGTGGAACGACTTGCCTCCAAAAATTGTAGATACTCCAGCAATGGAAGTTTTAAAGAAGAGATTGGACAACCATTTGTCTGAAATGGTATTGGGTTTCCTGCCTGAGCAGAGGGTTGGACCAGAAGATCTCCAAGATCCCTTCCAACTCTGTTATTCTGTTCTGTTCTGTTGTTTTTTCTTTCTTTCTTTGCTGTGAACTTGTAAAATTTCAATCATGGGAAGAAAAGCAAGTTCAAATTCCTTTTGCTGTGAACTTGTACAATTTCAATCATGGGAAGAAAAGCAAGTTCAAATTCCTTTTGCTGTGAACTTGTAAAATTTCAATCATGGGAAGAAAAGCAAGTTCAAATTCCTATTGAAAAACTATATTTGCACAATACAGAAGTTCCTTTATCTTAATAAAGTCTTAAAAACTCCACCCTTATTGCCTAAGAAGGAATCAAAGGAATCTGATCAAAACAAGAAAAAAAATGAGACATCAATCGTTTGCATTCAGAATGTTGGGAATGAAAGATATTGTCTAGCTTGTAAAACCTTCTCAAATGCACCTCACTAGCTGAGCATTTCTAAAGTTTAAACTTTCTATTTTCATGAACAACCCTTGGAGTGCAATGTATATATGTATGTTCAATTTCTAAGCACCTCTTCTAAGAGAAGAGCTATATCCCCTCCTTGGTTTAAAAAGCTTTTGACTTGAGATCAGGGTCAAGGGAACAGCTGAGAGAAGTGCAAGGAAGGAGATCACTTGGGAAAATGCCAAGGTGGAATGCATTTATAAAATGAGATGGACTGTAATATAACTTTCATTTTTTTTCTCTGTCTCTGAGAACCTACAAAAAGGAAAGTACCGTATTTTCTGGCGTATAAGATGACTTTTTAACCCCTGAAAATCACCTCAAAAGTTGGGGGGTCGTCTTATACGCCGGGTCGTCTTATATGCCGGAAAAAAAAACAAATCAGTCGAGCGTCCCCATTCTTGCAAAGCCGGGCCGCCACACGCAACCGAGCTATCTCCGGTGTGGCTCCGGGACACGGCTTGGCGGGAGCGTTGGGCGACTCTCCCCACGGGAAGGCGGCGCTGCCCGTCGGCTCTTGTCTGTCGCAGAGGAGGCGAAGGACCGACTGGCCCCGCTGGCCCTCCCGCTGCTCCCGCGCTTCTGCCGGCCCCCTAGGCGCAGCGTTTCCCGGGCAGCAGGCATATACACGGTATATACATATATCATTCTAACGATAGACTCTATGCTTCCTAGTGGTCAATATAAGCAAAAACATCTGGAAGAGTGACAAAGATTGCTGGAAGATGGAGACAAAATGAAAGCTAAGATCACCAGAAGAAGCCATATGTATGAGGGAAATGTGATAAAAGCTAATCTCTACAAATGGAGGGGGGAAGGGTTCTGAATTGTAGACAAGGAAAGTATAAGTACTGTATAAGTACTGCTTCAGCAGGCAAGAACTATAGAGAGATAAAACTAAGCATCTCTGAAAAAAGACAGTGAACCATTGAGTGGCTTTAGAAATTTAAATTACAAATAAATAAGCCAGCAAATACCATACCACAACCCATTCTTTAGGGAATCATCGGGAGAACCGAAAATGAGTCTAAACCTTTGATTGAAGCTTGCAGTCTATGTGAATCATACGGATAGTTATGGCAAATTAGGTGCATGAATTATTGCTTTTTATTATTTATATTGGGTAATTCTTTTTGTAAGCTGCCCAGAGTCGCTGAGAGTGAGTTGGACAGCCATATAAATTTTCATAAATAAATAAATGTAGTTGGAGAAGCTAACTAAGCAAAATTCCTCCTCTCTCAGATAAAGTTCTAGGCCAGGATCTGTATTTTGGTAACTTTGTTTTTAGGCATACTAATCTGATTCATGGATTCTGATATTCTTATTGCATCTGCTAATTGTTCCAAAATGTTCCTGCATATGTCTGTGTTTGGATGTGTGTGTGTATGCACATATGTGGGGGAGGGGAAGAGAGGGGGAGGGAGAGGGAGAGAGAATCTTGGAAACTTAGAAGTTTATGTATTTGTGAAAATTTTGTTCTAATATGTTTGTTCCAACTGTTCCAAGTTCCAATCTATTGGAACTTTGGATTCCATTTGGTCTGTGACCAGTCTTCTCATTATATTTTATGGGAGACTGGAAGCTGAAACACTGTTTGTAATCTTTACCGATACTAAATGCTTCATTTCACCATTATTAATAGTCTGGACATTTGACTAAGCTGAAACAAAATTTTTTCCCCCTTCTCTTCATTTTTTAAATAAAACTAATGTTGTAATTGATTGTTGCCGGATGCCAAAGAAAGAGAAGTATAAGGACTACCTAATTCAAAATTATATTTTGAGGCATGCAGCTTGGTGTGAATGAGGCAGCAGATAACCTTATGAAATAAGAAATTATTGGAATTAGAAGGTCATGATGAGATTTGGATGGTATGGCTTCTTACAGTGTGACAAAGTTCAGTTCTTGATTAGGGGCATTGTTTCTTCCTTGATTGTTCCTGTTTATCTGTTGCTTGTTCCCGCTTAACTAGGTGTTAGTCAATGAGGTGTGTGATGGGGAAGAATATCTTTAGGTCTGTTTGCCTCTTTCCTTGACCTTTGATTGTTGCATTGTAGATCGAACTTATCTCAAATTCTCTATTTATTGATGAATTGTCAGAGTGTCATTTCTTGAGGAATTTTCTTCCATTTTTGGATCTGGCTTGGTGTAAGATATCCATAGTTTCCCAACTGTGGTTGATCTTGTCAGTGCATTGGGGAATTAAGGAGTTTTCATTATATCTTCTGACTGCCAGTCAATGTTCATTGATATATTTTCTCAACCTTTTCCCTGTTAGCCCCACCTAAAGTCACAATCCTTGCACTATAAGTTGTAAATGACTTACCTGTGTCTTTTGCTAATGGATCTTTGAGTTTGCTCAAAATGCTTGGGACAGATTGTGTCCATGCTAATGCCACCTCATTTTCTACCAGTCTCTTTTTCAATTGCCTGTAAAATTTTTGAGCATTTGTGTCATCTCCAATTATTCTTGGTTTTGCATTTTGTGCCCAGAATATTTAAACTTTGGCTTCATTATTGGTACTTTCAATGAGCAATCATCTCTTATTTCATTAAATACTCGTTGTTTTTTTCCTTCTTGTAATCTAAGATCTTCTCAACAATTTTCTCTAGCAGCACATTTTTTTCTTCAGACTCATTGTCCAGTTTCTTCAATTAGAAAAAAATGCCCTTGCTTTTACATGCCTTTGCAGTCAGCATGATGTCTTTGTACTATAATATTTTGTCTGTTATAGTCAATATACCAAGTAGCAAACATCTATTTCATGGCTACAGCCACCTTTATTGGTATAACCTTTATTGGGATTCAGCCAGTTTGCACCACTTTGGCAGAATTGGTAGCTAATTTTTTGTTGCCCAGGCCCAGAATATCACTGTCAATTTTGAATACATAGTGGAAATTCAAATATCTCTTAAATGTTCAAATTTTGGAAGAAAAATATCTGTAATGCTTCAGAATTTAATGCCTTCTTCATCTATTTGCATTGAGTTAGTTCTGCCTATTGAGAAAATCTTGGGTTTTTTAAAATTGAGAATCAGACCAGCTTTTACTTATTCTTCTTTAGCATCTACAAAAGATTCCCTAACTCTTCCTCCCTTTTAGCCAATGATGTTGTATCATCAGGTTATCTGATGTCATTGATGCTTTTCCCAAAATTATTCATAAGAGGATTTAATAAGATGTAGATAATCCATCAACTTTCCAACCTCTTGTGCCTTTCACATGGGTTGTAACTGTAATTGCCACCAGTTCCAAAATTTTTACATGGCATCGGATAAGGGATAGGTGATCTGAATAGTAGCTGTTATCTGAATTGTACAAAGTGTGGGGGTTAGTAAGAGGGACAAACGTGATAATTTTTAGAGGAAAAAAAGAGCATATCCTTCACATTTAACATTACCAATTTGGAACTTTGTGGTATGGTTTACTTGTTCTCGAAGTATGGGGACAAGACTTTTTGTGGGGCATGATTCTGGAAATTTTGAACATATTCAGAATTGTTCTTTTTTATAATATGTGAAAGTTATTTTAGGGATTGCAGTACTTTTTCCCTGCCTTCCCATCAGAATGGTGAGCGATTCTATTTTTTATTTCCAACAATCATGATCAGGGGGATTCCTGAGACTATTTGTAGGCATTTTTTTCTTCTACAACAAAGTTTTGCTCTCTCTCACTCTCTATCATTATATAGTCTTAATCTTAAATGTAAAAAAAATGAAGTGGTTATCAAAAAGGAACATGATAAGCACAATAAAAAAGAAAAATTCTCATGAAATAACAAACATTACAAATATAATAAACCCACTACTCCCAAGATAAAGAAATATAAAACATAAAAAACATTAAAAAGAAATGAATATCTGGGGGGAAACACATATAATCAAGAGGAAAATTTACATCTACCTTTCTGGCCCCAAACTGCAATTAAAGTGTGTGATATTCTACAGTTCTTTTGCCAGTTTCCTATCCAGAAGGAATCTAAAGCTATTTTATCCTGAGAGATGAAAAGAAGATATTGAAGCCAAAAAGGCCTCAAGACATCTAACAATCTGAAAGAACAATCTTTTTGATTGAGTTTATTTTTACCCCAATTTTTCAGTCTGGATATGATATTTATATTTCTCACTGAGTTGCCTGCTTTAATGTATATTATTTAATGTCTTGACTGTGTTTGAAAGTTTGTCAGACATCCTCTGGGAGACATCAAAAGACAATTCTATTTTAAAATTTATGATTCCCCTCTCGCAAGATCGCAGTCCTTGAAAGAGAGGCCTCTTCATCCTATTTTAACTTGTTCATTTCAGCCCTCCTAATCAAGGAATATAAAGTCCAGATCAAAACATACAGGGGGGTTCGGACATGCTTGTCCAACTGGTGCTCCCCAGATGTGTTTGAACTCCAGATGCTGTCTAGGAGTTCTGAGCACTGCTGTAATTTTAACATATCCATAGAGTTCCAAGTTGGAGAAAACTGGCTTTCAGATTGCTCTGTTTAATACGACATTGTAATGAGTAATCTAATTGATGCTGAAATAAACTCATCACTATTTATTAATTTCTCAAACTGTTCTGAGAGTTATATAGTCTTTTCTAAAGTCATTTATGGTAGAGGACAGGAAAGCCTGGAGGAACATTGTCCATAGGGTCGCGATGGGTCGGACACGACTTCGCAACTAACAACAACAACAAAGTCATTTAATTGCTGTTGGAAAATCTGTACTGCTCATAGAGTAATTCGCATACAGTATGTTTCATAAAAATGTAATTTGGTGACCTAATTTTATGATCTGCAGTTTGCCAGTGATACCTTGTTCCTCATTATGCACAAACATGAAAGAGAGAGAGGGAGGGAGGGAGGGAGGGAGGGAGTGAGAGAGAGAGAGAGAGAGAGAGAGAGAGAGAGAGAGAGAGAGAGAGAGAGAGAAATTGAACAGTCTATCGTGTTCCATAACAAATTTCTATCATAAAAGTTCATATATAGAAGAATGTAGAATACATAAAAACAGTTTCTGCAACCATGCCTCCTCCCCCACTCCACTCCCAGTTGTTCTTCATTACTTTCATTCCGAAGTACTTTCTCTGCTAAACTACAAATATTCATGGGTGGCTCAGTGAACCAAAGGTGCTTTTTCCACAAGGCAACTGGACTTTCTTGGGTTTTTGTTTGAAAACGTTTCACTTCTCATCCAAAAAGCTTCTTTAGTCCTCCATTTGGATGAGAAGCAAAATGTTTTCAAAGAAAAAAAATAAGAAAGTCCAGTTGCCTTTTGGAAAAAGCACCTTTGAGACAACCACGACATGGATGATTGAGAATCTCCTTAGGCTCTCAGTGAATTTAAAATGTCTTCTTTATTAAGTCTGGGAAAACCCCACTTAGTGTCTCATTACATGGGCCCAAAGATGACTAAAAAGGAAAATGATGAGTCCATTCCAGAATAAGAATGCATCCAGATGGACTTTTGTGGCCACTTTTATATTTCTCTAAAGCCCACACTCAGCACAGGGTAACAACTATGTGCTCTGTCTTTTGCCCACATCCAGCATCTAATATTCAAAGATGTAGCACCACTGAACATAAAGGCCTCATTTATCCATTGTCAGAACTCTCTAGCAGCAATTTGTATGGAAATGATTTATACAGGCTGTTATGTACTGGGCTTTTGGAATATCACTACGTGCATTGCTGGAGAACTAACGGTTCTCCAGCAACCCAGACAGGACATCTCCGGTCCTGCAATTGATCAACTTTGGGTGGCAAACATGGGTTCAATCTGATTGGTTGCTACCAGAGGGTCTGGCTATATATTGAGGCAGGGTGACTCCAAATCCTCAGTACAGTTCCAGCTTAAAATAAAGAATGAGTTTCTCTGTACTCATCTGCGTGTCTTCATTCCTGCTCATCAGAGCCCACGACATAATAGTGGTGATAAAGATGGGATCCTGCTTCACCGCCTAAGGGGACAGCATTACTCGCTGGAGGGAAGAGGCATCCTCCCCCCCTCTCTAGCCGTCTAGAAGCCTCAAGAAGAACTCCTCAAGAAGCCTGCCTTGGACCCAGCTGTATTGAACAACTTTCGTCCAGTCTCCAACCTTCGCTTTCTTGCGAAGGTTGTTGAGAGTGTGGTGGCGCATCAGCTCCCTCTGGTCCTGGATGAAGCAGATTATTTGGACCCCTACCAATCAGGTTTCAGGCCCGGGTACAGCACGGAGACGGCATTGGTCGCTCTGGTGAATGATCTCTGGAGGGCTCGGGATAGGGGATATTCCTCTGTCCTAGTCCTATTAGACCTCTCGGCGGCTTTCGATACCATCGACCATGGTATCTTGCTGCGGCGTCTCAGGGGACTGGGAGTGGGAGGCACAGTTCTTCAGTGGTTCTCCTCCTATCTCCTGGGACGCTCGCAGTCGGTGTTGGCAGGGGGGCAGAGATCGGCCCCTAGGTCTCTCGTTTGTGGAGTTCCTCAGGGGTCGGTTCTCTCGCCTCTCCTGTTCAACATCTATATGAAACCGCTGGGTGAGATCATTCGTGGTTTTGGAGTTGGGTATCATCAATATGCCGATGATACCCAACTTTTCTTTTCTACCCCAAACCACCCCAGTGATGCCCTCGCTGTGATGTCTCGTTGCCTGGAGGCGGTTCGGGTCTGGATGGGGAGGAACAGACTTCAACTCAACCCTGACAAGACTGAGTGGCTGTACATTCCGGCATCCCGGGACATCCAAAATGTTCCATCTCTTTCTATGGGGGGTGAGCTTTTACCCCCCGTGGATAGGGCGCGCAACTTGGGAGTCCTCCTAGATTCACGGCTTACTCTGGAAGACCACATAGTGGCCGTGACTAGGGGGGCTTTCGCCCAGGTTCGCCTGGTGCGCCAGTTGCGGCCCTATCTGGACCGGGATGCTCTGTGTACGGTCACTCATGCGCTCGTGACCTCTCGCCTTGACTACTGTAACGCTCTCTACATGGGGCTTCCCTTGAAGACCACTCGGAGGCTCCAACTGGTACAGAATGCGGCCGCGAGAGTTGTCTTGGGAGTTTCCCGGTACTCCCATGTTACACCTTTGCTCCGTGAGCTGCATTGGTTACCAGTTGTCTTCCGGGTGAGGTTCAAGGTCCTAGTCATGATCTTTAAGTCCTTACATGGCATGGGTCCGGGTTACCTCGGGGACCACCTGCTGCCGGCGTCAACTTCCCTCCACCCAGTACGTGCCCACAGAGAGGGCCTCCTCAGGATGCCTCCGGTCAGGGAATGTCGACTGGTGGCCCCCAGGGGGAGGGCCTTCTCTGTGGGCGCTCCGGCATTATGGAACCAACTGCCGGTTGAGCTCCGGATGGCATCTGACCTCCGATCCTTCCGTCGCGGGTTGAAGACCCACTTATTTGAATTAGCTGGTCTGGCCTGATGGGGGAATATGGGTTTTAAATTGACTTTTAGTATTTATTATTGTTGTTTTTAATCGAGCACTGATTTAATATCCTTTTAACTTTTGAATTGTTATTTATATATGCCCTGTGAACCGCCCTGAGTCCCTAGGGAGAAGGGCGGTATAGAAATCAAATAAAACTAAACTAAACTAAACTAGTAAAGCTACACTAGCAGCCGCGTGCTCAGAGGACAAGTTTCCTGAGCCTAAGAAGCAGGATCCAACAACGTAGAAATCGAGGAAAGATGCCGAAGGTCGGCAAACTCAGAGAGTTCGACATTAAACATCCAGAAGATTGGCCGTCTTACCTCTTACAAGTGGAGAACTATTTATGAGCTAACCAGATTGCAGAGGAAGGCTTAAAAGCTGCGACGTTGCTGTGCATTTGTGGGCCAGTGACTTTCGATCTAGCAGAAAATCTCTTCACGCCAACACCCATTGAAGCAGTATCATTTGCTGACCTTAAGAAGAAGCTGACCGGGCATTTTCAGCCAAAAATGTCGGAGATGGCATGGCGTTTTAAATTCGACCAACGAGTGCAGCTTCCTGATAAGACAGCATCAGAGTTTATCGCAGGCCTAAGGCAGGCCGCACGTATCTGCAAGTTTTCGAATTTAGAGGAGCATCTGAGAGACCAACTTGTTTGTGGCCTGAGAGACAGAACCCTGCAGCAGAGATTGTTTGCCAGACCAAATCTCACATTCGCCGAAGCACAAGATGAGGTCATGGCTGACGAAGCACCCGGAGGTGCAGTACAAACAGTGCAGCTCACCAAATCTCCAAAGATAGAAGATTCTGTCCACCATGAGGTCGTCAAATGCAGCGGAGAATCATCAGAAGATGAAGAACCCGAAATAAACAAGCTCCAGAGACAGCCAAACGTGCAAAACCACGGCAATCAGCAAAGAGAGAACGATTACAAGGCAGTTCTCTTACCTAGATGTAAGGGGTGTGGAGGCAACCACTCCCACGCCAATTTCAGATTCTGTTTGGCCACGTTTAGAGCTTGCGGAAGGACTGGCCACATCACGGTGGTGTGCAGAGCTCGCCAGAGAGACAGGTCACCCAAGCACCAGTTAGAGGAACTGACTAGGAAAGGTACTGGGGCCCTAGATCCAGTCAGTGTGGGATTCTTCAAGAGCCGGAGAAGCATTTATTGCACCTGGGCTCATCTTCCCCTTAAGCCTAAACTTAAGCTCTTGGTAGAGCTACAAGGAATTCCATGCAAAATGGAATTGGACTCCGGCTCGGCGGTCTCAATCATCTCACATGACACATTCAACCTTGTGTGCAGATGCAGCAACCAGTGGGCTAAACTAAGACCCTCAGATATTATTTTAACCAATTTTCAGAATGATCAGGTTAAAGTTAAGGGTGAAGCCACCTTATTGGTGAAATTTAAAGGTTTTTTGGGGCACCTGGATGTCATAGTAGTAGAGGGCCAAAGAACAAGTCTTATAGGACTTGATTGGTTTGAGGCTTTAGGCATTCAAATAACAGGCATTAACCGGACACAGACAGCAGACCTCAAGGCTGTTTGTGAGGAATTTGCAGATGTTTTCGAGTCAAAACTGGGAACTTATACTGGGTCACCAATTTCCTTTAAATTAGATCCTAATGTTGTACCTATAAGGGTCAAGCCTCACAGAGCTCCTTTCGCCTTAAAAAACAAAATCGATTCTGAAATCGATAAGTTAGTAGAGCAGGATGTATTGCAGCCTGTTGATGGGGGGGAGTGGGAAACTCCTATTGTCACCCCACTAAAGCCAAATGGGGAGGTTTGCATTTGCGCAGACTACAAATGCACATTAAATAAAGCCTTAAATCAACATGCATACCCAGTCCCAATAGTCAGCTATATTCTAGCCTCTTTGCAAGGGGGAACCATTTTTGCTAAACTTGATTTAGCGCAGGCATATCAGCAACTGTTGGTAGACGAGGCCACAGCCACGGCTCAAACAATAGTAACTCATAGAGGAGCATTCAAAGTCAAACACTTGCAGTTTGGAGTTAGCGTTGCACCGGGTATTTTCCAAGGCATTATGGAATGCACACTTAAAGGTATTCAGGGTGTCTGTCCTTATTTTGATGATGTTCTCATTGCCGGGGAATCCCCAGAAGTATTGGCCAACAGGCTCAGGGCTATGTTACAAAGGCTTCGCGATGCGGGCCTCAGGTTAAAGAAAAACAAATGTAGTAGTGGGGTTTCATCAACAGAATTCTTGAGGTTTCATATCGATGCTAGTGGGATTCACCCCACTGAGTCAAAAGTTAAGGCCATCAAAATGTCTCCTAGGCCAAAATCAAAAGCAGAGCTGCAAGCATTTTTGGGCCTCCTGAACTTTTATCACACATTTCTACTGTCGGGCCTGGCACGCCCGACATTCGGACGGGCCGCGGGGTGACTCGCCAGACCGCCGGCTCCCGCGGAGCACCCCGTCAGGCCCCGAGGCCAACCGCCGACGCCCACGGAGCAACCCGCCAGGCCCCGAAGCCTCCCGCTGGCGCCCGTGGTCTCCTGGAGGGCCGGGACAGCATACGGCCCTCCCCAGCACCCCGGCAACCGCCTGCCCGCTTCAGAGCAACTTACCAGCCTCCAGGGACGTTCGCCGGCATCCTCGCCTCTCCACTGAGCTGCCGGGCTCCGGAAATGGCCGGCCACGCCCACGCCGCCCCGACGGATCGGGGGAAGGTGCAGCTGGGAGAACGGCGCAGCGGCGGCCCACCTGTCAGCTGGGGAGGCCGCGGACCAGCCAGCCGGCCCCCAGAAGGTGCCGACAAACCGGGAAGGAGTGCGGCCGCCGAGCGTGGCCACGGAACTCTCGGTTGGCCTCCAGGGACCGGAAAGAGGGACGGGGACGTTGATACGGCCCAGCAGCCTCTGGGACTAACCAGGAGGCTGGGAAGGGGCCGTACGATGAAGCAGCTGGTGGCTGCCCAGCGCCCGAGCAGCAGAACAGGAACGGGTGCCTGGGTGGACCAGGGGGTGCCGGAGACGACCGGTGGGCCGGGGAGGGGTTTAGAGCACAATTCGCGGCGGTCTGGGGAGGTGAGGGGAAAGAAGAGCCTAGGCAGAGCTCTGGGGGAAAGGAGGGAGGTTTGGGCTGGGGGGTAACTTACCGGCTGCAATGGTGGTGGGACGGGAGCCAAAAGGAGGGAACCTTGGGAGGCGGTGATTAAGTAGGGTGGGGGCGTGGTGGTGCAATTAAGGGTGTGGTGGTGGGAGACGGCTTTGCCGGCTACTTAACAGCGTTGACTGTGCTGTGAAGTCAACGCTGACTTCGTTTGTCTTCGAGCAACTGTTTATGCGGCTAATAAACGTGGCTTAGGAGAACCAGCTCCCGTTCCGGTTTCATTCTTTTGGTGACTCGTCGGACGGGGCCTGAAATCTACCTTATAAGGCTGCAATAGCTGAGCCCCTCCACAGGCTACTTGATAAAAAAGCCCCTTGGAAGTAGACTGAATTACATGAAAATGTTTCCAGGATCTCAGGGCCCTTCTTTCAGAAAAGTCTACTGTATCTCATTACATTGAGTCTAAACCTGTATGTCTTGCATGTGATGCATCTCCCTATGGTGTGGGGGCAGTCTTAAGCCACATAGAGAAGAATGGGAAACAAGTTCCTATTGCATTTTATTCTAGAACCTTATCTGCTGCTGAGCGTAACTATGCACAAATTGATAAAGAAGCCTTAGCTATAGTGGCTGGAGTCAAAAAAAATTAATGATTATTTATATGGCAGGGATTTCACTGTCTTCACTGACCACAAACCCCTTTTGGGCCTATTCACAACAGATAAGCAAACTCCCCACATACTATCTCCAAGAATGCTGAGATGGTCTATATTTTTGTCTGCATACAAATTTAAGTTAATTCACAAACCTGGGAAGGAAATGGGCCATGCTGATGGCCTCAGCAGACTACCACTGCCACTAATGGATCCTGATCCAGCTCCTGCTGCTAAAATATTGTCCATTCAGGATTTGCCTGAGTTTCCCCTCCATGCTGGGGATATTGCTGCTGAGACTGCTACAGATAAAATTCTGAGCAGAGTACTGTCATGGATATACACAGGCTGGTTGGAAAAAACGTCCAGGCCCTGATTTCCAAAATTATTTTGTCAGAAGACATGAATTGTCTGCATATAAGGGCTGCATATTATGGGGCAACAGAGTCATTATTCCCACATCATTGAGGGACAGAGTCTTACATTCCTTACATGAAGGCCATCCAGGCATTGTACGGATGAAAGTCTTAGCTAGAAGCTACCTTTGGTGGCCTGGCCTGGATAAGGCTGTGGAGGATCAAGTCCATGGTTGCTATACCTGCCAGAGGTCTAGGCCTGAAATGCCTCAGGCCCCAGTTCATAGGTGGGAGGAAACACATACTCCCTGGTCCAGGGTTCATATAGACTACGCTGGGACTTTTCAAGGGCAGCTTTTTATGGTAGTAGTAGATAGCCACTTAAAATGGCTGGAAGTAGTTCCAGTCCCTAATATGACTACTGCTAGGACCATCCAGGTGCTGAGAAAACTCTTTGCAACACATGGGTTGCCTGATGTTTTGGTTTCTGATAATGGGGCTCAATTCACTGCTGCTGAGTTTCAGGCTTTTCTCAGAGCTAACCTCATCAGAAATGCTACGTCTGCACCATTTCACCCCTCTACGAATGGACAAGCTGAATGCATGATGAGGACAACAAAGGAGGCGCTCAAGTGCATCATCACAGGTGACTGGCACCATAGACTGGCAGATTTCTTGCTCTGTCAACACACTGCATGCTGCACAGCTACAGGTAAAAGTCCTGCTGAGCTTTGTTGGGGAAGGTGCTTAATTAGTAAACTGGACATGTTGCATCCAGACAGAGTGGCATCCGAAGCCTCTAAACCAAAACTCCCGAGGAGGCTGCAAATAGGTGATTGGGTTTGGGCCAGGAACTATGGGCCTGGAAACTTGTGGGTTCCTGGTCAGGTGATCAAAGAATCTGGACCCCTATCTTATAAAGTGGGGTTGGAGGGAGGGTGACTGGTAAGAAGACACATTGACCAACTTAGGGAAAGGGTTCCAGAATGGTCACTAAGTGAGGACTATGACACAAGTCCCTCCCGAGGTCCTCAAGCTGGTGCCCAAGCTAGCTCACACCAGAACCACCAGGGTTTTCCTTCCTCAGTGGAACTTGAGTCAGAAGAGGAACATGGCAGCTCAGAAGTGCAACATGGGACCGCTGACCAGGCAAACCAGCTGAATCTCAGTGACTGCTGTGCCTACTCTGCTAAACAGTCAGACTCTGGGGTGGGCTAACCTGGAGAGGCCAGCCAAAGCAATTCAACTCCTCTGGACACCAGAGCACAAGGGGACAGCTTGTGCCCATGTAAGCTGGTAGACCACAAAGTGACTGGAACTCCAAGGCGTTCCTCCAGACTACACAAACCCCAGCATATCTTACAAACTATGTTGTAAAATAAAGTGATGTGTAATGTTGTGACATTGTACCACTACCTACAGAAATTGGGGGTAAATTGTAACTGCTGTCAAGCATGTTCACTGAGACGTTGTTTTATCTCTTTGTAGTTATACTGCATTGACAAGCTATTCTTTAATCTCTTTGTAGTCCACTCGACAAGGCACGTCTGTAAAGGTTGCGTAATATCATTCTAACTACCTTGGATTAACAAAGCATTATATTTATTATTGTTTATTATTATTTAGTATTTTGGTTGTTGGGAGTGATTAATAAGCCTTGACTATTGTCAAGGGTATTATAGTCTGATCTTAAGAGGGAGGAGTGTTATATACTGGGCTTTTGGAATATCACCACGTGCGTTGCTGGAGAACCATTAGTTGGAGAACCATTAGTTCTCCAACCATTAGTTCTCCAGCAACCCAGACAGGATGGCTCTGGTCCTGCAATTGGTCAACTTTGGGCGGCAAATATGGGTTCAATCCAATTGGTTGCTACCAGAGGGTCTGGCTATATATTGAGGCAGGGTGACTCCAAATCCTCAGTACAGTTCCAGCTTAAAATAAAGAATGAGTTTCTCTGTACTCAACTGCATGTCTTCATTCCTGCTCATCAGAGCCCACAACATAATACAGGCAATAGGTCTCTCTGTGCTCAGGTTAGAAATTTATTTAAAAAGTAAGTTAAAGTTAACATCATGGGTGTTCTGGCAAGTAGTCTGCTTTCGAATGAAAAATCTATATAAAAGCAGATCAAAACAAATGTTCTTTCTCAGTTAAGGAGAAAGAGAAAGGTGCACCTGGAGATCATTTACAAAATGGCTACTAGTTTCTTTATCAGCGTGAGAACCAGGATTCACATTGACTGTGTCTAATTGCAGTTTTTAAACCTGTTATCCAAAAGACCCTGTTATTAGAGTAAGCCATGATCATTGTCTTGAAATATTGAATTTATACTATGTTTCCTCACTTGTTGCTTTGGTCCTGAGTGTTTATTACAGGCTTGTCCACATGTCCTGCTTGCCATGGCACATACTCCCCACTAAGACATTGTAGAAGAAATGTCCCATGACAAATCATTTCGTGCACTCCTGTAATGGTATGTGGGAATGATCTTAGAGGCAGGAAGGAGATCTGCAGACTGAACAACCGGCATGTAAAAGATATTTTAGCACAGAGAAGGAGGGAGGGTTCATTTCAGAAGAGACCCTCTCTAGTTTTTGAGAGCATAAAAAGAAAGGAGGGGAGAAATATTTCCAGGCTTGCAAGATTCTATTTATATAACCATACAATAAAGATAGAGCTAGTATTCCTAGCTATGCTTCTTGCCTAGACTACCTCACAAGGCTAGCAATTGCTGTGGTAGACTGAAATTGGCTTTAGGTGTTCAGGTGGAAAAATGGTATTTTCCTTTTTCACATTTGCATAATCAAGGCATCTATTAAATAATTTTTCACAACCATTGCATCTAGCTAGTTTGAACTAGATTTAAAATGAATTTAGTCCTAAGTCAATCGTTAGAACTACCTAAGAGCAGTGATTACAATGCAGTACTGCAGGCTACTTCTGCTGACTGCCGGCTGCCAGCAGTTCAGCCTTTCGATTCTCACTGGGTCAAGGTTGATAGAACCTTGATAGAAAAGATGATACAACAACGTATAGAATTAAGACCAGAAATATTCCTGTTGGGTATTTTACCAGAGAAATATAGCAAAGAGAACACATATTTGATTATTTATATAACCACTGCAGCTAGGATTGTGTTTGCACAAAAATGGAAGGCACTGAAAGCTCCTCCAGAAGAAGAGGTGATCAGGAAAATAATGGAATGTGCAGAAATGAATAGATTAACAATGGTAATTAAAGATAAGACAGAGTAAGAGTATTATGAAATTTGGGGAAAAATTTATGAGTGGGTGAAAAACAGAATATGCTTAAAAGACAGCTAACAGATGGAAGTGAGGAGATAAGGATATTATCATACCTAATATAGACATTGAAAAACTAAGGAGAGGAGCTGCTCGGACATCACCCCTGAATTATATCGGAAGAGGAATGGGAGGGAAGAAAGGAGAGGAGAGAGGGAAGAGAGTAGAGGGGGGGAAGGAAGGAGGAAGGTTGGAGGGAAAGAGGAGGTGGGGAGAAACAGAAGGGGAGTGGCGAGGGAAAGAGGAGAGGAGAGGAAGAAGAGGGAAGTAGGAAAGAAAGGAGAAATATATATACATATACATATACATATACATATACATATACATATACATATACATATACATATACATATACATATACATATACATATACATATATATATATATATATATATATATATATATATATATATATATATATATATATATACAAGGTTGACTCAGCCTTCCATCCTTCCGAGATCGGTAAAATGAAGACCCAGATCGTTGGGGGCTGTAAACCACTTAGAGAGGGCTGTAATGCACTGTGAAGCAGTATATAAGTCTAATATAAATAGCTATTGCTATATAAATAGCTATTGCTATTGTCAGGAGGCTTCTTCAATTATTAGGGGGAAAGACTCTCATGCAGAGGTGGGTCCCTCCTACCTGCAGAAGGTTTTGGATCCAGCTCAGTGTTGAGCAAGGAAAGCAGCATTCTTTCATTACTCTCACTCTGAAGTCTGATCTGTAGACTTAGGTTAGGACATTCTCCAGAAAAGGGGAGAAGCATGGAGACTGCAAAAATGAGAATGATCATTGAGTTGAATAGAAAGAGTATTGGGGGGGGGAATGAACTTGTACTAGGACACATTCCTGCCAAGAGCATAAAAACCTTGGATCCAAACCACGCTTACTGTAAGTAAACAATTGAATAATGGATCCACTTCAAAATGTAAACTAAATTTGTGTTGTTATGATTAAAGGAACATTTTGTCCAAATCCCTAAGGCACATTATACCTATATGCTGTCCTCCCAACAGAATTCTGGGATTTGCAGTCCTAACTAGAATTGTAAAATTCATCATAAAGAAAGTGTAAGATGCTGGGGGGCGGGGGGCCTTGGGGAAGAATTTTTTTTCTAAAAAAAGAAGAGATAATGGCATTTATAGCTTTAAAGTAACTTTTTATTGTATATATTAAATGAAATAAAATTTGATTTACTTATAAGTATGCTTGGTTTTTAAAATCAAAAAAATAATAATTTGTGAATATTCATGAATTTATTGACTGAACTTAAAAAGTTATTAATTTGGATGCAAAAGCTAAAATCTGATGAACTCTATTTTTGCTTGTCTATGATAATCAGATGGGGGAAAAGTTAATAATGAAAGTAGAAGGCTCCTTCCACTTTATAATAAAACAAAGGAAATATGCTGGAGACATGTTAGCAATTAATCATGGATTCAACATAAGCATTATATATCAGGGTAATAGGGAGAGATTCAACATCTGGAAGACAGATGAGATTAAACCATTTAAAGGGGATGTTGTTTTTAAAGAAATCGAGAATTCTAATTCACAATGGAATGTGCAGTTGTGTATAAGGGACTCTAAGTAATGATGGCAGCAGAATTTTATAGGAGATCAAGAGAGGTTTATACTACTTACTAGTTATAAACCATATATGGGAGTTGGGAGGCCTATAAACTAAATGAATAAATACTGACCCTTTACATTGGCTTTGATATTTAATTGCTAACAGTTAAATGAATTACTTTACCAAGTTGTTATTAGAGAAGGTGAATTCCTGAAGGGCAGGTGCACATAGCAGGCCGTTGCATTGTCCAGAGTATCTGAACTCCAGATTAAACTAAAGCAAGGCTTGAACAGGCTGTTTTGCCTTTAGGGAATACCAGGGAATAATGTACGTGGACATTTCACTTATATTCAGTTGTGCAGTAGGAGTGCCTTGCCCTGTCTCTTGGTTTTGCACCAAAACATCATTTCTTGCCTCTTCACTCCCCTAAAGGAGTGTCATCATCACACTGGCAGGCCTGCTGACATTTCTGGGTTACAGGTAGTTAAGGCAACTATCCTTAGTGGGTCCCAGAAGGTAGGCCTTCAGTGCTATAGCAGTGCTATAGCACTCACCTTCTAGAATCTTCTCCCCCTGAGGTGAGATATTTACCATGGAATCAGTTCTGATTGATAGACTCCAGAGATACCTTGATACAGCCAATAGATGATTATTACTATGCTTACCCCAGCTTCTTCCTTATGCATTTGTGAGGTTGTGAATAAATCTAATAATAAAAGAGTGTATAAAACTGAATATGACTGATAAATACATTGTGGAACATTCCCAGTTCCTGAGGTGAGGTTAGCTCCATATGGGATCATATGGAAGCTTGAAAAAAGATATGGCTGCTGTAATGAATTGCAGAGCAGTGCTACCATCAAGTCTGGTTTGTTCCTAAAAGCAAGATGTCATGGCTTATGCTGAAAAAGAATTAAAAGTAACAGTCATACAATGTAATGTGAGCAGGGATTATCCAGACGTAAAGGACACAAGCTTAGGGATTTAATCTCTCTGATCCCTTATTGACTGAATGATTCATTTTGCACCATTTATATCCCAATTCAAGAGAGTTCTGACAGTTGTTAGCTCTGCAAGATATCCAGATAAGAAGCACAACCAGGAGCATAACTTTGTCTTTACTATAAGATTATATTGACAGAATCTTGTAAGACTACAAGCAAAAACCAGGCACATACTATCACCTTTGGTGGACGTGCCCTAAATCAAAAAAACTTTGGACAAAAATATATATTTGGTTAGAAAAAATGTTAAGAAAACATGTAGATTTTAAACCAGAACTATTTCTATTAGGTATAATGTCAGAAAAATATGATAAAGAAAATGTATATTTAATGTTGCATGTATTAACAGCAGCAAGAATTGTATTTGCTCAGCACTGGAAAAATGAAGAAATGCCATCTGAAGAAGAGATAATCAAGAAAATAATGGACTGTGCAGAAACAGATAGACTTACACTGAAGATTAAAGAAAAAGAAGATACAGAATATTTTCAAATATGGGACATATTTTATCAATGGCTGAAGAAACGGGGTAGAGGTTAGGAATTTAATGTGCATTATTAAGTAAAACAAATGAACCAAGACAACAAGTTGTTTACCAAGCACCTATGAATTGTAAATATAAAAAACTAATAAAATATTATAAAAAAGAAAATATAATTATTTATTATTGTTAGATTTTTTTTACCCCACATTTATTACTTTATAAGTAACCCATAACCTTTCCCTTACTTTCCCCACAACAACCACTTTGTGAGATGGGTTGTACTGAGAGAGAGAGTTATTGGTCCAAAGTCACCCAGACGGCTTTCACGGCTAAGGCTAAGTTGACAGTCTCCAGTTTTCTAGTCTGATACCTTAATCACCAGATCAAAGTGGCTCTCAGTATAATAGTAAATATATATATATAATTATTTATTGAAGGCGAATAGTTTTGGGAGGGATAGTAAGGGCTGTAGGCCACATGATCAGGAAGATTTTAATGTGTTTGAGCAACATGGTGGAACTAAGGTAATATACTACATACGATCGACAATCTTTGCTGGCCTGGCGAGTTTCTAGTTGTTTTGGAACTGTTGGTGAGACCGTTTGAATTTGTTCTGCCAGCAGCAAGATCTGACTGCTGGCCCAGTGATGGATTCTACTGCAAATCAGGGCTGTTTCCAGAGGAGGCAGAGGAGGAGAGGACCTGGAGCTTATGGAGTGAAGGAACTGGATGAGGCTGTCGGCAGGCCCAGAGGAAGAGAGAGAGGCTTTTGGAGGAGTTGGTGGCGGCAGCAGCAGCGTGCTCCAGGGGCGAAAAGAAGCAAGGCCTCTTTAAGGAAAAGGTGGAAGAGTCAGGATCAGAAAAAGGAAAGAAGGCGAGGTTGTCGGAATACAAGCGAATTTGAGGGCTAATCCACATGGAGCCCCATTTCCATCTGTCCTGTTTGCCATCGTTCACTCCCTAGAGACTAAAATGGACAATGTGAAATTTGAGCGGGCCCCAAACAAGGAGTATATATCGGAGGTGGTGAACCTTTGAGAGCTGTATGCAACGAAATTTCATTTTGATGTATGCCAATTGGTGTACATTCAAAGTGACAATAAAGTTATCATCATTTATGTCCTCCAACAGCTGGCTGGGACCAAAAGCATGCTAAGCTAATGTAGTTGTTTGACCTAAAACAACTTTAACCACTGTATAGAATTGTATGGTTGGAGGAGCTGCTATTTCTGGGGCAAGGAGTATTTCATAAAGGGGAGAAGATTTGCCAACTCACCAACTACATGAGAGAAGTGAAGTTTGAGCAGATGTCTCTCAAAATTCAGACTGTATAGATGGTTCTGGAAAAGTGCTGCCAGATATATCACATTTTAGAAGACCATATGGTGATATCTGTAGGAGGAACATCTAACAAAACCAAGCACACACATCAAGTAGAGTGGGTAAGGATAGAAATTAATAGAATAATATGTATATGTATATGTGTACACACATATACATATATAGATATATACATTGGTTCTAAAGCATTGGGAAAGCCTCTGGCCTTAGAAACAATGTTTTTTCTATATTTCTGACTAAGGAATGCAGATTGGTAGAGCCCAGAAGGTGTAGCTTTTGTGCTGTAGCACCCGCTACAGAGATTACTGTACTGGCATTTCATAAGGCCTTAAAAACTGATTCTGAGCCCACGCCTGGGGCCTTCAGTGTGGAAAACACCCATCTCCCAGCTGTATTGGGGTTGCTGACTGTGTTGTTTTCCCTCATTGTCTTATTTTTCCACTTTGTCCGGGATGGGGGGGGGACATATCTGCTGCTATGGATTTTAGTTTTTGTATTTAATTTTTATACTCATGGTATAATTGGTTTTATTCTGTTGAGGTTAGTGGCTTGATAGGTAAATAAATAAATAAATAAATAAATAAATAAATAAATAAATAAATAAATAAATAAATAAATAAATAAATAAATAAATAAAGTCTAATAGACATTTATCCATCTAATCCTCTTGTTGCTGCTACTAAACCAAAGTTGCTTGCTTTCTTCTGTTTTCAACATAAGTGTTTCAGCAAAATGTTTGAACTGGTTCCAAGCTGGTAGCTTTTATCACACTAGGCTTGAGTTGTTTCGTGGTTTCTCCCCTCCCTGCCCTGGTCTCTAAATTGTCTGAGAATAAAAACAAGACAAAGTAAGGGGGAAAGTGTGTGTGTGTGTGTGTGTGTGTGTGTGTGTGTGTAAGAGAGAGAGAGATTGAACACAGTCTATCTTGTTCCATAACAAATTTCTATCATAAGAGAGAGAATTTTCTGGCAACCCCAGTTAAAATTTATGAGTCAGACCACCAAGGGATCAATAAAAGAACACTTATCTGGCCTCTTATTTAAGACGAACACTAATTTCCTCTTTGAAACTTTCTGCCCGGAGAGAATAGGAAGAGATTCCCCAGCAATGATGGAAAAACCCTCTGGATTTTGAAGGAGGGGAAGCTGATGCCAGAGATAAGTCATCACAAGGCATTTGTTAAGAACAACTCAAGAGCCATACCAGGTCATTCTCATGAGATCATTTCGAAAATGTTATGCTAAGTGACTAAAAGGCTTAATCTCCTATAAAGCAGACAAACAACTCACACTCTTTATATTAAATCAGTTTGTTACCAAGTGGTATAGCTCATATTACAAATAGAGATGTTCCACTATTCAATTCTCTACATCTTGTTTTTTTTTAATTTCAGATTAATTGGAGGAGGCCTTTAATGAAAATATGAAGAACTGCTTTGAAGGAAGAGAGAGAAATATGTTAGGCTCACATTTAAATATCAAAGGCAATACTAATACTAATATAAAATACTAATTTTGCCTTTAAGGGTAGGCGGATTGGAGCATGACTATCATTTGGTTTTTGCACAAATATAGGACAGATTAGACAACAGTAAGTAAAATGTGCCCCTGAAACTGAATCACAATATTCAGTATTAGATTATGTGTTATGAAAATGCATAAAAACATCCGTGGGGTCTTAAAAGACATCAGAGAGAAACTTTGGATCTGGAAAGACTTGGACTCTACATGTAGCCCTGTTCTTTAGTTTCCCCAAGATTAACACATTTAGTTTGAAGATTTGCACAATTTTCTGTACAATCTAACAAAACACAATCTAGTCTGGTAATGAAATGAAAACAAAGTTCAGAGAGTATCAACGGCTCTTTGTTATCTACAGGGCTTTTTTTCCTCATAGAACGCTCAGAACGGAGTTCCGGCACCTTTTTTGGATAGGACCTTGTAGGGTAGGCAAGGCGGGTTGTATGACATGTGTGAGTTCCGGCACCTTTTTCTTTTACAAAAAAAAAAGCACTGGTTATCTATGTCTCTACTGAAAAATAAATCCTACTGAATTTAACAAAACTGAGGTCGAAGTAATAGGTTGTAGGTTTGCAAACTTAATGCATGAAAGCTACTGTAGATCAGAGAGACTAAATAAAAGGAATTTATTTATTTATTTATTTAGCTGGTGGGTTTTTTTAATCTGTCTTCTAAAGTCTTCTGCTCAGAAAAGGAACTGCAAGCATCGCCACTTTACAAACATTCTAACAAACTCTGTGGGAAGGAGGTTTCCAATATTTTTGTAGTAACCATTCAAGAACACATTTTCAATAATGATGTTTAAAAGAACTTTTGTGTTGGACCAGCAAATCTTAAAAGTTAATGACTGTTAATGGCTGTGTATTCATTTCATTTAGTCTCATGGTGTTTTCTAATCACTGAAAGGGTTATGTTTGGTTGCTTAAAGCCTTAAAACAAGGGAGAGCTGATAATACAAGAACAGTTTAAATCCTCTGTTCCAAAAATTGGCTAACCAAAAGATGTTTAGTAATTTAGGCCATGACATTGACTCAGTGGGTGTTTATACTTTCAGAGAAATATAAGGGTATCTAGCCTTTAAAAAAATATCTCTACAAAATCAAATCCAGATTGGGTGATGATTTGAAGTGCTGTCTGCCCATTTTGAAACTGGAAAGTGATAATTATTTTAAAATTATGTTGGTTCACCGGTATCTTTCAGACACTTCAATTTGTTTTTCTTAAAATAAATTATTTGCTATACATACAACAACATTGTGTGAAGTTCCATGCACCATATTACACATTTCTTCACTTTTTCTTTGTGCAGCTGAAAGCTAGGCCAAAAACTCACCTGGAAGTAATTTCCATTTTACAGTCAGTACATTTATTTATTTCTAAGTAAATGATAGCTGTCAAGCAGAGAAGTAGGTATGATCAAAACAACTGATTTGTTATCCACTAAAAAAAAAAACCCTCCCTAATTCAATATGCCAAAAGAACAAATCCTTGTGCTTGAAACAAAAACAAAAACATTGAATGTTTGGCTTGTGGTTGGTAAAATGCAATAGTTACTATTTTAAAAAGTAGCAATGGATGAACTTTTCCAAACAAACAAATTTCATGATCCTTTGGTCCAAGTATATCACCCACACATGAAAGTGAAGGAACTTTTCAATTATTCCTTTGATCTATTAATAGTGGCTTCTGCCCCCATGACCTCCTACTCCAGTTGATCCCTAATCTTCTGGAGCTGGTTTAGTTGCTGGGGACAGAAGGAGGGTGTGGGAAACAGAGCTGTATTTCATTTATGATCTGGCAGTTTGAATCTAAGCCTCAGCTTTTTGGTAATTTGAATGCATGGTGACAGTTTCGGGGACCATCCAGATGATGTCACCGTTCTCTGTGTTATTTCCTTTTCACCCACAGTTTTTGTTATTCTGACAATCCCTGTTGGCAGAAAGATCCAAAGATGAAGTACAGATCTCCCCGAGGACCGAATGTTTCTGAGCACTTGCCATCTATGGGATTTTAGCAAGCTGGTTTTGACAGAAGCAAAGACATTGATTAATTCTTCAGTTCCTTCCCTTAAACAGCTGGGTTATTCTGAATCTGCACATAAATATATTACCCATGTGTACACACACTTTTAAAAATTATTTTAAACGATACCAGCATTTCAGAACATTCAGAAAAAAAGGAAAATTTTTGTTTTCCACCATAGTGGCATAGGATGGATGGATGGTAAAGTTAGAGAGAGAGAGAGAGAGAGAGAGAGAGAGAGAGAGAGAGAGAGAGAGAGAGAGAGAGAGAGAGAGAGAGAGAGAGAGAATGGTTTCTGCTTATTCTATGTCAGAGGTCCCCAACTTTTTGGGCACCAGGTTTTTCTACGGACTGGAGAGTGCATGGTTTTGTGTATTGCCTGCATCCCATTCACAGGGCTTTGCTTGTTTGTGTGGACTGATTGCTGGCATGCTGCGGCCTGGTACTGGTCCACGGACCAGGGGTTGGGGACCCCTACTCTATGGCACTGGCTGTGTTTGCTCTATGTAATTGGCAGTACGTTTTGTATTACTGGCTATGGGAATATTTATATTTTGTGTTTATGTATGACTATGTATGACAATTTCAGTAGCTTTGTCAATTCCTTTATGTACTGTACCATTTTAAGGCCTGTCAAACCAACAGACTAAATAAGATGTATCTCCTTTTCTCCTGTAGCTCAGTATTTGCTCTCAAAATATGCCTTGGGACCTCCTTTAATTTTTCTGAGCAGATTTGAAATAAATCAACAAGCTGCACAAGACAAAGAAGACTAAATGTTTGTGTTAAATAGCGGGTTCTTTGACGCAGGAATGAAGACGCGAAACAGAGTACAGGGTAACTCATCGTTTATTTTGTGCTGTGACTGTACTGGGGAAAATGGCTGCAACCAGCTGCAATATATAGTCTAGCCCCTAGGTGGCAGCCAATAGGTTTGAATCAACCATTGCCGCCTGGAGATAGCCAATTGCAGCACAGGAGACTTGTACTGGGTTGCTGGAGAGCAACCCACGTGGTATTCCCTCAAAATCCCAGTACATAACACCCCTCACCTCTTAGATCACACCATACTAACACCAATTAGTCTCAACAATTGTCAAGACTCAATATCCAAACACACTAAAGTAAAAGTGATAATAATAATAATAATAATAAAAATAAACAATGTGGACTACAATGTTATTAAACAACGTCTGAATGAATAGGCTACCAAAATGGCACTTTTAGACAGTTACATCAAAGCACTAGTTTCTGTAGTCTAGTGGCAACAGGTTTTACAACAATATATAGCTCTTTATTTTACAATGTAATCTGCAAGATATGAAGGAGGCTTGTGTGCCCTAGAGGAACGTCTCGGAGTTCCCATCACTTTGTGGTCTACCAGCTTACCCAGTGGGCTGGGTAGACTTGTGTCCCTTTGTGCTCCTGAGTCAAGGGGACTCGATGCACTCTGGCTGGCCTCTCCAGGTTGGCCCACCCCAGAGTTAGACTGTTCGGCAGAGTAGGCACAGCGGTTGCTGACGTTCAGTTGGCTTGCTCCTTCAGGGGAAAAATGTTGCACTCCAGGGCTCCCCAGTTCTCCCTCTGGTTCTGCCTCAGTTAAGAAGGAAAAGTCATGTGAGGGCTTGCTTGGCTGCAAGTTTGAGGACCTTGGGAGGGACTTATGACACAGTCCTTGCTTAGTGGCCGTTCTGGAAACTGTTTCCTGAGCTGATAAATGTATCATCTGACAATTCACCCAACCTCTAACCCCACTTCATAAGATAGGGGTGCAGATGCCTTGGTAATTTGACCAGGAACTCACAGATTCCCATAACCATAGTTCCTGGCCCAAACCCAATCGCCCATGTCCAGCCCCCTCAGGGGTTTTGGTCAAGAGGCTTCTGCTGCCACTCTATCTGGCTGCAACCTGTCCAGTTTAGTGATCAAACGCCTCCCCCAATGTAGTTCTGCAGGACTTTTGCCTATAGCAGTGCAGGGTGTAGAATGCTGGCAGAGTAAAAAAATTTGCCATTCTGTGATGCCAGTCACCTGTGACAATGTGCTTGAGTGCTTCCTTTGTTGTCCTCACCATGCGTTCAGCTTGACCATTAGAAGATGGATGAAAAGGCGCAGATGTTGCATGTCTGATGAGATTAGCTCTAAGGAAGGCCTGAAATTCAGCAGTAGTGAATTGGGCCCATTGTCTGAAACTAAGACATCTGGCAACCCATATGTGGCAAAGAGTTTTCTCAGCACCTGGATAGTCCTAGCAGTAGTCATGTTAGGAACTGGAATTACTTCTAGCCATTTGGAGTGGCTATCCACTACTATAAGGAAGAGCTGTCCCTGAAAGGGCCCAGCGTAGTCTATGTGAACCCTAGACCAGGGAGTGTGCATTTCCTCCCACCTGTCAACTGGAGCCTGTGGCATTTCAGGCCTAGATGGCTGGCATGTATAACAACCATGGACTTGAGCCTCAAAGTCCTTATCAAGGCCAGGCCACCAGAGGTACCTTCTACCTAAAGCTTTCATTCTGACAATGCCTGGATGGCCTTCATATAATGATTGTAAAACCCTATCTCTTAGGGAAGTGGGAATTATGACTGTTTCCCCATAATATGCACCCTTTATGGGCAGATAACTCGTGTCTCCTGACAAAATAGCTCTGAAATTCTAAGCCTCGACTTTTTTCCAACCAGCCCATATATACCTATGATAATACTCTGCTAAGTATTTTATCTGTGGCAGTTTCAGCAGCAATGTCCCCTGCATGGAGGGGAAACTCAGGTATGTCCTGTATGGACAATATTCTAGCAGCAGGAGCTAGATCTGGATCCATTAGTGGCAGTGGTAGTCTGCTGAGGCCATCAGCATGGTCCATTTCCTTGCCTGGTTTGTGAATTAATTTAAAATTGTATGCAGATAGGAAAATAGACCATCCCAACCTTCTTGGAGATAGTCCTAATTGAGGTTTGTGGTCAGTCTAGACCGTGAAATCCCTGCCATATAAATAGTCATGGATTTTTTTTTATTCCAGCAACGATGGCTAGGGCCTCTTTGTCAATCTGAGCATAGTTGTGCTCAGCAGAGGACAATGTCCTTGAGTAAAATGCTATAGGAACCTGTTTCCCATTTTTCTCAATGTGACTTAAAACTGCCCCCACACCATAGGGAGATGCATCACATGCAAGACATACAGGTTTAGACTCTTTGTAGTGAGTTACAGTGGACTTTTCTGACAATAGTGTTTTTAAGTCCTGGAAACTTTTTCATGTCCATTTCCATGGAGCTTTCTTATCTAGAAGCCTGTGGAGAGGCTCTGCTATTGCTGCAACGAAAGGTAGAAATGTGTGATAGAAGTTTAGGAGACCTGAGAATGCTTGTAGCTCTCCTTTTGATTTGGGCCTAGGAGCCATTTTAATGGCCTTCACTTTAGAATCAGCGGGGTGAATGCCGTTAGCATCAATTCGGAAACCCAGGAATTCTGTTGAAGAAACCCCAATACTACACTTGTTCTTTTTTAATTTGAGGCCTCCTTCGCGAAGCCTCTGCAAGACAGCCCTGAGCCTACTGGCCAACACTTCAGCGGATTCCCCTGCAATAAGAACATCATCAAAATAAGAGCAGACACCCTGAATACCCTTGAGCGTATGCTCCATGATTCCCTGAAAAATACCCGGTGCAACACTGACTCCAGACTGTAAGCATTTAACTTTGAATGCCCCTCTGTGAGTCACGATCATTTGAGCCGCAGCTGTGGCCTCATCAACTTCTGATAGGCCTGTGCTAATTTTGCTAGTTTAGCAAAAAATAGTACCCCCTTGCAAGGAGGCTAAAATATGGTTGACCACTGGGACCGGGTAAGCGTGTTGCTTGAGGGCTTTATTTAGAGTGCATTTATAGTCAGCACAAATGCAAATTTCCCTGTTGGCTTTAAGTGGGGTGACTATAGGAGTTTCCCACTCCCCACCATCAACAGGCTGTAACACGCCCTGTTCTACAAGCTTATCAATTTCGGAATCAATTTTATGTTTCAACGCAAAGGGGACCCTATGAGGCTTAACACTGATTGGAACTATGTTGAGATCTACCTCAAAAGAGATAGGCAGGCCTGTGTATGTTCCAAGGGTTGAATCAAAAGCATCCACATATTCTTCGCACACTGACGTGAGGTCTGCAGTTTGTGTCTGGTTTATGCCAGTAATCTGAATACCTAAGGCATCAAACCAATCGAGTCCAATGAGACTTGCTCTCTGCCCCTCTACTACTATTATATCCAGGTGCCCCAAAAACCCTTTAAACTTTACCAAAAAAGTGGCTTCTCCCTTAACTTTAATGTGTGCATTTTGAAATCCGTTAGGATTATATCTGAGGGTCTTAGTTTAGCCCAATTGTTACTGTGCCTACACACGAAGTTAAAAGTGTCTTGAGAAATGATTGAGACTGCAGAGCTAGAGTCCAATTCCATCTTACATGGAACTCCTTTAGCTCTACCATGAGCTTAAGTTTGGGTTTGAGGGGGCGTCGAGCCCCGGTGCGGCATATGCTTCTACGGCTTCTGAAAAATCCCACACTAACTGGACCCTGAGCCCTAGTACCTCTCCTAATCGGTTCTTCTGACTGGTGTTTGGGTGGCCGGTCTCTCTGACGGGCTCTGCAAACCACCACAATGTGGCCTGTCCTTCTGCAAGCTCTACAAGTGGTTGAACAAAATCTGCAATTGGCGTGAAAATGATTGCCGCCACACCCACAGTTCTCAGTAAGAGAACTGCCTTGTAACTGTCCTCTCGCTGCAGGCTGTCGCAGTGTTGTGCATTGGGTTGCCTTTGGAGTCAGTTGATTTCAGGTTCTTCTTCCTCAGAAGATCCTCCGGTGCATTTGGCGTCCTCACGGTGGACCGTTTCTTCAAACTTTGTCGATTTGGTGGGCTGTACTGTCTGAACTGCGTCCCCGGCAGCTTCGTCGGCCATCACCTCGTCCTGTGCTTCAGAAAATGTTAAATTTGGCATAGCAAATAGTCTCTGGTGAAGCGTTCTGTCCCATAGATCACAGATGAGCCGGTCTCATAATCGCTCTTCCAAATTTGAAAATTTTCATAGGCATGTGGCCTGCCTTAGGCCCTCTATGAATTCTGAAGCTGACTCCCCGGGTAGCTGCACATTTTGGTCAAACTTGAACCACCAAGCCATTTCAGACATCTTGGCCTGGAAGTGCCCGGTTAGTTTCTTTTTTAGATCTGCGTAGGAGACCGCTTCAATTGGTGTCGGTGCAAAAAGTTTCTCGGCCAAATCAAAGGTTGCTGGGCCACACATGCAGAGTAGCGTTGCGGCCTTTAGTCCTTCTTCCGTGATCTGATTGGCTCTGAGGTAGTTTTCTACTTGCAATAAATATGATGGCCATTCCTCCAGGTGTTTCACGTCGAATTCTCGCAGTTTTCCATCCTTCAGCATTCTTTCTTTCTGGTTCCTGCATTCTTCTGGATCCTGCTTCCAGGCTCAGGGAATGAGTCCACTGAGCACGAGAGAGAAGGGGGGAAAATGCCTCTTCCCTCTGGCATGTGCTGCCTTTCCCTCGTACACTTCAGCTCTTTATTCAGTGAAGCAGGATCCCACCCTTGTCGCCACTGTTAAATAACAGGTTCTTTGACACAGGAATGAAGACATGAAACAGAGTACAGGGTAACTCATCATTTATTTCGTACTGTGACTGTACTGGGGAAAATGGCTGCAACCAGCTGCAATATATAGTCTAGCTCCTAGGCAGCAGCCAATAGGTTTGAATCAACCATTGCCACCTGGAGATAGCCAATTGCAGCACAGGAGACTTGTAGTCTGGGTTGCTGGAGAGCCGTTAGCTGCTCCAGCCATCCACATGGTATTCCCTCAAAAGCCCAGTACATAACAGTTTGAATTAAGTGAAACAATTATGTTTACATTTTGTATGTGTTGAAAAAGATGTAAAAAGGTAGGTATTAATTGTAATAAATTCTTCTTTGACTCAAATGGAACTCCTTGTTTATGGATATGTCAATGTAGTTTTGTTGGCAATGATACCAGAGATGACCCTGCTTAGCTTTCAAACCAAGACAAAGGTAAGCCAGATAGTGCCACCAGCTGAGACATATTAATGTGACACTTCAATAATTTGTATGGATAGCTGTAAAAGTAAATACACACATATTCATAGTGATTGTTTTGTTGAAGGTATAAACAAGACAGGGAACAGTAAGAGAAGCATAAAAACCCCCGAAAACACCTGAAAATATCCACCAAATAGTGAGGATTGGGGGAAAAGATCAAAGAATTGTATTGGCTACACATTGAATGTTAAGAAGTTGATTAACACAAAAAATAGAGGCAAAATTCAAAATGATTCATGCCCAGCAGGGGTATTCATTGGGGGAGGATCACAAAAGTCAACACTGAAGTCCTCCATCTCTTGTATATGTGTCAATTTTCTGCTGTGGCACCTGGCCTTTGGGAATATCATCTGCCCAGAGTCCCGATTGGCCATCACCTTGCTGACTTTGTGAAGCAACTTGAAAATATACCACCTCTTCTAGGGATCTTGAACATGAGCATCTGGAGCTTGCAAAGTAGCTCCATCGCTGTGAAACTGAGTGTGCTGCCAGCAGATTGTGGTTTTTCAAACGGTTCTTAAATTTTTGTCATCTTTTTGATTATTTTGTTATATTGTTTTGGTATTTTTGACAAATTAACAACTGCACCACCACACTGAGCCGTGGTGGCACAGTAGTTAGAACGCAGTATTGCGGGGTAACTCTGCCAACTGCCAGCAGTTCGTTTCTCACCAGCTCAAGGTTGACTCAGCCTTCCAACCTTAAGATCAGTAAAATAATGGGCAATATGCTGATTCTGTAAACTGCTTAGAGCTGTAAAGCACTGTGAAGCAGTATATAAGTCTAAGTTCTATTGCTATTGTTTAGTGCTATTTTTAACTTTATACACTGCTCAGAGTCATGTGAGAATGGCAACTATATAAATTTACTAAATTAATAAAAAATAAACATTGCCTGCACATAGAAAGAGCTGAGGCTTCACATAGTCATAACTACCATCCTGATATTTATTACCACCTCCACTACCATGGATATCTCTGATTCCAGCCTTGCATAGAGTTTCACTAACCCCAAGCCAGTAAATCATGCAATAAGAGCCCCAACATCCATTCAAGTGCTCCTTGCTGGAAAAAAAATCTCATGATTTCAGAATTCACTGCCAAAGCTAGCAACATGACATATATTTGTTGAAGAATGACTGGGGCATCACACCTACTCCAAGCTGTCTGGCCAATGGGAAGGGCCTTTTCATAACTCTGTTAATGAAGAGGCTCATAGGATACTAGCACTTCTTGAAGAAAATGGTGGAAAGAGTTTGTATTCATTAAATGATGTTTCTCAGCCTTAACAGCTTGAAGATGTGCTGAGAGCAACTCCCAGAATTCCCCTGCCAGAATTCTAGGAATTGAAGTTCATACATCTTGAAGTTGCCAAGGCTGAAAAATACTGCCCTGTATGATGACACTGGGCCAATTGGTACAATTTTGTGCTTTCAGAAATTTGATTGGATTAGTGGCTGACTAAATGTAAGTGCATCATGGGAACAGAGATTTTAAGTAATTAAAAATATGTGTTATATTTTATACCATCTCTAGCAGTACTTCAATATCAAAGCAAAAAAAAGGTAGCTCTGACTGCACAGGGATACAAAGCTAGCATTCTGGTCATACCTCCTTAAACCAAACATGACTGTGTGAAAAGACGCAGCTGCTTTAAGGAGCTGCTGACAATTGTTACCTGTCTTTTTGCCTTTCAATCCAAAGCACTGCCTGGCCTATTCTGTACCCTTTGATTATATATCCCATTCAACTTTTGAAGAGGATATTAAGCTTTTAAAGGTCTTTTTTATATCACTATAAGATGAGTGCTTAGTGGGATAACTGTTACCAAATCAGCTCTGTGGTTGAGTTTTTAAGAGATTATTTTGCAAAAGGAAGTAGGAAATTGAGTTTCAAAATCCTGTTTAGCTTGGGCAGTGCTATTCATGCATTATCAAATACAGCAGTTTTCTTAAGTGGTGGGGAACACTATTACTTGAATTTGGACCCAGCTGCCCTTCAAATAGGACAATATGCTGAATTGCTGAAGCACAGTAACTGCCAAATAGAAACCAAATTAGGCTCATTTCTGAGAACCAACCCAGCTGCATTTGAGTACATCAAGATAACAGGCAATTCAAAAGGTTGGAAGGCCTTGATATTAGCTTGTTGACGTCAGATTTCCACCAGATTATAACTGCTTCCTTGGGCAACTGACATCTGGATTCCATTGTCTACCTTAGCTAGAGTTAATCCTAAACCACATCCTGATCTTAGGAGGGATGGTGATGGAACACTTAATTTCCCAACAATAATGTTTCAATATTTAACAGCATGATGCTTTCATTCAGATCCTCCATTTTGAGTAAAGCAACAATGCTATTTTTGTAGCACATTAATATAAAAGTCTAAATTGGATCAAATCTCTGCACATGACAACTACATTCCCATGGCTATCACTGATAGAGTACAGAATCATTGAGTTTGTTGATATGCATCCAAAATACACTGCAATTAATCCTAAGCTTAATGGCAACAAACATGAAAATATATGGCAAAAAATTCAATATATGTGGCAACCCTATAATACAGGGGTCTTCAAACTCTGCCCTTTTATGACTCATGGACTTCAACTCCCAGAATTCCTCAGCCAGCATGCCTGGCTGAAAAATTCTGGGAGTTGAAGTCCATGAGTCATAAAAGGGCCGAGTTTGAAGACCCATGCTATAATATCATCCAAAGCACTTTTTCTAGCAGAGTGGAGGTTGGTAAACCACACAGCTGTCTGCTGATGCATCATCACTTGATCACACCTTGCATTCCATAGAAGCTCCTTCCTCAAATGTCTGTGGAGATTCTCAGTTGTATAAGTCATGGCTGCCCAGAGGTGATTTTCCAAAGGGCAACTGGACATTTTCTGTTTTTTCTTGAAGAAATTTCACTTCTCATTTAAGAACTGAAGAAGCTTCTTGGATGAGAAATAAAAGGTCTTCAAGGAAAAACAAAGAAGGTCCACTTACCTTTTGGAAAAGCATCTTTGGGACTCCATCCTCAAACTTTGCTGCCTCTTGAGGTTGCTGACCATTCCTCCATCTAATGGATCAGATGCAGATTATATCTCAGCTGTTCCACTTCTAAAAAGAATGGATATGTTCTCCCATTTCTTTATATGTTTATTGTAGTAGGCATATATGTCTTTTCAGTTTAAGTGGACTGAATGCTTTACAAACTTACTCTATGTAAACACAGTTAAAATAATGGAATAACAATAATATAAACAAAGCAAAATAACCACATAAAAACTGAGGAAAGACAAAACAAATCTAATCAGTTACACCAGGCATGTCAAACTGCTGGCCTGCGGGCCAGATGTGTCATGACGAAACCATGCCTAACCCATTGCTGGCAATGGGGAAAAAGTTATGATATGTCACATAATGTCATGTGACGTCGCGAGTTTGACATGTCTGAATTACACTCATATAGCAGGAGAATTGTAAATCAACTGGTCTCCATCTCAAAAGCCTATGCACGTTGCTTTTCTGAAACTCTGTAGGGTTGGGACAAATAGAATAGAATAGAATAGAATAGAATAGAATAGAATAGAATAGAATAGAATAGAATAGAATAGAATAGAATAGAATAGAATAGAATAGAATAGAATAGAATAGAATAGAATAGAATAGAATAATAACTTTATTGTCACTTTGAATGTACACTAATCAGCATATATTAAAATGAAATTTCATTGCATACAGCTCTCAAAGAGTCACCACCTCCAATATACACTGCATAAATATGACAGAAAAAAGAAATAAGGAAGGAAGGAAGGAAGGAAGGAAGGAAGGAAGGAAGGAAGGAAGGAAAGAAAGGAAGGAAGAAAGAAAGAAAGAAAGAAAGAAAGGAAGGAAGAAAGAAAGAAAGAAAGAAAGAAAGAAAGAAAGAAAGAAAGAAAGAAAGAAAGAAAGAAAGAAAGAAAGAAAGAAAGAAAGAAAGAAAGAAAGAAAGAAAGAACACATCTCCGGGGGGATGCTATCCTAGAGAATGGGAACAGCAATCAGAAATCCCAGAACAGTCATGAAAATATATCTTACATATAGAAAATTTATATGTGTGAGTGCTTATGTATGTATGTTAGGCTGGACCTTTAGCTTTCTACCATAGTTCAAGAATTCCCCCACACTCCTTCATATACAGGTAGTTCTTGACTTACAGCAGCCCATTTAGTGACCGTTCAAAGTTACAATGGCACTGAAAAGTGACTTATGACTATTTTTCACACTTACGACCATTGCAGCATCCCCATGATCACATGAGCAAAATTCAGGTGCTTGGCAAGTGTTTCATGTTTATGACAGTTGCAGTGTCTGAGGGTCATGTGATCAGCTTTTGCAACGTTCTGACAAGCAAAGACAATGGGGAAGCCAGATTCACTTAACAACCATGTTACTCACTTAACAACTGCAGTGATTCCCTTAATAACTGTGGCAAGAAAAGTCATAAATTGGGGCAAACTCACTTAACAAATGTTTCACTTAGCAACATAAATTTGGGGCTCAATTAAGGTAGTAACTTGAGGACTACCTATATACATACACAGACACACACACACACACACAGAGAGAGACACAAACACACACATCTTTTCAGGCACTCTACCTTTTCTTCTCAAGAACAACAGAGCACGTACTATGACAATACAGGTAGATCTTAACTTACAACCATTCATTTAGTGACCATTTGAAGTTACAACAACACTGAAAAAAGTGACTTTTCACACTTATGACCATTGCAGCACCCCCATGGTCACGTGATTAAAATTCAGATGCTTGGCAAGTGTTTCATATTTATGATGGTTGCAGCATCCCAAGGTCATGTGATCACCTCTTGCAACCTTCTGACAAGTAAAGTCAATGGGGAAGCCTGATTCACTTAACAGCCATGTTATTAACTGAAGAACTACAGTGATTCACTAAAACTGTGGCAAAACGGATCGTAAAATGGGGCAAAATTTACAACTGTCTTGCTTAGCAATGGAAATTTTGGCTTCAAATGTGAACTTAGGTTGAAGACTACCTGTACACATTTTGCTTTCATACAAACCAGAGCTCATGTAAATAGATGGCCATTTTATCAAGTCAACCTCACCTCTTGTCAGTGTTGCAGGCCACACTCCACTCTTCTAAAAATTAGCCTGAGATCCAGGGAGTCAAAATCCATTATATGTGAATTTCTTTAGAAAAACTAGCTCAGTTCCCCTATTTGATAGTAGGAAGGAAACAAAAAAGAACAAAACATTTAAAAGGAAGCGATGGATATGGAAAAAGCAGTAAATTAGCTTTCTTAAAATTGCTTGCAATGTTTACCTTGTAGGATTTCTTCTCATCAGGAATATTTTCATGCACCATACAGTGCCTTTGTGAATGAGTAATCTAAAAATCAGATAAAGAATCTCACATTGCCTTTTTCTCAGCACTCACTTCTGAAGTCTGATTTGACCAGGGGTCTTCAAACATGGCCCTTTTATGACTTGTGGACTTCAACTCTCAGAATTCACACTCTCAGGCACACTGGCTGAGGAATTCTGAGAGTTGAAGTCCACAAGTCATAAAAGGGCCAAGTTTGAAGACCCCTGGATTTGACTCAAAAATTACTCTTCGCTGTAAAAAAAATCTAAAGGGAGTTTCATAGCAATTTAATTGACTTTTTAAGACAAGCCATTTTTATATTTTAAATGCCCTCCAAACTTCCATATACTATTTTCTAACTTGGGAGCCATCACATGTACTTTTCACTCCAGCCACAAAGATCTTAATCTTTTATCTTAAAGATTCAAACTCATATCTTGAAAAGTAAAGCTGTTGCAAAAGTAAACCTAGCATGAAGTGTAAATTTCCACTTTATCATAAGCACTGAATGTCTGAATTAAATGGAAGACGTTGTTTTTCTCAATGTTTTTCTCATGGTTAATCAAATGGCTATTATTATAATGACTTTCCAAATATAAGGTATAAAAGAGATGAATATGTTACCTGGCACATTAAACCTGGAACATAAAATACTGTCTATATACTTTTGGCAGGATGTGAAGAAAAAACTTCATTTCCCCTGGTTTTTTAAACTATTATTATGAAATTGGATAGAGAGTTAATTAAGTTGGATCTTTATTCAAATTGTTTTGAGCAACAAAAACTATGTTAGCCATCTGTTGCTTCTTGCAGCCAGAGATACTGGTACTCTATAGGAGACAGAACAGTTCTTTTTCAATGAAGATTCATTTGAATGCTATTTATAGAGCATCTGGTATACAAATAATTTCATCATACTTATGTATTTACTGACTCAATCAGTGCTTGCTGGTTTATTTACTTATTTGTATTGCTAGCCCATCCCAATTCTGAAATATTCTGGGCAGCAAACACAAACAAGCTAAAGAAAAACTATAATTGAATCGATACGATAAAACAAATAATTAAAATCATTAAAAGGTAATGGAATAAATGTTGTTAAAATCTGGCATTGTGATCTGTTTAAATTAGAAGATAGAAAAGTAGCAGGTCATCTTTAGACCTGATAAAGTTTTGTTCTCAGTTTCTTTTAAAAAATTGGGATCAAGCTATTTCCCAGCCCTTGGGAATAACTCTGATATTAAAGAGAAGTTGCATAATGCAGTACATTCATACTTAAACATTTAACTCTTGGATAAATGCATCTCTTCTCATGGGTCTATTTATTTTTTATTTGTCAGTTTAGGCTCTGACTTGATATTATGTTTGTTATGTACTGGGCTTTTTGAGGGAATACCACATAGGGTGCTGGAGCAGCTAACAGCTCTCCAGCAACCCAGACTACAAGTCTCCTATGCTGCAATTGGCTATCTCCACGTGGCAATGGTTGATTCAAACATATTGGCTGCCGCCTAGGGGCTAGACTATATATTGTGGCTGGTTGCAGCCATTTCCCCCAATACAGTCACAACACGAAATAAATGATGAGTTACCCTGTACTCCGTTTCACGTCTTCATTCCTGCATCAAAGAACCACTATTTAACAGTGGCGACGAGGATGGGATCCTGCTTCACTGAATAAAGAGCTGAAGTATATGAGGGAAAGGCAGCACACGCTGGAGGGAAGAGGCATTTCCCCCCCCTCTAAAGGTCAGCTAGCAAGCTACGCTAGTGACCTCGTGCTCACTGGACTCATTCCCTGAGCCTGGAAGCAGGATCCGGAAGAACGCAGGAACCAGCAAGAAAGAATGCCGAAAGTTGGAAAACTGCAAGAATTCGACATGAAACACCCGGAGGAATGGCCATCATATTTATCGCAAGTAGAAAACTACCTCAGAGCCAATCAGATTGCAGAAGAAGGACTGAAGGCTGCAACGCTACTCTGCGTGTGTGGCCCGGCAACCTTTGATTTGGCCAAGAACATTTTCGCACCGACACCAATCGAAGCGGTCTCCTACGCAGATCTAAAAAAAGCTAACCGGGCACTTCCAGCCCAAGATGTCTGAAATAGCTTGGCAGTTCAAGTTCGACCAAAGATTGCAGCTACCCGGGGAGTCAGCTTCAGAATTCATAGCGGGCCTAAGGCAGGCCGCATGCCTATGCAAATTTTCAAATTTAGAAGAGCAATTATGAGACCGGCTCATCTGCGGCCTACGGGACAGAACGCGTCAGCAGAGACTGTTTGCTAGGCCAAATTTAACGTTTTCTGAAGCACAGGATGAGATGATGGCCCATGAAGCCGCTGGGGGCGCCATTCAAACAGTACAGCCCACCAAATCGACAAATTTTGAACAAACGGTTCACCTTGAGGACGCCAAATGCACTGGAGAAACTTCCGAGGAAGAAGAACCTGAAATCAACCAACTCCACAAGCAACCCAATGCGCAACACTGCAACAGCCAGCAGCGAAAGGACAGTTACCAGACAGTTCTCTTACCAAGATGTAAGGGGTGCGGCGGCAACCATTTTCGCGCCAATTGCAGATTTCTTTCAGCCACGTGTAGAGCTTGTGGAAGGACAGGCCACATCGCAGTGGTTTGCAGAGCCTGTCAGAGAGACCGGCCACACAAACACCAGTCGGAAGAAATGACTAGGAGAGGTACTGGGGCCCAGGGTCCAGTTAGTGTGGGATTTTTCAGAAGCCATAGAAGAGTATGCCGCACTGGGGCTCGACGCCCCCTCAAACCCAAACTTAAGCTCATGGCAGAGCTACAAGGAGTTCCATGTAAGACGGAATTGGACTCCAGCTCTGCAGTCCCAATAATTTCTCAAGACACTTTTAACTTCATGTGTAGGCGTAGTAACAATTGGGCCAAACTAAGACCCTCAGATATAATCCTAATGGATTTTCAAAATGCTCACGTTAAAGTTAAGGGAGAAGCCACCTTGCTGGTAAAGTTTAAAGGTTTTTTTGGCCACCTGGATATAATAGTAGTAGGGGGCCAGAGAACGAGTCTCATTGGACTTGATTGGTTTGATGCCTTAGGTATTCAGATTACTGGCATAAACCGGACACAAACTGCAGACCTTGTGTCAGTGTGTGAGGAATATGTGGATGTTTTTGATTCAACTCTTGGAACATACATAGGCCCGCCTATCTCATTTAAGCTAGATCCCAATGTAGTGCCAATCAGGGTTAAGCCTCGTAGGGTCCCCTTTGCCTTCAAACATAAAATTGATTCCAAAATTGATAAGCTTGTAGAACAGGGCGTGTTACAGCTTGTTGATGGTGGGGAGTGGGAAACTCCTATAGTCACCCCACTTAAAGCCAACAGGGAAATTCACATTTGTGCTGACTATAAATGCACTCTAAATAAAGCCCTCAAGCAACACGCTTACCCGGTCCCAGTGGTCAACCATATTTTAGCCTCCTTGCAAGGGGGTACTATTTTTGCTAAACTTGATTTAACACAGACCTATCAGCAGTTGATGAGGCCACAGCTGCGGCTCAAATGATCGTGACTCACAGAGGGGCATTCAAAGTTAAACGCTTACAGTCTGGAGTCAGTGTTCACCGGGTATTTTTCAGGGAATCATGGAGTGTACACTCAAGGGTATTCAGGGCATCTGCCCTTATTTTGATGATGTTCTTATTACAGGGGAATCCCCTGAAGTGCTGGCCAGTAGGCTCACGGCTTTCTTGCAGAGGCTTCGCGAAGCAGGCCTCAAATTAAAAATGAACAAATGTAGTATTGGGGATTCTTCAACAGAATTCCTAGGTTTCCAAATTGATGCTAACGGCATTCACCCCACTGATTCTAAAGTGAAGGACATTAAAATGGCTCCTAGGCCCAAATCAAAAGGAGAGCTACAAGCATTCTTGGGCCTCCTAAACTTCTATCAGACATTTCTACCTCATAAGGCAGCAATAGCAGAGCCCCTCCACAGGCTTCTAGATAAGAAAGCTCCATGGAAATGGACTAACGTACATGAAAAAAGTTTCCAGGACTTAAAAGCACTATTGTCAGAAAAGTCTACTGTAATTCCTAACATGACTACTGCTAGGACCATCCAGGTGCTGAGAAAACTCTTTGCCACACATGGGTTGCCAGATGTCTTAGTTTCAGACAATGGGTCCCAATTCACTACTGCTGAATTTCAGGCCTTCCTTAGAGCTAATCTCATCAGACATGCAACGTCTATGTTTTTTCATCCATCTTCTAATGGTCAAGCTGAATGCATGGTGAGGTCAATGAAGGAGGCACTCAAGCACATCATTATAGGTGACTGGCATCACAGATTGGCAGATTTTTTACTCTGCCAGCATTTTATGCCCTGCACTGCCACAGGCAAAAGTGCTGCAGAACTACGTTTGGGGAAGGCATTTGATCACTAAACTGGACAGGTTGCATCCAGATAGAATGGCAGCAGAAGCCTCTCAACCAAAACTCCCGAAGGGGCTGCACATGGGCGATTGGGTTTGGGCCAGGAACTATGGTCATGGGAACCTGTGGGTTCCTGGTCAAATTACCAAGGCATCTGGACCCCTATCTTATGAAGTGGGGCTGGAGGGAGGGCAAGTTGTCAGACTACACATTGATCAGCTCAGGAAACAGTTTCCAGAATGGCCACTAAGCGAGGACTGCATCATCTCCCTCCCAAGGTCCTCAAACTTGTGGCCAAGCCAGCCCTCATATGGACTATCAGGACTTTTCCTTCTTAACTGAGATGGAACCAGAGGGGGAACTGGGGAGTTCTTGAGTGCAACATGGACCCCCTGAAGGAGCAAGCCAACCAAACTTCAGCAACCGCTGTGCCTACTCTGCTGAACAGTCTGACTCTGGGGTGGACCAACCTGGAGAGGCCAGCCAGAGTGCATCGAATCCCCTTGACTCAGGAACACAAAGGGACACAAGTCTATCCAGCCCACTGGGTAAGCTGGTAGACCACAAAGTGATGGGAACTCCATGATGTTCCTCTAGGGCACACAAGGCTCCTTCATATCTTGCAGATTACGTTGTAAAAAAAAGAGCTATATAATTGTTATAAATCCTGTTGCCATGAGACTACAGAAACTAGTGCTATGATGTAACTGTCTAAAAGTGCCATTTTGGTAGCCTATTCATTCAGACGTTGTTTAATAACATTGTAGTCCACATTGTTTTTTTTATTATTATCACTTTTACTTTAGTGTGTTTGGATATTGAGTCTTGAGAATTGTTGAGACTAGTTGGTGTTATTATGATTTGATCTAAGAAGGGAGGGGTGTTATGTGCTGGGCTTTTTGAGGGAATACCACGTGGGTTGCTAGAGCAGCTAACGACTCTCCAGCAACCCAGACTACAAGTCTCCTGTGCTGCAATTGGCTATCTCCAGGCGGCAATGGTTGATTCAAACCTATTGGCTGCCACCTAGGGGCTAGACTATATATTGCGGCTGGTTGCAGCCATTTCCCCCAGTACACGAAATAAATGATGGGTTACCCTGTACTCCGTTTCGTGTCTTCATTCCTGCATCAAAGAACCTGCTATTTAACAATGTTATCTGTATATATCTGATTTATCTGATCTTCATCCTGAAAAAGCTCATTGAAGCCTGGCCATTTGTCCTTTGTCCTTAGCAGGAAAGGCAAAAGCAAAAAAAAAAGTCTTTCAATTACTCTGCTAAACAGTAACAAGTCCTAGTCAGGTTCATGGACCATATTAAGATAATTTAATAGCTGGAACAGTAAAGTGGATAGTAGGCCAGAACACACAGTTATAGTCAGGGCTTTTTTTCTCATAGAACGCTCAGAACGGAGTTCCGGCACCTTTTTTGGATGGAACCTTGTAGGGTAGGCAAGGTGGTTTGTATGACATGTGTGAGTTCCGGCACCTTTTTCTTTTACAAAAAAAGCACTGGTTATAGTTGATTGGCTGGAGAGTGTGGGTTCCTGCATGAGACAATCTACATTATGATTGGTTGCTGGGTGAGAAGGGGGAGTTTCCCTTTTTCCCACCTTTTTTCCCCTCTGTGTGCTCTGTATGCTGTTCTGTGATTTACCTGAGATTTACTTCATGATGGAGTGATGTGCCTGACTATCTTGTTTGCTGTAAATATAAATGTAAAATATATTTATTTATATAAAACTAAAAGTTTGTGTCAGCATCTCTGACTCCATTTGGACACCAGCTGCACAATTCTCTGACAGACCATTAGGCTATCAATGGCTGCTAATACTGATAGCTGTTTACCAAAGCCTGAATTGTGGGCAGCAGGCCTTGAGCACTGAGCAGTAGAATCCAGGCTGATGAGCTTCCATAATGCATTCAGGTGGCCACCATCTGCCACAAAACGTTGAACAAGATGGCCATACGACCTGTTACAACAAGGGCTCCCCTTATGTCCTTACAAGGGAGATCATGCTGAATAATAAATAGTTTGTACAAATGACTGGTTCTTCTTTCCCTTCTATTTTTCTCCTGTTTCTGATCCTTCCCTCAGCAGAAAACAACTTAGGGATTGCAGAAACCAACAGAGAAAAGTATATCTCATGGGATATACATTTGGCGGTAAGCTTAGGAATGGAAGAAAACCAACTTTGGAAGAGTGAGCAACTATGCAGAGGACTTTGCGACAGCTGAAACAGTTTCAACTGGTATGAAAGAAGGAAATGTGGGAGGGGGAAAGAAAGCACTTATAGGAAACTGTTATAGAACTGCAATCTCCTGGGCACCCTTAAGAGAAAAAAACAGGAAGCACATATTTAAAGAAGAGTTGTAAAAATTCTGGACGTTGATCCTGGCAATTTCAATTACACTGGCATTTAATGAGACAAAACAATAAGCTACATTTGCAAGCATACAGAAGACACTTCTCAGGCAAAGTTTTCTGTGAAGTGAACCACAGCAATGCATGTGAAGGTCTCACAATCACATACTGTTGCCTATTGTTTGCTAGGCCATAACATCTCTGGTCAGATTGAAAATATATTTATTTAGTAAAGAAATTTGTATGGTCGCCTAACTCATGGTGATTCCAGGCAGCTTATCCAAAGTTCACATCTAAGTAGAACAAAATTCTGTACCAGTTTATAAAGTCCAGGAAGCTGAGAACAAACAAGGTATAATAATCCTGCTATTTCCTATCATTTGTCTGAAGCATTTGGTATTAGAGTTATATGATCGTAGAGCAAGGACATTGTTTTTTAAAAAGTGTTTTGCCAAGAAAACACTTTTCACCTTGTTTGCTTCTCGACTGTCGTTTTTAAAAAAAAGCCTTTAAGAGCTTGGTGCATATTGGTTTATTAAATGAAGTCTGGTTTAGCTTGGAGGCATAGCTGCTTAAGTGCAAATTATATTTCAGACACCTAATTTTTGACGATAAACATTTTAAAATTGTTTTTATGTCTGTATTTCCAAAATAATTTATATACTGTCTTTTAAGCTTAGAAAAAACAAGTTAGCTAATAAATCATTTTCAAGGAACAAATAATGTTGCCTACAAATTAAATTCACCAGGATATATGGGAGAAAATAAAACTACAAGGCTTTACATACAGTGGAAGGAAGTTAAACCATAGTTAGGAGAGCAAATGCCATTCATGTTCAGGAATGGATGATTTTCAATGTGACAAAAATAAACAGTAAAAAATAAAAATCTGTTGCATAAAATGAGTACAGTCTTAAAAATTCTAGTTATTCCTTTGATTTTATTTTCAGCTGTAGACTAAAGTGCCTAGTATCTTTAAAGGTGTTCATGCTATAGTATAAAATAAGTATGTTAGGTTAACAATCAGAAGGATTGTCATGAGATTACAGAGGTTTCCAATTTATCAAAAGACATTTCTAAATACTACTGATTCCAATTTCAAGAACATAGAGTTTCTATAGTCACAAACAAATCCCCAGACATTATTCTTTATTTGCACACTGGACATTATTCTTCATTTGCATACTGATTATATAAGTTGCTCTTAAGTAAAGAATATTCAGTGCCCTTAATCCTTTAGCCTCTCCCCAAATATGTATTTTTCAACAAAGGGTGAATAGCTGGATCACAAAATGTAAAAAGGCAGGCAGTTTCTCTTTCAAAGTATAATTCCTAATGGTGTATGAGAAAAGAGCTGGGTTTCTTAAACTTTTCTTCTCTCAGGACCCCTTCCTACTTTCAAAAATTATGGAAGACACCAAAAGAGCTTTTGTTTGTATGGGTTATATTTATCAATATTTAACATATTAAAAACTGAAATCAACATATTTGTTGCCACTATCGCTTTTCACAATTGTCTGATGGGATTTTAATATTGTATTATTTTTCAACATAAACTGGCAAATAATTTCGATTTCTCACACCCCTGAAAAAGTCTTGGGAGAGATCCAGGTATCCTAGGGCCACACGTTAAAAAAGTGTGGCTCTTGAGAAAGCTGTTGTGATATACTGTTTTTAGATTAAGGTAAAGGTAAAGGTAAAGGTTCCCCCGCACATGCGTGCTAGTCGTTTCCGACTCTAGGGGCCGGTGCTCATCTCCCTTTCATAGCCGAAGAGCCAGCGCTTGTCCGAGGACGTCTCCGTGGTCATGTGGCCGGCATGACTAGACGCCAAAGGCGCACGGAACGCTGTTACCTTCCCACCGTAGTGGTCCCTATTTTTCTACTTTCATTTTTACGTGCTTTTGAACTGCTAGGTGGGCAGAAGCTGGGACGAGTAACAGGCGCTCATTCTGCTACGCGGCACTCGGGATTCGACCCGCTAAACTACCGACCTTCCGATCGACAAGTTCAGCGTCCTAACCCACTGAGCCACCGCGTCCCCTGTTTTTAGATTACAAAGTACTAAAAGAATGACATGAGATAGAAAATGAGAACTTGAAGGTGATTCCTCTTACGCACGAAGAAGTCTTTCACTGTTGATGGTTCTTCCTTCCAAATACTTTCACCATACAGGGTGCTCTTCTAACATGTGGACATCCTAACTGAGGAGTTGGGGATGTTAACCATAAAGGCAAATATGAATTTTTAACTTGTTTTTAAAAGTATATTGTATTAATCACAAGTTCTGATGTAGGCAGATGATAATCAGTTGTGCTTTAATTATAGAATTATAATTTCAGGTATACAAAGTAATGTTTGCCCAGGGAATCCATTGAACATAAAACACTGAAATGCTAACCAAAGAAACAAACAAAAATATTAGCCTAAATTGGTATCCATTTTCATATTTTTATTTTTTTTAAAGCTTGATGGTAATTGAATCACATTGTTTTTCTTTCTTCCTACTTAAATAGCAAATGAGACAGTTGGGGCGGGGGAGGGCAATATGCTGATTCTGTAAACTTGCATATAGAGCAGCAAGGACTCCACAGTTCAATGCTGAGTGACTGTACGTATATTCTCTTATATTATTGAAGTCGGTGAGGTAGTGGATGACATCGGGCCGTTTCGACGGTGGAGAGGGCGATTGTTAGTCATCTTGGCGGCGACGGCGTCTTCAGTCCATTCAGTGGCGGAGAAGACGACCGCGGATCATCATAAAGGTGCAAAGATGACGTGGTTCCCGCACCGCTTTTGGACTGCTTTTGCAGCGACGACGGCGATTTTGGACCATCTTTACTATCCTGGCCTGCCTACCCTTTTTTGCCTCGGACATATGGACATACATATTTATCATCTTCCTGCCTACCCTCCCCCCTCTCCCCTTGGATTTTGGACACACCTGGGTATCGGCCACGGTGGGAGAGTGGCTTGACTTTTTCCATCTGCGGCCCCATGGAGGTGGGAGCTCTATGGGGTTGCCTACCCAGAGGATATCTGGTCCACCTCCAGGAACAGAGTTGCAACCTGTCGTGAGAGGGTGGGGGGTGGCCTGTCTCTGGGGGCACCCAACTGAGTGGCAGTGAAGTTGGGTGGGGACCTAGATATCTGTCTTTATGCTTCGATCCTCCCATGGACACAACTAATGGGACGCCTATCCTGGACTTGCTAGAATCATGCGAAAATATACTAGCACGGACTTGTATGCCCTCAGGGGAGCCCCCCTCTCCTGGGTGCAACCCGCCTCCTTAAACACTTTCAACCTCGATGACGGGCCCGAGTTTTGGCACCCTGAGAGATGGCTGGGCAGGGGCAGGGGCCGTCAACATAAAGTTAATAGAAGGCCTCTGATCATTTTTTTATCTAAATTTTTTATAGGGTTAGGGAGAGGGGTGGGTGATAAGGGTTGTCTGGCTTTGGGGGGTGGCCAATCAACCATGGCTCAGGCCAGACTTGGGTCCGACCGCGCGGCGGGAGAACAGGGTGTCGCTGTCTCCGGAGCTCACGAGCGGGTCGTGGGATTACCAATTCCCACAACGGGGAATGGCAGCAGGCGGATAGACAGGGGGCCGTATCGCTACCGGGAGGGCCATCTCCGCTACTTGCAAGCAGTGAGGCGCTCCGACCCTCTGCTTCTTCCCCGAGGTCCCGGGAGCGAGGATGTGCAGCCTCCTGAGCTCCGGCTGGTGTATCTGAATGCCAGGTCCGTGGTCAACAAAGCTCCCCTCGTTAGGGATTTAGTTGAGGGTGAGCATGCGGACCTGGCCTGCATCACGGAGACTTGGTTGGGCCCAGAGGGTGGGGTCCCTTTGGTTGACCTCTGCCCACCAGGTTTCCGGGTGCTACACCGGCCGCGAGCTCATGGTAGGGGTGGGGGAGTGGCGGTTACTATTAGGGAGACCTTATGTCCGCGGGAGAACACCGTTTCTCAGATAGTCGGGTGTGAGTCTCTCTTTGTGAGATTTGGTTCTGGGGCACAGTTGGGCTTGCTGCTGGTGTACATTTCGCCTAGTCACACAGCGGCAGCCCTGCCCGAGCTGCTCGATATCCTCTCGGGGTTGGTGGTTGAGTTTCCCAAACTTATAGTTTTGGGAGACTTCAATCTACCATCCCTGGGAGGTTCATCTGAGCTAGCTCGGGAGTTCATGGCTTCCATGACGGCCATGGACCTGACGCAAGTAATTTCTGAACCAATTCATGAGGGAGGTCATACCCTTGACCTGATTTTTTTATCTAGACGGTGGTTGGATGATCTTGGTGGGGGCTCTCCATTCATTATGCCCCTGTCATGGACCGATCATCATCTCCTGCGGATGGTCTTCCGTTTTGCCACCCCCTGCCGTGGGGGTACGGAGCCAATTAGATGGTACCGCCCCAGACGCTTAATGGATCCTGATAGATTCCAAGCGGCGCTGGGGTCCCCACCTGCCTCCATTGCTCACAACTCGGTGGATGCCTTAGTGGAAGCCTGGGAAAGGGCAGCCACTGAGGCACTTGACCGGGTTGTACCCCTGCGGCCCCTGACCCGGTGCAGATCCCAACGAGCTCCATGGTTCTCCGTGGAGCTCCGGGAGATGAAGCACCGGAAACGGGGCCTAGAGAGCTGCTGGAGGTCTAACCGATCTGAATCCGACCGGTTGTGGTTAAGAACCCATATTAGGTCTTATCTCGCAGCGATGAGGGTGGCGAGGTGTAATTACTTCTCTACCCTCATCGCGTCCGCAGATAATCGCCCGGCCGCCCTGTTTAGGGTGACTTGCTCCCTTCTTAATCAGGAGGTGAGGGAGGATCCCTTGTAGGGTCGTGCCGAGGAATTTAGTCAACATCTGTCGGATAAAATCACTCGGATTCGGACCGGTTTGGACTCCAACTGGGCAGAGTCTGGCGATCAGGACACGAGCGGTCTTGTCAATGTTACCTGGGAAGAGTTTGATTCTGTGACCCCTGATGAAGTGGACAGGATTATGGGGAGGCTGAGCTCCTCCACATGTTTGTTGGACCCGTGCCCTTCCTGGCTGGTTTATGCAGCCAGGGAGAGGACACGAGGCTGGCTCCAGGCGGTTATATCTGCTTCTTTGAGTGAGGGTTATTTCCCCACCGTCTTGAAGGAGGCGGTGGTGAGACCTCTCCTCAAGAAGCCTGCCTTGGACCCAGCTGTATTGAACAACTTTCGTCCAGTCTCCAACCTTCGCTTTCTTGCGAAGGTTGTTGAGAGTGTGGTGGCGCATCAGCTCCCTCTGGTCCTGGATGAAGCGGATTATTTGGACCCCTACCAATCGGGTTTCAGGCCCGGGTACAGCACGGAGACGGCATTGGTCGCTCTGGTGAATGATCTCTGGAGGGCTCGGGATAGGGGATTTTCCTATGTCCTAGTCCTATTAGACCTCTCGGCGGCTTTCGATACCATCGACCATGGTATCCTGCTGCAGCGTCTCAGGGGATTGGGAGTGGGAGGCACAGTTTTTCGGGTGGTTCTCCTCCTATCTCCTGGGACGCTTGCAGTCGGTGTTGGCAGGGGGGCAGAGATCGACCCCTAGGTCTCTCGTTTGTGGAGTTCCTCAGGGGTCGGTTCTCTCGCCTCTCCTGTTCAACATCTACATGAAACCGCTGGGTGAGATCATTCGTGGTTTTGGAGTTGGGTATCATCAATATGCTGATGATACCCAACTTTTCTTTTCGACCCCAAACCACCCCAATGATGCCCTCGCTGTGATGTCCCGTTGCCTGGAGGCGGTTCGGGTCTGGATGGGGAGGAACAGACTTCAACTCAACCCTGACAAGACTGAGTGGCTGTACATTCCGGCATCCCGGGACATTCAAAATGTTTCATCTCTTTCTGTGGGGGGTGAGCTTTTACCCCCCGTGGATAGGGCTCGCAACTTGGGAGTCCTCCTAGATTCACGGCTTACCCTGGAAGATCATATAGTGGCCGTGACTAGGGGGGCTTTCGCCCAGGTTCGCCTGGTGCGCCAGTTGCGGCCCTATCTGGACCGGGATGCCCTGTGTACGGTCACTCATGCGCTCGTGACCTCTCGCCTTGACTACTGTAATGCTCTCTACATGGGGCTTCCCTTGAAGACCACTCGGAGGCTCCAACTGGTACAGAATGTGGCCGCGAGAGTTGTCCTGGGAGTTTCCCGGTACTCCCATGTTACACCTTTGCTCCGCGAGCTGCATTGGTTACCAGTTGTCTTCCGGGTGAGGTTCAAGGTCCTAGTCATGATCTTTAAGTCCTTACATGGCATGGGTCCGGGTTACCTCGGGGACCACCTGCTGCCGGCGTCAACTCCCCTCCGCCCTGTGCGTTCCCACAGAGAGGGCCTCCTCAGGGTGCCTCCGGTCAGGGAATGCCGACTGGTGGCCCCCAGGGGGAGGGCCTTCTCTGTGGGCGCTCCGGCATTATGGAACCAACTGCCGGTGGAGCTCCGGACGACATCAGACCTCCGAACCTTCCGTCGCGGGTTGAAGACTCACTTATTTGAATTAGCTGGTCTGGCCTGATGGGGGATTATGGGTTTTAAATTTGGTGTTTTTTGTATTGTATTATTGTTTTTAATTGGGCATTGATTTAATTTCCTTTTAACTTTTGTACCGTTATTTATATATGCCCTGTGAACCGCCCTGAGTCCCTAGGGAGAAGGGCGGTATAGAAATCAACTAAACGTAAACGTAAACGTTAATATTAGTTTTTTTACAGTTTCATGAGGTATTTCTATATTGCTCCAACATATGTTTAATCACACTAAGGCTGTATCTACGTTTGCTAACATGCATGGCACAAGTATGCCTGGCCACATATTTTGTCTGTAACTGCATGATGTTGCCTGAATTTCACCTCATAAGTAAGACCAGCTTAAATTGTCATTAGCTGTGCTAGTGTTAAAAATAGTGTTTGTCCATTAGTTCAACATTCAGAGGCAGCCTCAACTATTTAAAATCTATTAGGTATTATCCATTACAGAGTCAAATAATTGGGGGCAGAGTCAAATAATTGGCTGAGATGGCAGCAAAAGATTGGTTGATTGATTGATTGATTTAAACAATTTCTATGGCTATCAGTTTCAGAGTCAAAAGTGACTCTGAGTAGTGTACAATAGTGATTCTCAACCTAGGTGTAAAAGATTAAAAATCACAAAACAAACCAGGCTAAAATATTCAAGATCACAAACAACAATCCCAATTGCTAAGATGACAACAGTAACCATCAGAGTTCCTGTCCAAATGCTTGGGTGAACAGCCAGATCTTTAATACCTTACAAAAGGTTAACTGAATTAACAACTTCTTTCTCCTCTCAGTAAAGATTTGGGGCACAGGTCGGCAACTCGCAGCTCTGGAACCACATGTGGCTCTTTCTACTGTGACTCCCAGTCCTCCTCCACCATTTACAAAGAGAGAGAGACAGAGAGAGAGAGAGGCACTTGCACTTCCCTTCTCTCTCTCTCTCTCTCTCTCTCTCTCTCTCTCTCTCTCTCTCTCTCTCCCCCCCCGACCTTCTGCTCACCTGGCCAGCTGGCCTTACGCTGTTCTCCGACAAGTTGACAAGCTTATTGGGTGGGCTCCCTGCCCTTGCTGTGTCTCCGCAGGAAGCAGCAGAAAGCAGAAAGCAGCATCTCTCTCTCTCTCTCTCTCTGTAACACACACACACACACACACACACACACACACACACACACACACACACAAATACACACTTTTACTTACTTAGTGGGGGAAGAGGACTGGCAGACCAAGGGCAGCAGAGAGCCAGCCCAATAAGAATGTGTGTCAGTTTGTCGGAGAACAGCAAGAGGCCAGCTAGCCAGGTGAGCAGAAGTTCGGAGAGAGGGAGAGAGGGGGGGGGGGGGAGAGGGAGAGGGAGAGGGAGAGGGAGAGGAAAGAGAAAAAAATGAATCTATGTTGTCCTTACTGGACTTTTAGTAAAGAACGTTTAATGAAATATTTTGATTTTTTTTTTTATTAAGAGATAAGGTATGGGGATAATGATGCTGTATTTAAAGATGGTAGATAAGCTACTAAAATTGTTTTTACCTGTTGGGATGAAGGAGAAAGGGGTTTTTTTCCCCCCTCTTTCTCTGGCATAAAAATTTGTTTTCTTTGTAGCAGTTCACTGATTTCATAAATGCAACACACTACAGGTTTTTTTATACATAGCATAAAGGCAAAAATGGATATATGCAGTGTTATCTTCATTTTAGAAGTCAAAAGGGTTTTGTGGCTCCCAGTGTTTTCTTTTCTGTGAGAAACGGGTCCAAGTGGCTCTTTGAGTGTTTAAGATTGCCGACCCCTCATTTAGGGTAATGGTGTCCTGCCAAGATGTTAGTGATGGTGGAGAAGTATACTCCTGCAGTAAGAGAGATTACTAATTAAATATTATTTTTAAATTCCCTTCCCTTACATAATTATATTCTTTTCTAGGACTTTTAATGAAACAATGATGGTGCTATGTTGGTTTTTCTCCACCTCATCACACACACATAGACACAAACAGACGTTAATAGATACATTGCCTAACAGTTCCTGCAATGTTTTATATAGTTCCGCTGGTAGCCCATCTGGTCCTGGTGTTTTGCCATTCTTTTGTTTTTTAATTGCTTCTGTTAATTCCATCATTGTTATTTTCTCTTCTAGTAGCTTTTTAAATTTCTCTGGTACTTTAGGAATCTCTGTTTTTTCCAAGAATTGTTTTTTTTATTTAAAAAGTTTTACAATACATTTTGACTTTAATCCCCCCCTCCCCCACCCCTATCTAGCCCTCCCTATCCCTCTCCCCCATTCCCTCCTCCCCCCCCCAACTTCCCAGAGCTAAATACAGGGTATAAAATCAAAAAACAAACATAAGCACCCCTATGTTATCAACAATAAACTATTAATTCTATCTCCCTCTAGCTCATATAAAATGAGTACAAACAATATTAATATTACAAATAAAGTAAAAAAGAAAAAGAGAAAACAGAAAAAGAGCTTTACTCAGAATAGATTTTCTTAATCCCAGTCCTTATTCATATTAATTTCCCAAAAAAAAAGAAAAAAAATTTCACCTACTATTTACATTCTCCCACCTTTCTCTAATTTCTAAACAAATTCTCAATTACGCGCCAAAAGCGCCTACCTCTGTTAACCTTAATAATCTCCAACAAACTAAACTATGATTAAAAATAGTTCTTGCATGTATCACGCCAAATGTCTCGCAGTTCCAGATCATCCTTGAGTTCAAGTAAAAAGAATAAAAAAAGGTTTAGGCAGTCTCTAAGACAACTTGTTGTTAATTAGGAGCTTGCGTACCCATTCTCAGTTCAACACATACTTTTAGTCCATAACCCTAATATACTTTTCTAGCAAGCAAATAACATCAATCTTAAATTGTGTTAAATATTAAAAAAAAACTTTCTTTCTCCTCTATGATAAATTTAATCCATTGAGATTCTAATTTAAAAATTTAATCACCAATCTTGACACCCCAAAGCTTTTGGAGCACGTCTGTCATAACCCCCATAACTTCTTTGGACCGCGCCCCGTCCACAGCTTCACTGTAAGTACGCTTTGGAGATTCCATAACTTTCTGCTGGTCTTGCTCTTGCTCTCGTCTCGCTCTTCTTAGGGCAGCACGCGTCTTCCTCTGGCCTCCTGCAACAACCGATGAGACTGTAACTTGATCCCCTCCAACACCATTGTCCTCTATCTGTCTATCTGCAACATCTTGAAGCTTTCCCTTGCAGTATCCCTTTACAGCTTCCAAAAATGATAGGGGGGTTGCTTTTAACACATTACTATAAAAATCACGTGCCTGGGCCACAGTAACCAGACGATGTCTTTTACCTTTGTGCGTCACCACCAGTCCAACTGGAATCTCCCATCTAAACTTAATATCACATTTCTTAAGTTCCTGTACTAGAAATGCAAAATCTTTCCTTCTCCTTAAAATCTTCGGAGGAATCTCTTTTAAAACCAAGACTTCTTGCTCAGCCACTACCAATTTAGTATCATAGGCAGCTTGAATGACTTCATCTCTAATTACTCTCTTTGCAAAATAGACCACCACATCTCTGGGTAACTTCCTCTGTCTTGCAATCCATGAATTTACACGAAAAATTTTGTCCATATTTCCCTCAATTTCAGATGCTGGCTGGCCCAGTACCCCTTCCAGAGCCTCAGAAATCAGCTGCTTTAAATCTTCTTTACAATTCTCCTTTAAACCCCTGATTCTAATAGCATACTGCATCTGATGATACTGAACAAGGCTCAATTCTCCATCCATTTTATCCCTTATAACTTCATTTTCTAATACCTTTGCTTCTAATATAGAGTTCTTTTGACTGAGATCCTCCACTTTTACATCCAGCTGTTGCACACATTCAGCTACAGATTCAATCATAGACAACATGTCCACCCTCATTGCTCTAAACTTCTCTTCCATCTTCTTCTCCAATTTCTCCATTTTCTCCTCCATTTTCTCCTCCAGCTTTTTCAACTTTTCATCCATCATGTCACACATCAATTGTGAATGCTTTCCAAAAGCATCTTGTAAATCCTTAAGCGTCAATGCCGGAGGAGGTGCAGGAGGAAGCAAAGCTTGCAATGAGGTCTGTTGCACAAGGGAAGACCCCGCACTCCGAAGAGCTTTAGAAGTTTTAGCCGCCATCTTCCCCCACTTTCACTTATTGCGCACTTTCACTTTAAAGCTATAAAATCCATTGAGCTAGAGAGTAAAGATAAGAGTCCACATCACCTTGACCTCCTGTACCGCTCTGCCTGCATCTTGATAATCAAAAGTATTTCCTTTTGGCAGGGGTGGTTGCTAACGCCTGGCTCTGCTTCATAAATCACGGAGCAGAGATGCTGCGCAGCTCGGAGCAACCCAGGCTTCGGGGGGGGCTCAATCCTTCAGCCACCCAAACTCTCAGCTCAGGCGGCCCCAGAGAGCTCAACCCCTACCTGGGGCCTCACCCCCTCCTCTTCTCCCGAGGAGGGGGCTTCAAATCCATCTAAACAGCTGATCGGCGCTGTTTACGATGGAAAAACACAGCTGCGGAGCGGGCAGCCCAAAAACGGCTGTCTTCAGCGTCACGTCGCCACCGGAAGTCTTTCCAAGAATTGTTATCCTATCATCTGAATCTACTTGTTGCTTACCCAGCAACTAATCATAATGTAGATACAATATGAACTAAAATATTGAAAGATAGGAATTGAATTATATTATTTGTATTCTCCTGTTGCTATAAAGTTGATCATTGGTCTGGATCAGCTTTGAATTGCTTTTGAGGAGTTAGGGAGCTAAAGCAATAGTGGCGAGAAAATGTCTTGAAGATTTATAACAAAACTGACCTGTTTTTAGAGATTTTTTATTCCGAGTAATAAAACTGCTATTAACTGTAGTTTTGAAGAGATCCATATGCGTTATATAAATGTTAACTATTCTTTTTCACTTCATGAAAAGATAAAGATGTTTCTTTGGAGGTACTTGAAACTAAAAAGCACCAGGAACTGGTATTAATCAGCTTCCTATCACCTGGTATCATTTGGTGCCAGCTGGAAGGACTAGACTGAGAATAGTTTGTCTAGAATAACAGCATTGAGTAAATGTGATATTCAAATACTTTTATTTTTCATTAAACCTAAAATGTGAGCTCCGTCTTCCACTTCAGGGAAAGCAGTCTCCACCAAGGCTAATTTCCTAGCGGACTGTTTTGTTGTAACCTGGGGACATCAGAACACACCAAAAGGAAATCGAAGATACATATCCATTGGTTGGTCAACAGACCCATCTGGTACTCAGAGATGCTGGGCAGGTCAGAAACACTCCCTAGGAAAGAGAACTGAGTAAAGAATTGGCTTCGTAGGATGCCTGAAGGATATGTTTCTCTGAGGAGTGGAAAATGTGAAAAATCAACTGGGGGCAAGGGAGAGGAATAATACAAACAGCTAAGACAGCTGGCTGAGTTCCCTTTGAACTCTCTTCATAAACAATGTCTGGGAATGGCCAGAGGCTTCCTCTGGCACAGATTTACTGTTCTGTGGACAGAAGCTTGATGTTTCCAAGGCATGTTCTGCATGAATTAAAGGAAAACTGGACAAAACAGTCTGATATATTTCAAAGGCCTAGAGGGGAAGAAGGAGTGAAAGTTCAGCAATGTATACTGGAGATTTCACCAAAGAAGCCAAACAAAATCTCAGAAAAATCATTAGGCAAAATTGGGCAATGTCATTAGAATAATTGTACCATCATGGTAGAATAATCCTGGTAATCCTGCCAGCCCTTAGAGGTACTCCAGGCAAGAAACACCAACCATGAGTACTAACATTACCTTTATTGTGATATTTTTGTTTTGTTTTTGGCCTTCAAGTCAGTGTTGATTCCTGGCAACTGCTTAGACAAATACCTGCAGTTTCCTTCAGAAGATTTCAGAAGTAATATGCCCTTGCCTACTCTTTAGCTGAGAGAAAGGGAGTAACCCAAGATCACCCAGCTGGTTCCATACCTAAGACAGCACTACTTCAATTGGCTCTCCTGTGAGATTACAGTAACAGAATCTTTCAAATCTGAAAGTACAGTACATCTTTCCCTCCTTACCCCAATAGTCCCTTCTGAGATGTTTTCCATGTCCCATTTCTTTTCCCTTTTTTTTTGAGCTAGGCTGCTTCTTATTGGCTAGTCTATTGGTGCTCCTCCTGTCTCTCAAGAATATTCTTACAGGCCATTACAATTTGTCTATAGCTCATTATGGTGGAGTATCTTCTGTATCATTTTGCTTAGTTGCGTAACCCTGAGCTGGTAAAATCAACAAAGTCAGTATTGAATAGGCTGCATATGGATGATACAGAGAAGACATGAGCAAATAATTGAGGTACTGTACTGTATTAATAAAGTGTAATAGCCATAGTACGCAAAACCTATAATATACCCAACTAAAATGGCACTGTTATTTTGTTTTTTAAAACAAATGTGTTAAAAACATGGGTTTCCTTATTGAGTCTGAGAAGCAAAATGGCTGCTTCTTTTTATTTTATTTTTTATGAAAAATATCAGGATCCTATTAAAACTCCAGTGATATAGAAGGAATTCATTCAAAAGGAATTCATTCCTTTTTTAACTTTTGTACTTTTGTATTTTTATTCATATGCCCTGTTCACCGCCCTGAGTCCTTCGGGAGAAGGGCGGTATAAAAATTTAATAAACTTAAACTTAATAAACTTAAAACCAGAATTAAAGGCAGGGAGCAGGTGTACATTCTTTATAAATTTTGAAATAACTTTTTCAGGATATAAAATATCTTTCAAAAGAAATGCTAAATGGGGATTTCATGCAAAGAGCATTTGGAGATAATTTATTTTAGCATGACATTTTTTGAAGATAGGAGATAAATGTGATAATACTCAATATTACTTATTAAAATTAACATTGACATGATTAGCAGCTTTGTCCAGTGCTTCAATATTATTATTTGCTAGCCAATTAAGACAAGCTTATTTATTTATTCAGTTTCTGTAGCCGCCCATATGAGTTGAGTGACCTATCTAAACTGATACTCAAGATGAGTTATACTGGTCCAGGAAGCTGATCAAGTTGGGCCTTCCTAGAAGAAAACTTAATAACATCTAATTTCTCTTATCCAGTTCTTGTGACTGGAACTCAAATCTGTCCATCTATGAGGTAATCTTTTCAAATCTCTCAGCCTTTACCTTTAATCCTTTTCATCTTGTCTTCATCTGATGCATTAGTAAGTACAACTCTATCCCCATTACTCATTTTATCTTATTGTCCAGTTCTCTGCTATGGGAGGTGTCCCGTTTACAACTGTTTGCAGTTATGTGACTGCAATTTTTGGTGTGTTTTAACATGTTCTGTTGTTTATTTCCAGTTTCCAGCAAAAAGCACCCAGTGAAGAAAAATGGGTTCATTTAAAGACCATGGCATTCACTTAAAATCTGTGGTGTTTGTTTAACAACCCCAGTGTTTGCTTAATGACCGCTGCAAAAAAGATCATAAAATCAGATGCTGTCAAGGGTGACCCGCTTATCAACCAGCATGACCTACAATTCCACCATTCAATCATGGTTGCAAGTTGAGGACTATCTGAAAAAAAGGCATTGTGCAGATACTCTCCCAACTTTCCTTCCTTAGAAGATTGTGTATGTGGGTCAGGCACAGAAATAAAAAGACCCAGTAGGAGGGAAACAATAGAAAAATTCTAAATGAAAAGTGACACTATCTGCGCCACCTTTGACATTCCATAAATGGAGCAGAATAAAAGTCATCTGAAAATCCCCACACGGTATCACCTTGAATCTGAACTCCATAAAGTTATAGAGGTTAATAGAGAAAGACATGAAGTACAAGTTCACTAGAGATATTTATAAACGAAACCTTTAAAAGTGTTGACATTTGTTTAGATTGTATTTCAGGTCAAAATATGTGTGTAATAATATTGCTCGATTGCATTGTGCCAGTATGTATTTATTAAACGTCAGTGCTGTCCTTTGAATTCACCCTTCTTCCCCTTTTCCTAAAATTCCTTAGAAAAACAAACAGAAAACATTTCTCAGCCTGGGGAAAGAACATAGCTCTCTAATTACAGGCTGCTGTCATCACTTCAGTCTTTCAAAGGCAAGGCAATCATCTCTTCTTGCTGGCTGCCAACACAGCCTTCATAGGAACACTCGGGACTCAATGCCAAGGACTTGCCTCCCCTAGCCTGTGGCACAAAGGAAGAGAGTGAGTCAGGATCCAAAAGGTGGCAGATAATGTGTGTCTAGGAGGAAAAGTAGACATCTTTAAAAAACAAAAAATAAAAACAGGTCACATTTCTCTTGTGGAGTTTTTCTCATTACTGTTTTGCTGCATTAGCAAAATGTTCTGTTTACACGAAAATGATTGGTCATCCAGGAGATGCGGTGTCATCTAGTCGGTAACCCATTGGTTGTTGATTGTTCCCTGCTGTTACATTCCCTTGCACAGAAAGATCTCAGAAAACCTCTTGCTCTGTGTCATCTTTTTCCTTTCTGGAGCTCAGTCTCTTCATGGTATCTTGTTGGAAGAGATAATTCCTTTTGTTCTGAGCCTTCCAGATCATTCAATGAACCTCCAAAGGTTTTCCATTGTTCGACAGACAGACAGACAGACAGACAGACAGACAGACAGACAGACAGACAGACAGACAGATAGATAGATAGATTGGGCAAGAGCAAACTCATGGTAGTGGACTTGGGAAATAGATTGTCAATTCCAGTGTTTATGCTCGGATGAAATACAGTAGGAACATGTAGATAACCTGCAAAGACAATCAACACTAAATTATATTTCCAACCTATACAATTTGTCATCTCAGGAAGACAAAAGCCAGCTGAGGAATTCTGGGAGTTGAAGTCCACAAGTCTTAAAGTTGCCAAGGTTGAGGACCCCTGGGCTAGACTCTCCTAAGTCTAGAAGGGAGATCCCACAGAATATTGTGGAAAATAAGAGGGCTTAGATCCTGTGGGTCTTCAGATCCAGGCAGACAAGCAGATACTAGCCAATCAACCAGAGATTGTGGTAGTAGACAAAGATCAGAAGACAGTAGTAGTGATAGAGGTAATTGTGCCAAGTGATAGCAACATCAGGAAGAAGGGGTATGAGAAATTGAAGAAACACCAGGGTCTGAAGGAAGAGCTGGTGAGGATGTGCAAAGTCAAGGCCAAAGTGGTCAGTGTTGGTAGCAGCATCTGGGGCTGTAACTCCTAAGCTGGGACAATGGGTCCCACAGATCCCAGGAATGACATCAGAGCTCTCTAACCAAAAGAATGCAGTGCTAGGAACTGCTAAACTCCTGTGCAGAACCCTCAAACTCCCAGGCTTCTGGTAAAGGGTCTGAGATTAAGGAAGACCATCAATAAGGTGAGAAGGGGATTTTATAGACATTAGATGATACATAGATGAGAGAGAGAGAGAGAGAGAGAGAGAGAGAGAGAGAGAGAGAGAGAGAGAGAGAGAGAGAGAGAGAGAGAGAGATATGATCTGTATATGGATATACATACTGTTTATATTGTTGTTGTTGTTAGCTCCGAAGTCATGTCCGACCCATTGCGACCCTATCGACAATGTTCCTTCAGGCCTTCCTGTCCTCTACCATTTTCTGGAGTCCATTTAAGCTCACGCCTACTGCTTCAGTGACTCCATCCACCCACCTCATTCTCTGTTGTCACCTTCTTCTATTGCCCTCAATCTTTCCCAGCATTAGGCTCTTCTCCAGTGAGTCCTTCCTTCTCATTAGGTGGCCAAAGTATTTGAGTTTCAACTTCAGGATCTAGCCTTCTAAAGAGCAGTCAGGGTTGATCTCCTCTAGGACTGACTGGTTTGATCGCCTTGCAGTCCAAGGGACTCGCAGGAGTCTTCTCCTGCACCATAGTTCAAAGGCTTCAATTCTTTGGCACTCAGCTTTTCTTATGGTCCAACTTTCACTGCCATACATTGCAAATGGGAAGACAATAGCCTTGACTATACGCACTTTTGTTGACAGGGTGATGTCTTTGCTTTTTAGTGTGCTGTCTAGATTTGCCATGGCTTTCCTCCCCAGGAGCAAGCGTCTTTTAATTTCTTGGCTTTAGTCCCCATCTGCAGTGATCTTGGAGCCCAGGAAAATAAAATCTGTCACTACCTCCATTTCTTCCCCATCTATTTGCCAGGAATTGAGAGGGCCGGATGCCATGATCTTGGTTTTCTTAATGTTAATTTTCAACCCAACTTTTGCACTCTCCTTCTTCACCCGCAACAAGAGGCTCTTTAGTTCTTCTTCACTTTCTGCCATTAGAGTGGAATCATCTGCATATCTTAGGTTGTTGATATTTCTCCCGGCAATCTTAATTCCAACTTTTGATTCATCTAGCCCTGCCTTTCTCATGATGTGCTCTGCATATAAGTTAAACAGGCAGGGTGACAGTATACAGCCTTGCTGGACTCCTTTCCCAATTTTGAATCAATCAGTGGTTCCGTGTCCAGTACTCACTCTTGCTTCTTGACCCGCATATAGATTTCTCAAGAGACAAATAAGATGGTCTGGTACTCCCATCTCTTTAAGAACTTGCCATAGTTTGTTGTGATCCACACAATCAAAGGCTTTACCATAGTCAATGAAGCAGAAGTAGATGTTTTTCTGGAACTCCCTAGCTTTCTCCATGATCCAGCATATGTTGACAATTTGATCTCTAGTTCCTCTGCCTCTTCAAAATCCTGCCTGTACTTCTGGTAGTTCTTGATCCACATACTGCTGGAGTCTAGCTTGTAGGATTTTAAGCATAACTTTACTAGCATGAGAAATGAGTGCAATGGTGCGATAGTTTGAACATTCTTTGGCACTGCCTTTCTTTGGAATTGGAATGTAAACTGATCTTTTCCAATCCTGTGGCCACTGTTGAGTTTTCCAAATTTGCTGCCAGATTGAGTGTAGCACTTTTACTGCATCGTCTTTTAAGATTTTGAATAGCTCAACTGGAATACTGTCACCTCCACTAGCTTTGTTGTTGCTCAGCTTTTCTAAGGCCCACTTCACTTCACATTCTAGGATATCTGGCTCGAGGTGAGTGACCACCTCAATGTGGTTATCAGGGATGTTAAGCTCATTCTTGTATAGTTCTTCTGTGTAATTTTGCCACCTCTTCTTAATCTCTTCTGCCTCTATTAGGTCCCTGCCATTTTGGTCCTTTATCATGCCCATTTTTGCATGAAACGTTCCCTTCATCTCTCCAATTTTCTTGAAGAAATCTCTGGTCCTCCCTATTCTATTGTTTTCTTCTATTTCTTTGCACTGTTCATTTAAGAAGGCATTCTTATCTCTTCTAGCTATTATCTGGAATTCTGCATTCAATTGGGCGTATCTTTCTTTTTCTCCGTTGCCTTTCGCTTCCCTCCTTTCCTCAGCTATTTGCAAAGCTTCCTCAGACAGCCATTTTGCTTTCTTGCATTTCTTTTTGTTTGGGATGGTTTTAGTTGCTACCTCTTGTACAATGTTGTGAACCTCTGTCCATAGTTCTTCAGGCACTCTGTCTATCATATCTAATTCCTTAAATCTATTTGTCACCTCTACTGTATATTCATCAGGGATATGATTTAGTTCATACCTGAGTGGCCTAGTGCTTTTCCCTACTTTCTTCAGTTTAAGCCTAAATTTTGCAACAAGAAGCTCATGGTCTGAGCCACAGTCAGCTCCTGGTCTTGTTTTTACTGACAGTATAGAGCTTCTCCATCTTTGGCTGCAGAACACATAGTCAATCTGATTTCTGTGTTGACCGTCTGGTGATGTCCATGTGTAGAGCTGTCTCTTGGGTTGTTGGAAAAGAGTTTTTGCTATCACCATCATTTCATTCTTTTGACAAAATTCTGCCCTGCTTCATTTTGTACAACAAGGCCAAACTTGCCTGTTATTCTGGTTATCTTTTGGCTTCCTACTTTAGCATTCCAATCCCCCATGATGATAAGGACATCATTTTTTGGTGTTAGTTCTATAAGGTGCTATAGGGCTTCATAGAACCAATCAATTTCATCCTCTTCAGCACCAGTGGTTGGGGCATAGACTTGGACTACTGTGATATTGAATGGTTTGCGTTGGATTCAAACTGAGATCATTCTGTCATTTTGGGGATTGTATCCCAGTATTCCTTTTCCTACTCTTTTATTGACTATGAAGGCTACTCCATTTCTTCTGAGGGATTCTTGCCTGCAGTAGTATACCTGATGGTCATCTGAATTAAATTCTCCCATTCCTGTCCATTTTAGTTCGCTGATACCTAAGATGTTGATGTTCAGTCTTGTCATCTCTTGTTTGACCACATCCAGCTTGCCTTGATTCATGGATCTTACATTCCAGGTTCCTATGGAGAAAAAATCTTTACAGCATCGGACTTTCCTTTCACCGCCAGACACATCCACAGCTGAGCGTCCTTTCGGCTTTGGCCCAGTCGCTTCATTCTTTCTGGCACTACCAGTACTAGCCCTCTGCTCTTTCCCAGTAGCATATTGGATGCCTCCCGACCTGAGGGGCTCATCTTCCAGTGTCATATCTTTTTGCCTTTTGGTACTGTCCATGGGGTTTTCATGGCAAAGATACTGAAGTGGGTTGCCATTTCCTTCTCCACTGGATCACGTTTTGTCAGAACTGTCTGCTATGACCTGTCCATCTTGGGTAGCCCTGCATGGCATAGCTCACAGCTTCATTGAATTACACAAGCCTCATCACCACGACAAGGCAGTAGTCCATAAATTGGACTATTTATATTAATACATCCCAATAAGAATCATACACTTATATTTTCTGCAAAAATAAATACTTCATATAAAAATATACAGCACATAAGGTCAAGTGCAAAGAATTAAATACTTAAAGTATAAATAGCAACCACCAAAAACATGCAGCATCAAAACCAAAACAGATAGACAAGATAGAGAATGTAGGCCTTTTGCCCTTTGTCATAGTCCAATAAAAACTTAGTTTTCCATATGATCACTAGCAGCTTCAAAGAGAAGAACTTTATGAGGGCAAACTAATGTCCTGATCTACCCTGATTCAGCTGCAACATTTCCAAAATGGTCTGCAGAAATTATAATGATCTATTGCCTTTTTCCTATCATATATTTCATTCAAATCTGTTCAGCCCCAATAAGGTTAGATTAGAGTTTAGACTAAAGCAATGTGTCTTTACTCATGATATACTGAATAGCTACTCTGTGTGTTTTTGTTATCAATCTAGAAACCAAAACTTACAGAAGCCAGAAAGGATGAGATCACACAATACACTACACCAAAAACAAAAGAATGACTTATTACAACATGCAAATCCAACATTTTTGGCCCCAAAGAAAATATCTGATATATGTTCTTATTATGTTATTATATTATTATTGCTAAGCACATTGGTTTGTGCTTAAATTGTAAGCCGCCCTGAGTCTTCGGAGAAGGGCGGGATATAAATGGGATTAAAATAAAAATAAATAAAATAAATATGTGAAGCATGTTCCGTTGCTGATTCTCTGTAAAAAGAAAGCTTAGGTGGCATGATAAATAAGCCATATACAAAACAAAATGAACCATAATACTCTTCCCCCATCTTTTCCAATTCTTTCACCTACATCTGGTGCTACTTCCTTAAAGACAACTATCAACATTCTTTTTTTATTAAAAAGTTTTACAGAAACAAGATTTTACAATATATCCCCAAATCCCCCCCACCCCAAACCACCCCACTTCCCCCCCACTTCCCAGAGCTAAATACAGGATTATAGTTATAATAATCATATTCTAAATAAGAATTATCCATAATGTACAATTAACCAAATTCATAATGTGCTTTAACTCCCCTTTAACATAGATACATACAAAGTACTAACACTAAGATAACAATATCCCTCTAAAATCTACTCATAAGCTAAATGGAACTTTTTAGTCCCATATTTATTCTGAATATAATCTATCCATCTCCTCCAAACTGAAATATATCTTTCCTGTGAACTATCAACATTCTTTTCCCATTCCCATGGATGGGACAGAATTTCTCAAAGAGCCAATTTTTCTAATAGAGATGGGGCCAAACATTTCCATTGATGGGCTATTCCAAAGGAAGAGGGCTGCCAACAAGAAGACTCTCTCTTGGGGTCCCCAACACACTTTTGATCTAGGGACCCTCTCTCTGTGATCATAGTCAACAGATAGGTTCTGCACAGAAGTGCAAGTTCAAATATCCAAGTTCAAAGCCATACAGGTCTTTAAAGATTACAATTAGCACTTTAAATTGCCCTTGGAAGCCTACTTGTAACCAGTGCTACAGTAGGGGTATAACACAGCCAGAGTGAACTCTACCTTTGACTATTTGATCTGCTACAGCTGGACTAGCTGAAGCTTCCAAGTGATCTTCATAGGTAGTCCCATGTAGATCAAATTATACTATATAGTTAATTATTTCCTACATTAAATGCTCCAGGAGGCATTTGGAAATTGTTGGGACAGAAGTATAATTTTAATCTTTATTCACATGACAAATGTATAGTCTGTGATAATTCTAATTTGAATATTGCAGTTATGTGTATATATGGTCTATTTATCTATCATGGTTAAGTATAAAGATTCAACTTTTAGGACAGCTTGTTGCCAAACAAGTCTACAGTATTCATATTACATTATCATCCCATTCAGTTTAATATCCATACATTTATTAATATGGTGCTACAAAGGATTGTTTTAAGATGTGAATGGATAATTTAAACATATGCCCAAAATTGGAGCTAATGACTAAACGATGCATTATGGATTTATCAGGCATGGGGGAACAGCAAAAAGATCGGTCTAGAGTGCTGAAAACTCAGTGCAATTCAGTTTAATAGTCATGGGTCACTGATGCTCATGTTCTGTTTATGTCTACTGATGTAATGGAAAAACTGACCAATATTACATTAAGTGGTCAAGATTTACTGATGACTATAAACATTTGGCTGAACAAGTTCCTATATGTAATATATGTTCCTTTGCTTCCTTTTTTAATTTCCTTTATTTTCTGTCCTTGAACATTTTTCCTCTACTTCCTCTACTTATATCTTTACTTCTTTCTCTTCCTCTGCTTTCATATATTACAGCATTCTTTTTATGCATCTGTGTGTATGCTCATTCACCCAGAACCACATGGATTGCACTAATATTGCTTAGTTTGCTCTCCAGCTTGTGGTATTTATCAACTTGCTACAAAGCAGGGGGTGGGGGGGTGTCCAACAAAAGATCATTGCAGAGACTAATTTTTACAAACAGATAGAAAACAGCTTTCCTCTCTTTAGTGCAACATCTAAAGTTGATTTCCAGAGAGCAGGTGGGATGGAATAAAAAAATGGCTGCTAACTTGGCAAACTTTGCTCCTCAAAAAAGAGCCTTGGTGGAGCAGTGGGCTAATGCCTCCTTAAGTAACACCAGCTGCCTACAATTAGTGCAGGTTCGAGTCCCACCAGGCTCAAGGTTGACTCAGCCTTCCATCCTTCCGAGGTAGGTAAAATGAGGACCCAGACTGTTGGGGGCAATTAAGCTGACTTTGTAATAATGCCGCTTGCAGGGGTGTGTGAAAGCCCTAATAAGCAGGCATATACATAGAATGAAGGCTACTGCTACTGCTAAGCTTGTAAACCGCCCTGAGTCTTCGGAGAAGGGCGGGATATAAATGGAATTTTTTAAAAAAATACAGATGCCCCAACACAATCTTTTACAAATGGAAAAGTACAGTCTGTAACATTTACATAAAATTCTTGATGAATCAATTAATAACAACACTCACTGAGAATTAAATTGCCCAAGCACGCCATTTTAGAAGGTGTAGGGAAGCACAACACTTAGGGATTTTCATACTTTAGACATAGGATAAGGGTTTCTTTCATACAGACACATCATCTATTTAATCAAGAGAGACAAGTGACACAGTAAAAGAATTCCAATTTATTTCCCATGAAAAATGAAATGTGTATTGCTGACAGGGCTTTTTTTGTCATAGAACGCCCAGAACGCAGTTCCGGCACCTTTTTTGGATGGAACCTTGTAGGGCAGACAAAGCGGGTTGTATGACGTGTGAGTTCCGGCACCTTTTTCTTTTACAAAAAAAGCACTGATTGCTGATAAGCTTGGCAACTGTTTCTGTATCTTATCCCATTTTCAACAGCCGACTCAACAAAAGGATGACATACTTATCTGATGGACAATGCTTTAATATTCTTAGGAACTAAATTCCATTCAGTAAATGTAGTGAATTAATTGCATCCATTTTTATGTGATTAGTTTAGGACCCATGTCAATAATTTGTTACATGTGAGTGACATTCCTAAAATGTAAAGTAATCTATATGGCTGATAAGGCTTTTTAGGATGGGGGAAATGTTTATCTATTTAGGGTATTTTTACCCCACCTTTCCTCTGGGAGTTCATGTCAATCTGCTTATCCCTGCGTCAATCCTAGGAATGGAGATGGGCAGAAGAAGAATGACAGATCAAAGTCACCAATTAACTACATATTGTAGGGAGAGAATCTGAACCTGGATCTCCCCATTCTAGTTCAATCATATGGCATTACACTCTGCATAGGTGTGAATATGAGTATATATTTAAGATGCAGGAGGTAATCTCTCAAACGCTTCTTGTCCCAATTCCATCTTGATTGAGTTGAATAGTCTTCTGCCATTTTGAATCACATTAAAATTGTAATATAAGCCTAAACACACACTTAACACGGTCTGGAAAGGCCAAGAAAGACTTCACACAAAGTCAGAAAAGTAAAAACCATCTATTATCATTATCATTACTGTGATTGTGGGGCTCTTCCCAAATGGTAACTGAAAACTTCAAAATGTTGCCCAAGCGGCCCTAAAAGGGAAAGGTATCCTATAGATTTGCTAGGAATCTTGAAATAGTTTTAGATCTCCAGATCCAGTAAGGAAAACCTAATAGTGCTTCAAGTTCTCTGAGCTTGACATTATTGCTTAAACAAATTGTGTCAGATTTTATGTCCTGGGTACTGGCAAGACTCAGCTAACAGAGTACAGATATGCAAGCGAGATGAGCATTTGGAATAGATCTGAGACTTAATAGCCTAGGGTTGGACTTGTGATAGTCATGTCTGAGCCCTGGGATTCTGGACAGGTTTGGTGTTGTTGTTTTTTTACTCCACCACTCTATGCTGTCATCTCCTAATTCAACTGTGGTGAAAGAACAACTGCTTTGAATCTAGTTTCCAGCTGAGAATTCTGGAGCTGAGCTTGGGGTGGGCTGTTTTTCAATGGCCTTGCCCATTTCTTCTGATTCCTCAGCTTGATGCTGCAAGACATTATTGGCTTGACAAGTTTTCCAACTTTCCCTCAGTATGGCATCCCAAGGGAGAAGGGAGTGGATAAGAGACTGTGGGTGTCTTTCTTCTCTTAGGCTACTATTATGAGCATCACAAAAGACCTGGGATAATGTATTTCCTTTCTTTTTTTTTCTCTCTTTCCCTTTTAAGAGAATGAGTGTGAAGGAACCTGGGGGAGGGACTTGGAGCAGCACTGTCATTTTTACTTCAATTCTTTATGTTTCTGAAGCAAAGAAACTTGCATTTTGTCCAACTTAATTTGGGAGACCAGACAATGATAGTTGTGGGCCTGTAAAGTCTTTTTATGTGCAAAGACCCATTTTTGTGAGACCTTACTGCAAATCAAGCAAATATCAGCATCATTCCTATCACAGGTTTCCCTCATGGCCGAGCATTATTTTATTTTATTTTTATTTATTTTTATTACATTTATATCCCGCCCTTCTCCGAAGACTCAGGGCGGCTTACAAGCTTAGCAGTAGCCTTCATTCTATGTATATGCCTGCTTGTTAGGGCTTTCACACACACCCCAAGCGGCATTATTACAAAGTCAGCTTATTGCCCCCAACAATCTGGGTCCTCATTTTACCTACCTCGGAAGGATGGAAGGCTGAGTCAACCTTGAGCCTGGTGGGATGCGAACCTGCACTAAATGCAGGCAGCTGGTGTTACTTAAGGAGGCATTAGCCCACTGCTCCACCAAGGCTCATTTGATGTAAGTAACAATTGTCCCAATTTATTTAAACCAACTAAAGGACTTGGAATAAATTATAAAGTTGGATGTACAAAGGGAGAAAGTAATATACGTGCAGGAATAAAAGAAGTTGTTCTGCACATATTCAGGATAAAAATCAAATGTTTGTGTTTTTATGCATCAAAAGCTGTAGTCCCAGATGACTAAACTATGGTTTTGCTAAAGAAGTTCCAGACGGTTGTATACCACTGCTTGCTTTGCAAAAGAAGTTTTTGTTTTTTTTTTGTTTTTTAAGAAAAAAGTCAATGAGTCACTGATGAAGAATGAAAATGTAAAATCGGCGCTGACTTTTTAGGAATACAATCACAGAGCCTTTAAACAGAAACAGCTGAAAATTGTCTGGAACCTTGAACCAACCCACTTATATTACATACAAAGATATTTTTGAACTTTTCATGAGGAGGAGAAGGTTTGGAGCTTTTTGTGGTTGTTGTTGTTTCCCTATTTTCCCTTTTCCTCAATTGCACATGCCCATCTGTCTTTCACCCACAAGGCCACAAAAATGCAAACAAAGTCAGCTAGCCTTTGGCCCCCTGCCCACAGCCCACAGTTTCTTTTTCACACACTTCCAAAGTTACTTCTTTGGCTTCCAAGGTTTTTGATTTGTGACAAAGTGAAAGTGTCCAGTAGTGGGGAGGGTTGAACTGGGCCTACACACCCCACAATCACAGCAAGTGAATGCCTTTCACACTGGTCTATTTGCCACTGATAGGCAGTGATGGTATGCGAGTGTGAATAAGCCATAGTTAAATCAGTTACAACAAATGGTGGCTCAGTGTCCTCAAAGATAGCATGTTTCAGTAGAAATGGCTGGTGTGTTTGGCTGAGAATCAAGGTAAATTATGTTATCCAGTGATAAATATGCATTTGAAAAGTCAACTATGAAAGTCACTACCCTTTGTAATTCTAAAGCAGAAAATTTTGCTTTCAGATGCTAAACATCAAAACCTTGACTCCCCAAAAGCATGCAAATAATTTTTGGAATAGAGGAATCTGCTAGATGAATTCCAGGATTAACGTTTTGTTTATCTCTCAGATAGTTTGCTCTCTCAGAGTATGTCTTCACAGAGGTCTTTCTTATTGTCAACTACCTGACCCTGTAGCTAAAGATTTTCCTTTAAAAAAAGAAAACAAGGATATAAAACAGAAATAGACTCAGCTCTTACTCCCCCAGGATATAACTTTACACTTCCAATGATATATATTTCATAGATTATTACCGTATCTTACGTGAGGATTTATGTAGATGTTGTGGTGGTTGTAAGTTTTGGTCTTATTGCATTCTGAATTACTTAGACAAGCATCATAATTCTCCACCAGTTTTTCAGTAAGAAATCAAATCAAAGATATGTCTATTGACACATATATTAATATGTTTAAAATAAATGTGAGGGGAGAAATGTCACACTATCACTATTATTCTCCTGTGTCTCTATTCTGCAGTAAGGGAGTTTTTAAGAAAGGCCAATTATTCAAAACAGGACACCCATCCAGGACTGAGGACAAGTGTTAGGGGCAAAAGATTGTTGCGAGTGAGACACATGATAAAATGTGGTTCAGAATTCTGTCTCCTCCTTTTCCCAAACTCCATCCCATCTCCCCACCTTCCATTTATCAGATATATCCAGCATTCTACAATGAGCCATGAAGACTATATTAGCTACCAGACTTTCAGATTTATTTCCTGTAGGATTTTTTTTTCTCTTCAGCCTCTGCAGACTCTCTGCACACCTGGCTGTCTTTCTCTTATTTCACAATAGCCAAGTTTGATTATAGACTTCTTATAGCAGTAGCAATAACATGTAGACTTATATACTGCTTCATAGTGCCTTACAGCCCTCTCTAAGCCAGGCATGTCAAACTTGCAATGTCATGTGACATCACGCGATGTGTCGTGACTTTTTCCCCATTGCCAGCAATGGGGTGGGCATGGTTTCAGCATGACACATCTGGCCCGCGGGCCAGCATTTTGACATGCCTGCTCTAAGCAGTTTACAAAGTCAGCATATTGTCCCCAACAATCTGGGTCCTTATTTTACTGGCCTCAGAAGGATGGAAGGCTTAGACGACCATGAGCTGGTCAGGATTGAACTGCTGGCAGTCAGCAGAATTACCCTGCAATACTACATTCTAACCACTGCACCGCCACAGTGTGGCATATCTCTCCAGTTGTGGATTGTATCTCCCTCCATCTCATTGCCCCTTTCTTCCTCTCTTCCTTATTTTTCCAACACGCAATCAGCAGCTTACCCTAGTGAGCATATTCAACTATGCTGATTCATCTTTTCATCTTAGCAATCCCTCCTCAATATAGTAATATTTTGTACCAGGGTCCATGCAAGGCTACATCATATAGACTATCACTTGGAAAACTGAAATTCCTGTAAATACATATCTCAATCAAATCAAACCAAACCAAACCTTTTTTACAGTCATGGACTATCATAAGTGTTGTGTAGCCGGTTCTTTTCAGGCAATAAGCGAGATGGAAAGTTGCAAACAGGAACATGCTTTATTGAGGCAAACAGGAACAGAACTGAAACAGAGGCTGCTGTGCAGCTACTTATACGGTTGGTCACTAGGCAGTGGCCAATAGGTTTAAAGGAACCCAATCCCGCACCAATTCAACCAATGATCTTCTTGGAGACAACAAGTCTGGCTTAGTCAGTGACCGTTACACAGACACACCATTGAGCAACCTTAAGCAGCATTCAAACAGACATGTGAATCAGTTCAAGTAAAAATCCTAATACATTACAACAGGAGTGTCAAACTTAATTTCATTGAGGGCCGCATCAGCATTGCGGTTGCCCTCAGGGGGCCGGGTGGGTATGGCCAGGGTGGGTGTGGCCTACTGGGTGGGTGTGGCTAGAGTGCATATGGCCTACTGGGTGGGCATGGCCAGCTCTACATCGTTCGTATCAAGGGTGCCTATGGGGGCCTGGGCAGGAGTGGGACAGATCTGTGGGTCTCTGGCAAAAGGAGGGTCTCTGGGCCAGGGCTAAGGCAGTGGGGGCCATTCCCTCACTGTTTCCAGGATGGCTTCGCGGGCCACAGGAAACCACTTCGCGGGCCGGATCCGGCCCCCGGGCCTTGTGTTTGACATGTCTACATTACAATAAGTACATTTTAATTCATTATAATCTTATATGTAAGGATATGTCCATCAAAATATATTGAGTACCAAATGTGATGAGTTTCAAAGCAGTTGAATACTAAGGCACCACTGTATAGGAAATTGATTTTAAATTGATGAAGAGGCTTTTTTCTGTTCACACGAACTGTGTTTTTAGTGTACACTTCTTTCTGTTTATTATGGTATCCAGACTATTAACCTGCAGCTTAAAGTAGAAACAAGCTGAATACCTCCATGGTAGGTAGCAAATGTATAAATTGTCACATTTATAGCTGAATTATTAAGTCCACATGCATAAGTGCTTAAACATGAAGTTCAGAACGTACTGAAAGATACTTCAAAAGGAAGATTTTGGCATTGTGATCCAATATAGCAACACCAGGTTTAAGCAATGCAACTCTGTTCATTCAGTCATATGCCACAGGATATGGATATTTCCCAAAGAAACACAAAATAGATCACCAGAGAATAGCCTCAAAGTTCATCTCCCCTCCTTATGTCCCATATTCTAACACTACTGATTGTCAACATTTCTTTTTGTGAAAGAACTCCTGTACAGAAACCTAATACCAATATATCGCATATCACAAAAGATTTAACAGTATTTTGTCTGTGTGTCCTCTGTCTATCAGGCATAGCTTTAAAGTCACAGTCCCCAACCTTTTGGGCAGCAGGGACTGATTCCATGGAAAACATTTTTTCCACAAACCTGGGGGAAGGGATGGTTTTGTGTGCTACCTGGATCACACACATGTGCAGATGAAGCGCATATGTGCAATCTCTTCCTGAGCAAATTTTCTCTTCCCTGATAAGTAATAACCACAATTAAGAAGCTCACTTCTAATTAAGTGACCTTAATTAGTTGACTAGAACCTTCTCCCAAGCAGCTTGCACGGCTGCCTGAAATTGACAAGACTTCAAGCAATTACAATACAGAATACTTTTGCCTCCTAATTGAGTGCTTTTTTGTCATAGAATGCACTGGCCCCTTTTTTCAACAGATTTTTCCAAGTTTTAAAAGTAACTTTTGAAAATTTGATGTTTGGTCCACGTGGACTTGAATGACACTGTTGAGCATAGCAGGTCGGCAGCAAAATCATTAAAACGGTGCATGCGGACTGCTTGTGTGTTGAGTCCAATGCACGCGTACTTTGTCTGCACTGGTTGTGATGGCGCCTTAAATACAATAAATTAAATTTATGTTAAGAACTGAATATATACTTTTTAAAATAAAAGATTAACAAGATGTGAGTTCGGGCACCTTTTTTCTTACAAAAAAAGCACTGGAGGTCGTTGTAGTTGACTTACAAACACAATTGAGCCCAAAATGTATGTTGTTAAGTGAGACATTTGTTGTGAGTTTTGAAGGATTTTTATGACTTTTTTGCCACAGTTGTTAAGTTATTGTGATTAAGTTAGTTAGATATTTGTTAAGTGAATCTGGTTTCCTACTGACTTTCCTTGTCAGAAGATCGCAAAAGAGGATCACATGATCCTGGGACACTGTAACCATCATAAATTTGAGCCAGTTGCCAAGCATCTGAATTCTGATCATGTCACCATGGGGATGCTGCAACAGACATAAGTCTGCTGCAAACAGTCATTAAATGAACTGTTGTAAGTCTAGGCTTATCTGTATACTTTTTGCAGAATTATCTAACAATAGGTTAGGGGATGAGGAATTAGATGCTAAATTAGTCAATGACCTGAAATATATAATAAATGGAAAGCATAACTCCTTGGAAATTATACCCATGGCCTGATGATTAGAAAATAAACATGGTTAATCCTATATGTATTCCTTTAGCCTCAATTACACTAAGAAATCACAACTGAAAAATACATTTTATTTTAAGTTAGTCAACACATTTTTCCCTTCAACATCATCACATTAAAAATTCCCGGAGAAATGCATAATGGTTGCAGATTTTAAAGTTATTTTTGATCCAGTTTGACAATCACCTTTGCCACATTTGACTATTCAATACCTTCTTATCAATTTTGAGATGAAACATTCTTAAAGTTCTGCTCACATGTTTGTGGATAAGATGTTTTCTCCATTTCTGGTCTGTGCTTAGGAAAAGTGTGCTGGAAAACAAATGGGATACATGAAGAAACCACATGGCCACAATGCAAATTAAGTCTCTGCCATCTTGACTCATCATCTGTTGCATATAAAAGTTGCCAACAACTGAAGATCCAGCACAAATTTTGCATAATTGGAGGGGAATCTGATATGCCAAATTAAGCATGACTCTATGCATGCACCATTTTAGAATACCTCTTGATCCATGACCTCACTGAAGGGTATCCAACTCCCCAATTTCATTATGGCCTCTGAATGCTAATTAACACCTCACAATTTTCAGGTTGTTTATTATCCTTGCTTATTTTTTGACATTGGTGGCAGAATGACACTATTAATTAGTGTAGGAAGCTTCTATAAGCATATCTAACTCATCCCTCTGAAACAAGGTCACATCAGTTCTATGGCTGTCGGCAGGCTGAGCTTTGTGCTCCTCAGCAAAAGAAAATCTTGTCATGTGTTCAAAGGGTTATTCAAGCAGCTGGATAGTGTCAGCATTCCTTCTAGAATGCTAAACTTAAATGAAGAAAGGAGTTTTACAGGATGTAGCTGTTATCCTGGCTTCAAAGTTCTGCAATACAGAATGAGCTGGTGAGTTTTTATCTTTTTTCATATATATATATATATATATATATATATATATATATATATATATATATATATATATATATATATATATATATATATATATATATATATATATATATATATATATATATATATATATAAAATGTTAACTATTTAGATTACCTTGCTAGGCCCCAAACATGGGGCAAATCTTTATTTCCTGTTTTCAGCCTATCTTGAAGGCTATCGAACAGGCAGTAGTCACACCGGACAATTCATATATTTGTGTAAATTACTAACAAAGAATTAAAGGGAAACTGAGATGCATTTCTGACTTGTTAGTATAGCTGGCTGATGACGACTAACAAGTCAGAAATGCATCTCAGTTTCCCTTTAATTCTTTGTTAGTAATTTACACACACACACACACACACACACACACACACACACACACACACACACATATATATATATATATATATATATATATATATATATATATATGCAGAACTTCAATGTATTACTTTGATAGCTCACTGCTAGAAAACTGGCAATGCATTGCCATTATGTCACAAAGAAAAGGGAGTTTTCTAAAAGGTTACTTGTCAAATGTTTTGGGGGCTTAGTAGACAATTAATCTGTTGAGGCTGCTATCTGTGATCGCTCTTCCTTTTTCTTTTTTATACAGAGAGAAGGCAAATGCAAATCAAAGTTACTGTTAATTGTTTTCTTTTAATATTTCCACTGCAACATTTTGGCAGCCTTAGATAAAGACTTTGCATTTCTCTTCAGTCAAGAGCAAATAAGATTGGAATTGCTATTCCTTGGCTTGAGTTTTAACTGTGACTAGATAGGATTCCACTCCAAAAATGACACACAGACTTTAATTACCAACAGAGTTTGTTGACATTCCCACTTCGTAGGAGCTCTGATGCAACCAGGGTTTAGCCTTTCAACCTGTTCCCTGTTAAAAAATTTAAAATCATCCAGAAACAGGCATAATTGTTCACCTCCGCTCCAAATGAGCAATTAATAATGTAAGCCTGCAATGATAGCAATTTAAAATAAAATTATTGTTGCTAATAGAACAACACATAACACATAAAAATAAAGTTAATTATTTAAGCATCTTTCTACCCTGCAGGATTGGAAGATTGGCTGCTTAGGTAGACAATAAATAGGCAAACATGTTTTTGGAATCTTAGCCAGATTCAGAAATAATCTAATAATTTTGTTATCCAATGTCAGGTCTGAATTATTTTTAACTTTGTGTGTCTTTGTTCAAGATTCCAGCCAGGAAGTTATTCTTTTTTCTAGCATAGGATTAATTCCAGATTTATTTATTTTTTGTTCTCTCTCTCTCTCTCTCTCTCTCTCTCTCTCTCTCTCTCTCTCTCTCTCTCTCTCTCTCTCTCTCTCTCTCTCTCTCTCTCTCTCCTTATCAACAATTGTTCTGAGGTTCACTGAGCATGCTCAAACTTTGAGGGAAATTCCCACTTGCAATTTCTTCCTATCGATTCCTGACCTAATCATGGAATGCCAAGTGAAGCCTCGATGGAAGGGCTATAGTTTCAATCATCTATAATTATTTCTGTAAGATGCTGTCTGTGACCTTCATGTTTAAATGGTCCTCATTTATCAACTGCCTTGTTTAGTGACCATTCACAGTTACAATGGTGATTAACAAATAACTTTACAACTAATCATTGCAGTTATGATCTTCAAGGCCTCTAAAGCAAAGGACAGCTGAAGTAAGATGAAAGTACTGTCATAGTTTCACTTAGCAACCACTTCACTGACCAGTACCAGTTGTGGTCACTCAACAAGGACTATCTGCATTACAAAACTTGCTTTGTTCTCAAAATGCAAGACTATCTTCTTGGCCTTTGGCTGCTATCAAAATGAAACCTAAAAATGTTATTAAAAAGTTATTTTCCATTGCCATCACTATTTGGGAGGAGGCAAATGTAAAAGACTCCTTTGGAATGCCTTTGTTTTTCTGCCTTCTGATATTATTTCAGAGAAGAAAACCCTTTCAAATTCTGTAATTCTCTCTCTTTCCCCCCCCCTCCAGATTCCAGGATTGGGGTGAGATATATCCTTCCTGAGTTAATATAATAAATTGATTTCCTTTACTATAAAGTTTTCTATTCAGTGTATCACTGTAGTTACGTAGAACTGTCCCTCTGACACCAGCTATTCCCCTGGTTATTCCATGTCTCTTTATGGTCCTTTTAATAAAGAGAATTATAAATATTTGGCTATTACATTTTGTAAGAAGGAAAGTCCTACCAATTTTTCTTACTTTTTCCCTTTTTTCTCTTGGCTTTTCAAGACTATTACCTTGGAGAGTAAGAAGAAAATAAAAAGATAAATATATTGCATTTCTTTGTTGATTTATTTTTTTTTACAGATATCTGGACCTGATGCAAGCCCCTGCTTAACAATTGAAAAATATCCAGAAGAATAAAATATGTTGACATGGATAATATACAGATATGTATGCAGTGAACTTTTTATGATTGTTTGAAGGTTCTGTCATATTATCTAACACAGGCATGTCAAACTGCCGGCCCGTGGGCCAGATGCATCATGGCAAAACTGCACCCACCCCATTGCCAGCAATTCGAAAAAAGTCCCAATACGTCACGAGTTTGACATGCCTGATCTAATAGATGACCAATGGATTGCATCTTCATTCCTTCTTCCAACTCAGTCCACACAGGTTCATAAAATCAGATCTGAAGTAGAAATTCAAGTCCAAATTTTAATCTGACTTTTTTTTTTAAATGCAGACCTTGAGACAAGAAAACAAATGTTCAAATGAGAACAACATATAAACATTTTATGAAACTTTATCAAATGTTCTTTAGCAAAGTGCACCATAAACTTTTCATAAGAAATTATCAACTTGTGTACTAATGTTAACAGCCAGGCTTGGCTTAATAGCTTAACAAATCTATTGTAATAATAGTTGTTAAAGAATGGAATTTGGATGTAGGTGATCCAGTTTCCTGAATCTATCAGGTTACTCTTACTGAGAAGTAGATGCTTATGATGAGGAAGAGGATGTTTTTGTTAAAACAAATGAGAACGAACCGTGTTCTGTGAGGAAGACACGTTTGATCTTGTCCACTGAGTTATTTCAAAAAAGTTTGATGTTTACAAAGACCCAACTGAGTGCTTTCACAGAACCCCATCTGAACACAGCAGTGATAAAGGACCACCTGATAGGATGTTTCAACTTGCAACTCAATTCATGCAGATAACTAAAGGACTATGTTTTTCATGCCCTGCATGTCACAAGGATAAACTTATTAGGATAAAAAGTTTTGGGAGCATTTGCTCTAAAAGTGCTGATGGTAACACATTTATTGTGCCTGAAAAAAATCCTTCCTCAACCTTGGGAAGATGAGAGATGTTAAATGTTTGGCTGGCATGCAAGTTCTCCTTGAAATCCAGGTTCTGTGGCTAATTGGCATCCTGTTGACCTCCAGCTGGTTCTCCAACATCTGTCCTTGGAAAGTATATTTCCCAGGCTTCTTCATAACTGGGTATTATGTCCAAAGCTCTCAGCAAAGAATGTTAGGTGTTTCTGCAGAAAACTGTACCAGGTGCCTCAAATCTTAGCAATATTGAAAGTTTTGATCTTCAAGCAAAAGAAAAAAAGAGGGAAATTGCTATTTTATTAATTGGACAGCTCAAATTTTGTAAAAAAAATATTTCATCATCTATTAAAAAACTATTAAAATTCCCATGGTTAGTATAATTGAATCTGAAATATTTTACAAAATTTTCACTTCCATTAAAACAGAAATTGTTGCAGCAACATGAATATTAATCTACCCTCTAAGAAAAACCTCATTTGAAATAGAAGATAAAAGTTAAAAATGTGTTTCATTCATTTACAATGTTTTGTTGCTAGATTTCCTAGACAATAAAATATATTGAATGTATCTGTGCAATAGAGACAAGAATAAGATAGAATGATCTTGTGGATGTGGTACTTACTGAATCCTGAGTGTTCCATAATGAGTATGGCTATTAACTTTGTAGCGGTACACCAAGGAGACCCATTTTGCCACATTTTATAACTATGTATTAGAATTTTCTGGATTCTTCATTTTCAGACTCGACAGAATTTTATCTTTTATTCTTGCTTAAACAAAGTGCATAAGTGATACTAATTTCCCTCTTAGTTTCTGGGCAGGAATTTAGAAACATGATATCAATGCGTATAATAATTGAAAAACAGACCTAAGCATAACTGCAGAAGGTGAATTTCAGTCAAATTGCTAGTTTCATTGTATCTTGTCTGTCTGTTTTCTAGTAATTCAGAAATTGCTAGACTATATGGAGGCTATTATAGATAATTCCAGGCATATCTGTAGATCCATCATTTGAATAAACACTGCCCTTTCATTCTCATGACACCATCCCTGGACACCGGCCAGATCTTGGCTTCCTCCTGCTTCAGTAAGTCAGTTTTGCACTACCGGGTCTTACATTTGCACAAAGGTTCATGACTGAAGCAAGGATAGCATGAGAACCTGCTAACAGCAGCGAGGAATTATGTGGGAAGGGTTATTTCACTCCACTTACGGTTCTACAAGGTTTAAGTAGTAAACCTAGTAGCTGGTAAAAAACCTTAAAAGAGTCCCGGTATACCTTCTTTCTTTGCCCACTGTTATATCTTCATTACAATTCCAAGTTTTCTTAGAATACTACATTCAGTTTTTAAATTCAAAAGTGAAAAGTGTTTTTTTAAATAAAAAGCAAGCTAATCAGGGACAAGGAGAAGAAGTTAAGCATATTCCAGTTTCTACTATCTCATTTTGGGGCAAGGTGGTGTAACCTATGAAGGTGTTTAAACTCCAGGCAGTTCTGTGGGATACAGATTGTCATGGGCCATGTCAGTATATCTTTACCCTGGTTATGGAATAGAGGCTGCTTTTGCCACTGTAATGTATTGGGCTTTGTCTTGTTAAGGGAACACCATGTGGGTTAATTGCTGGAAGGTTGCTTAAGCAGGGAAGCTGGCTAACGGCTCTCAGCTCCTCAGACAACCCATCTCCAGTGCCACCATTGACTGCCTCTAGGGCGGCAATAGGTTGCTTTAAACCTATTGGCCGCCACCTAGAGGCTGTTGATGAGGCCAAAGCCACGGCATGGACTATTGTAACCCATAAGGGGGCGTTTAAAGTAAAACACCTGCAATTTGGGGTCAGTGTAGCCCCCAGCATTTTTTAGGGCATCATGGAATGTACACTCAAGGGCATTCCGGGGGTTTGCCCCTATTTTGATGACGTGCTCATCGCCGGTGAGTCCACGGAGGTGCTTTCAAGGAGGCTCAGAGCCATCCTGTAAAGCCTGCGTGAAGCAGGCCTCAAAGTTAAAAAGAATAAGTGCAGTATTGGAGTCCCCTCAACTGAGTTCTTAGGGTTTCACATTGATGCTGATGGCATCCACCCTGCTGAGTCGAAAGTAAAAGCCATTCAGATGGCACCCAGCCCTAAAACAAAAGGAGAGCTGCAGGCATTCCTAGGCCACCTAAATTTTAACCATGTGTTCCTTCCTAACAAGGCTGCAGTGGATGAGCCACTACACCAGCTCTTGGATAAAATTGCTACATGGAAGTGGACTAGTGTTCACGAAAAGAGTTTCCAGGAATTGAAGGCCCTTCTTTGGCAAGAAGCTCTTTATGGTGGCCAGGATTAGATAAAGCCATTGAGGCCCAGCTGCATGGGTGTTATACATGCCAGCAATCAAGGCCTAAAATGCCACATGCTCCAGTTCACAGGTGGGAGAAGACACACACTCCCTGGTCTAGGATTCATATAGACTTTGCTGGGCCCTTTCAGGGACAGCTCTTTCTTATAGTGGTCGACAGCCACTCTAAATGGCTAGAAGTTATACCGATCGCAAATATGACTACTGCTAGGACCATCCAGGTGCTTAGAAAACTCTTTGCAATGCACGGGCTGCCGGATGTCATAGTGTGCGATAACGGGGCCCAATTTACTGCGGCAGAATTTCAGGTGTTCCTTAGGACAAACCTCATAAGGCATGCGACATCAGCTCTATTTCATCCATCTACTAATGGTCAAGCCGAACATATGGTTCGCACCACAAAAGAGTCATTGAGGCATATAGTGACTGGGGACTGGCACCACAGACTGGCCGACTTTTTGCTCTGTCAACATTCCATGCCATGCACGGCAACAGGGAAAAGCCCAGCAGAGCTGCGCTGGGGGTGGTGCCTAATCACAAAGCTGGACAGGCTGCATCCAGACCGGGTGGCAGCTGAGGCTTCTCACCCCAAACCCCCCAAGGGGGCTGCAAGTGGACGACGGGGTGTGGGCCAGGCACTATGGGCATGGGAACTTGTGGGTGCCAGGGAAGATCACCAAAACATCATGCCCTCTCTCATATGAAGTGGGCCTAGAGGGCGGGTGAGTTGTCCGTCACCATATCGATCAGCTTAGAAAGCATTTTCCAGAACGGCCACAAAGTGAGGACTTCGTCCCAGGTCATTTCCACAGACCACAAACCGGCAGCCAGGCCAATCAATCCATAGGCTCTGAGGGACCAAGTAGCCAGAGAAATGGGGAGGTGGCTGTAGGGGAGGAAGGCCCAGGAGTGCAACATGGGTCCCCTGACAGAGCAAGCCAACTAGAACACTACAGCCACTGTGCTAACTGCGGAGCAAACTGACTCTGGGGTGGGCCAACCTGGAAGGGCCAGCCAGAGAATTCGAGTCAACCAGACTCACTTGAACTTAAAGACACTGGTCTACCCAGCCCGGTGGGCAAGCTGGTGGACCAGGAAGTGTCTGGGTCCCCCAGGTGGTCCACAAGGGTTCGCAAGCCTCCTGCATATCTACAAGATTTTGTTCTGAAATAACAAAGCTATAATGTTGTCTGTATCATTATTGTGCTGCTAGCTAGGAAGCATCTGTATTAGCCAGGAGGAAAAACGTGTAATTGCACACGATTGTTGTACCTTTGTAAACTTGTATTGCTGTAATCATTTTCCTTTGGGTTATTATAATGTTGTACATTCTAGGGGGGAGGGGTGTAATGTATTGGGCTTTGCCTTGTTAAGGGAACACCATGTGGGTTAATTGCTGGAAGGTTGCTTAAGCAGGGAAGCTAGCTAATGGCTCCCAGCTTCTCAGAAAACCCATCTTTAGTGCCGCCATTGGCTGCCTCTAGGGCGGCAATAGGTTGCTTTAAACCTATTGGCCACCGCCTAGAGACCAGGGTATAAATTGCTGCATTCGCAGCCGTGTTTCTCAGTTCAGATCCTGCAAGCAATAAACAATGATCTTTGCTGAACTCACTCACCTCGTCTTGTCATTGAAGCGACAAACCCAGTATCTAACAGCCACCTTGGGGGAAGATCTGTGCCAGAAATAGGAAAGATACAACTGGCTTTGCTCTTCTCACCTTTCAAGTGGTCTTTGGATATTATTAACCATAATACTCTTTTGAACCTTCTGGCTGAAAAGAAATACTCTCATTTCCATCAAAAGTTCTAACTCACTTCAGGTATCAGCAATGGACATCTTGCGGATAAATAAAGTCATATTTAAACCAAACAAGATAGACGTATCTGATCTATCAAAGCACAGTTAAGGGAATAGGAGTTCAGTTTGATGGAGTTATAAATATTCGGCTTGAAGCATTCTAATTCAGGTAAATTTTTAAAAGGTCAGTCTGTTTATATTATAATGGTTCACACAGTAATGGATGTAATCTTATGGCCATTCCTCCTTCTGATTTAAGCATCCAGTTTACAATTCCTGACTTCTAAGGGAACCCATTAGGCTATAAAATGTAGCCATTTTGGGTTAATACTGAGTAAATTTTTATGTTGCAGCACTTAATCTTGATGAATAAATTAATCAGCTCAGAATAAAATATTTCAAAGGGAAAACAAGAGGATCAAACTGACTGAGCAATTTCCAGCAAGATTTTGAGTACAATAATAACATTTGTATACTGAAAAGACATAGCAATGTATGTAAATTTATCATCCTCTAAAGAAATCACATTTGACAGCCTTCCAGGTTTCAATGTGTAGAACCTCGACTGACAGTAGGACATTGAGACAGGGCTGGGATTCTTAATTTTAGCTCCACTCTATTACCTAGGCCGGGGTAGGCAACCTTGGCTCTTTTATGACTCGTGGACTTCAACTCCCAGAATTCCTGAGCCAGGTGGCTCAGGAATTCTGGGAGTTGAAGTCTACAAGTCATAAAAGAGCCAAGGTTGCCTACCCCTGGCCTAGGCAATAATATGACTTTTCTGAATAGCTTCCAGATAGTCAGTTTAAGTCCAGGTTTTCTTATATGAAATGGATTCTTTCTAGTTTATTTTGGAGACTGAAATAGTTTTATTGATATATTTTATTTTATTGGGTTTATAAGCTGCTCCAGTTGACAGTGACTCTAGCAACAGATTTCCCAATTTGGTAAACCCTTTATCAAATCATTACAATAAGATATTAGTAGTCACTATTCATAAAAATTATAATATAGAGAAGTAATTGAGCTTCTATTGCTGGAGAGAACCATTCCAGCTACCTAGGCCTTAGATTAGAACATTCGAATTTCAATGAACTTTCTAAAATCAGGAGGGAGGGACCCATTCAAATGGCCAAGAGGATGCTGTTCTCTAGAAATGGGGGGAGCAACTGAGAAAGCTCACATTTCTAATTGCTGAAAATGGCTGTCCTAGCAAAGGGGCATGGAGTAAGCTTACCCTACTAGGTCAGTCACCTTGATAATGACATTAGGAAGTACAGAGGAGCTTATGTCTATTACTATTATTGCATTTCTCCCCAGCATCTGTATTGTCAGCCATGGTATCCCTCTGAAATGTTAGTAATTTGGGATTTGTGGTGGTTTAAAGATGGTTAAAGATGACATCTAATTGGAAAATGTTGTCTCACGATCTCAGATCTATTGTATTTTAGCTCTTTCTCATAGTGTAATAATAGCAGCAGGGACCTAGGAAACAGAGGTCACGAGGAAGAAATGGCTTCCACTGTGACCATTGTGATCATTTCCAACAGCGTCCATACTGTAATTGTCAGTTCAGTCGAGATGCGTCCCATTGGCAAACCACTTTGGTAATTACAGTACATTGCACTGTGACACAAATTATATTTTCATAACATAGCATCGTGTATCTGTTATATTTTCACAACAGATTTTTTTTTCAATTTTCTGGTATACTCTGGATTGTTAGCATTGAGGTAAATTATATTTTTTTCTCATTGCTGTGCAGTTCATATTTGCAGCTTTTTTTTTAGACTAGTGAACTGTAATGAATAAGGGTGATGTTAAGGTGATGTCTGTTAGTCAAACACTGCCATTTGGCTGATTAAATCATATAAGCCCCTCTGGAGTCCCATCAGTTCTCAGGTCCACAGGGCTGGCAGCTGTGTTTCAGATTGTTGAAATCAAAAACATTTACGGTATATCTGCTTAATTACTTTTGTTGTTGTTGTTACTGCTGCTGTTGTTTAATTCAGTACCTAAAATTCTGACCAAAAAAATGCTTCACTGTGTACTAGTCTATTCCATCCTGGGAGATATCAATCAAATCATCCAAGAATACAGGACTAGGATATTTTAGTTCAGAATTGCTATTTTGCTATTTATCCAAACAGAAATTCCTACAATAAAAAGAAGAAATCCTCAGTAGTAACAAAGTTGATGGATTTTGTTCTGCTTTTTAATGTTCAATGAATATCTGTGTTATTCAAGACAACACCAAAAACCTACAATTTATCCATTTTTACACATAAGGGAGAAGATAAAATAATCTTTGCTTCATTGTTACATGCCCCTTTTGATCTGGAGAATATAACAATGAAGCATAGATTGTTTTATATTCTGCCTATCCTCCCCTATTTCTTTTACCGATAGCTATACTCAATGACAAATATTTCATAATTCTGCAGCCATTATTATTACATTTAGTGTGGAGCATGAGCCATCTGTAAGGTAATTATGTGTCAAAGTCTAATGTTGATTGTATATGTTGCATATTTGTCATGTAGAATAGGTAATGAAATCCACCCTGAGCATCAAGCAGCAGTCTACAATTAGCCAATGATAAGCTTATAAAGTGAGATGCACCCTCTTTATGTACAATAAGTGCCTCAATTTAGAAACATATAACAGTAATAGAGAATAATAGAGAAGTTTTCTGTGTTCCTAGAATATCAGAAACTGCCTTAAAACTCAAGCTTTATCTCAACATTATTTTATCTGGCTAACCCAGTTTATTCCTCATCACATAATGCATTTTCTAAAATCATGGGCCAGGACTTCAGGATTCTTCTCCGGACAAGGAGAGGATCTAAGACCACCCACAAGTGCTCCAGATAGTTGCTCCAGTTGAGAAGACCACAAAACAGTGGTTTCTGGCAGGTGTAGTGCTCTGGGAGATGAGAGAATGCCATCTTCATCCAAACCATGATTGGTGTTTTTATGGTTCACATAGTCTCTTTTCTAATTACTTTTGGAAATTGCTTATTAATTGCTTTTCAGCTATCAGGAATCTTTGGAATGACAGATTTTATAATATTGAGTGAGTTTCCTTCGATCCTTCACAAAAGACATTTCAAATACAAGTTTAAGGACTTTTAATAAACAGCAAAAAAAGTGATTAGAACATAAGAACATTGATTTTGGAAAGTTACAAATGGACTGAGTCCAGGTGGATTTGAAATAAGATTTTTAAATTAATTATAAAAATACTTCCTATGGAAAAAAATACTGTTGTTTTGAATTATTTCCTTAAAAAATGATAAGACGGAACTTTGAAGGTTGGACAATAGATGGAACCAGAAGGAACTAAATATTACAATTAAAAGAGAAGAATGTTATTTACTAATGTAGAATGGAGCAAACAACTTTAAGAGGACATTTTGAGGGATATTTGTGAACAACCCAATTGGAAATGGACAATGGACGATGGAAATTAATTTTGAGTGTCTGCCATTATAGACAGACCGTGTTTGAAAAATATTATGAAAGAGAAATAAGTTATACCAGACAAGACTGAGAGTTATTTAAAAATCATCAGGCTACAAAATATGGAAAAAGGTGTTACACTGGAAATACAAAGGAAAGTGACTGATATCTTTATAACTAAAAAGGAGGAACAAATAACAATCAAAATTTCCTCTATTGGATTTATAAAGCAGACTTGTTAAAGCTTTAAAGAATTTTCATTTATGATGAAGGGGGAAATCATTTCTTAATATATTTCTTTTATTTTTATTTATATATTCTTATTTTTCCTTTATTTTTTATTTTTCTTTCTATTTTTTTATTTTCTGCACTCTATTTTATCTTTTCATTATTTTGTTCTTCTTTGTATATTTTTTTTGCCTTCTTAATTTAATGTTTACTAACATTACTATGAAAAAGATGGCAAACGTTCTAAGGCATTACAGAAGTCAGCATAAGCCTTTGACACTTCTTTTCATAAAATGGGATAGGAACTCTCAGCTAAACCATTAAAGCAGATTTCCTAATTCGTTGCCATCTGGAAGTGTTAGACAATACCTCCCCTAATTCTTAATATTGTGGGAGTAGTAGTCATAAGAGCACCTGCCTAGGGAAAACTGAATTAATTTGATACCCTGGGCTTCTGAATGTCAAGTTAGACTAGGATCAGTTAAATAGGAAAACAAAACCCAGGAATTCCTTAAGGAATGATATTGTAGAAAAGTGAATAAGCTATTACTCAGAATTCCAGCTGTTGAGTATTAAATATGAGTTCTGTTTATATTAATGTTCACGTTCTTGACTCTTTCTTAACAGAGGTCCAAATCCAGTGTCAGCATCTCATGATTTACTGTATACGAGGGGAAAGTTAGGTGTAGATAGAGAGCTAAAGATTGGCTCTGTCTCCCTTCTTTGTTGATCCCTTTGTCCCTCCTTTGATCTAAGACAGTGGCTCAAACATGTTGATCTTAGGACTACTTCACATTTTAAAAAATTATTGAGAACCTCAGAGAGCACTGATATATGGGGTTATACCTATCAATATTTACTGTATTAGAAATTAAGCTGAGAAATTTTAATTAAATTTAAATTATTTCAATTTATTTATCAAATAACCATTTATTGGACTTTGCAGACCCTCTGAGGATCCCTGGAGTCTCCAGGCCATGCTTAGAGAACCATGGGTCTAACAGATGGTTAAACTGTGGACACTTTCTTTTGGTTTCTTTCCAGGTGTGCATGTACAGAGCGCATTCTCTTGGACTCTCCTCCTGATAGGATGTATCCGAGTAGGGGCTACCTTTTGCTTATTCCTACAATGTACTTCTTGCAGATTATTATCTTATAGATATAAAACCTATTTCACAAATCTTTGGTCAGGGCGGAATCAGGGGTGGGATTCAGCCAGTTTGCACCACTTCGGAAGAACCAGTAGCTAGGTTTTTGTTGCCCATGCCCAGAATGGGCTTCTGGAAGTGGCATCCACAAAGAGAACCAGTTGTTTACATATTTGAATCCCACCACTGGGTGGTTTGCTGCACTCAGCAACTCACATGCACACACAAAAACACTTCAAGATCCCAAGCAATCTGTAGAAATAGCTAGAACAGGGGTAGACAACCTCGGCTCTTTTATGACTCATGGACTTCATCTCCCAGAATTCCTGAGTCAGCTGACTCAGGAATTCTGGGAGTTGAAGTCTATGAGTCATAAAAGAGACAAGGTTGCCTACCCTTGAGCTAGAATGACTCCTACTCATTTGGGTGTAAGAGATCTAGTTTCTATCTGTTTTTGTTTTGGGGTATGATTTGATTGTTTACTTTTGACCATGCCATTATATTGCATTCTGTCTAAATCAAATGTAAAGATTATGGCAATAAAATGTTTGGTCAGCCAGAACATTATGCAAAACCAACTGAGGGAGTTAAGCCAAAGTATCCCAACTAACTATTTCAAATTATGAAAAGCAGACAAAAAAATCCACAAGAAATTTGCCATCACCCAAGTCAATAAGGAGAATCATCTAACAGTATGGATTTGGAGCATTAAGTGGCAATTGGGATACAAGGTTCAGTTCCATTTATTAAGGTAAAGATCTGGAAAGAAGTCACTAGAAGGAAGTCACTGTATTATATGGACATTCATTAAATATTAAGAAATGATCACGTGCTATTATGAATTAAATCCATTCTTTTGTGATTTCTAGAAATGAGTGTTTGAAATTTAGAAAATAAAATTTCTGGAATCAAATATCATTGAACAATGGTTTGTGGATTAGACATATTTCATACTCAGAAAATCAATCTCTGCATGTAATAAATTGGAGCAATAAGACACATACTGAAAGTAAAAGATTTGAAACTGAAAAACAAAATCGTGCTGTAAAACAGTAGAAGAACAAATCAACATCATATCCTCCTTTATTGGTATGTAAATATCTATTTGGAAGCAGCCAATTAAGAAATGACGTTTTGAAAAAGGTTTATATCTCCTTGAAATCAGAAGGGGGAAAAATAAATAAAATTTTGTATACAGTAATGCAGATATGGTTGCCCTATCAATTAGAACAAAAAATATTACAGATAAGTCATCTGATGTGCAGTCTCACAGCAGTAAAAATAATAGAACTAGGTAATGAAAGCAGATCACTAATTTAAATATCAGATGCCCAATTGTTAAATTAGATTGGAAAATAATTTTGAAAAAGTTTTTTTTTAGCCATCTACAAATTCAAAAAAATAAGAACTTTAAAAATAAAGACAGGTGTACAAAAGCAATCCAAATGACTGCAAAGGTCATGGAAGAATTAAAGAGTATTGTAAACTTCTAAGAAAAATAAATGGTATGAAAGTAGGGTTAAACAATTTGGACAAAATAAGCAATTTGAGACAACCTTTTTTCCCCCAATATGTAACTGAAAGCATAAAACCAACTAAATTTCCTAAAAATAAGGAATGAATATTGGAATTTGGAAAACAAAATGGCCACATGGATATATGATATAAAAAGGAGCAAAACCTAAGCAGATGTAATAACATTCACAGAATTTGACTCCAACATCTCTCCATTCTATATTCTCATCTCACAAATCATTTTAATCAAACATTTCAGCAAGCTTTAATAGATCACCATCTCACTACACACTGAATATTTCTGAATATGAAATACAAAACAAAGGTTACAAAAGTCATTTAAATCCAATAACCCATGTGCTTACTACATTCAAGCTGCTAATAGGAATCATTTCCTGTAACATCTATAAATACTTTATCTCAAATTATGTACCTTCAAAGCAAACACGGAATTTCAATAATTTTAAAGCCATAAATGACCATTTTTTTCATTCATAAAACAATAGTTTAAATATTCAAAAAGACAAAACAAACCTTTAAAATGTTTGGCATGATTGAAAAATATTAAATTAACTAAATTAAACTAGTTGAACTAAATGCTCGGAAATTTTTGGAATTAGTGAGAAAATTATAATGTTTTAAATAATGCAACAAAATGAAAAATGACATTGAATGGCAAATACAGAGGAACTTGAAGAAGTCAAAAATGTGCGCACACATATCATGTCTCTAAATGTAGGGCTGAACTCCATGATCAAATATAATGAACAAGGAACCCTTGAACTGAAAATCAGAAAATTGGATTGTATTTCTTTAGAAATCATTACTTTAAAAATAGTGAGAAGGGATAAGTGAAAAACTTACTAGATTTTATTTAGTTGCTAACTTTCATAAGTTTAGTTTTTTTACATCCTCTGCCTATATCCATTTGAAAATTAGGCATTTCCATGAACCTTAAAGGTGGCAGCAGCAACCAAAAATACACTTCAAGAAAAAGCAAAGGAAAATAAATGAATTTTCTGAGACCTTTCATGACCTACACTATAAGATTGGGATGAAAGCTCAATCCAGAGAAATAAGGTTATTATTGAAAAGGTTCTCTCCCTTATAATCTCTCAACTCATAGACTGTGGTAATAAGTAAGTAAAAAGAGCCTCTATGCAAGCAGGCTGCGACAAACAAAGGCAGTCTGTCATATAACTTGTGTTCAAACTGTTTACCGTTTAGGATTAAATCCAGCAATTTAAACTGAACTGAGAAACCTACTGGTAACAAGTTTGTTGATGGTACAATATTGAGATCTCACATGCCAACTCAGCAGGGTGGATCCCATTAGCATCGATACAGAAACCTAAGAATTCCGTTGAAGAATTTTAAATGATTTAGTGGGACCAAAAAACACATCTACAGGATTGTATTTGGAGGATTTGGGAGAATAGTTTAATATCTGGAATTTTATTTTCAGTCAAGTAAGCTGTGCAGTACAGTATATTTAGCCAGATTCAGATTCAGAATTTTTCAAATAAATGTGGGTCTTAATTCATTGGGTAATGTGGTTAAGACACTGGGGTTGTCGACCAGAACATTGGCAGTCTGAGAACCATGTACCACGTGAAAGGGTGAGCTCCTGTATTTGCCCCAGTTCCTACCCATCTAATAGTTCTAAAGCATGCAAAAGTGAGTAAATAAATAGGTACCACTTTGACGGGAAGGCAATAGCATTCCATACATCTCAGTGTCTACTTATGCTGGCCACATGACCACAGAAGTGTCTCCAGACAATTCTCCAGCAACCCAGACAGGACATCTCCGGTCCTGCCATTGGTCAACTTTGGGTGGCAAGTATAGCTTCAATCTAATTGGTTAATACCATAGGGCCTGGCTATATATTGAAGCAGGGTGATTCCAATCTCTCAGTACAGTTTCTGCTTAAATAAAGTATGAGTTTGTCTGTACTCATCTGCGTGTTCTCGTTCGTGCTCATCAGAGCCCACGACATACTTGTAATGAGATATTGTTTCTTTTATTAAGCCTACAGGTTCAATGAATAAGGGGGAGAAATTGCTTTAGACGGATGCCTTGTATAAAATACATTCCACACACACACACACACACAAACACACCACCAGCAGGAACACTTGAAACAGAGTAGGAAAGGTTATTCAATCTCTGTGGAGGTCCAGTTTAGGCAATCCCAGTTCATCTTCCATAGAGGCTCACTGATTCTATCAGCTAAGATTCCAAGAATATTGGATAAGTGGCCACAATCTCACCTTCTTCTTTGAACATGATTTCACTCTGAATACTTCTTGGTAGGCATGAATGGTGTTTCTGGGCAATGAATTGAGGTGAAAGGTAAAGGTGAAGGTTTCCCCTGTCCAGTTGCAACCGACTTTAGGGGCAGTGATCATCTTTGTTTCCTAGCGTTGTCTTGATCCTCCACAGCCTTATCCAGGCCAGGCCACCAAAGGTAGCTTCTAGCCAAAGCTTTCATCCATACAATGCCTGGATGGCCTTCATGTAAGGAATGTAAGACTCTGTCCCTCAATGATGTGGGAATAATAACTCTGTTGCCCCATAATATGCAGGCCTTATGAGGTAGAAATGTGTGATAAAAATTCAGGAGGCCCAAAAATGCTTGCAGCTCTCCTTTTGATTTTGGGCTAGGAGCCATTTTGATGGCCTTAACTTTTGACTCAGCAGGGTGGATCCCATTAGCATCGATACAGAAACCTAAGAATTCAGTTGAAGAAACCCCAATACTACATTTGTTTTTCTTTAACTTGAGGCCCGCATCGCGTAGCCTTTGTAACACAGCCCTGAGCCTGTTGGCCAATACTTCTGGGGATTCCATGGTAATGGGAACATCATCAAAATAAGGACAGACACCCTGAATTCCTTTAAGTGTGTGCTCCATAATTCCTTGGAAAATGCCCGATGCAACGCTAACCCCAAATTGCAAGCGTTTGACTTTGAATGCTCCTCTATGAGTCACTATAGTTTGAGCCGCAGCTGTAGCCTCGTCTACCGGCAGCTGATGATACGCCTGTGCTAAATCAATGCAATCAAGTTTAGCAAAAATGGTTCCCCCTTGCAAAGAGGCTAAAATATGGCTGAATATCGGGACCGAGTATGCATGTTGATTTAAGGCTTTATTTAATGTGCATTTGTAGTCTGCACAAATTCGAACCTCCCCGTTGGGCTTTAGTGGGGCGACAATAGGAGTTTCCCACTCCCCCCCATCAACAGGCTACAATACACCTTGCTCTACTAACTTATTGATTTCAGAATCTATTTTATGTTTTAAGGCGAAAGGAACTCTGTGAGGTTTGACTCTTATCAGAACAACGTTAGGATCTAATTTAAAAGAGATGGCCCAGTATAAGTTCCTAGTTTTGACTTGAAAACATCCGCAAATTCCTCACAAACAGCCTTGAGGTCTGCTGTCTGTGTCCAGTTAATGCCTGTTATTTGAATGTCCAAAGCCTCAAACCAATTAAGTCCTATAAGACTTGTTCTAGGGCCCTTTACTACTATGACATCCAGGTGCCCCAAAAAACCTTTAAATTTCACCAGTAAGGTGGCTTCAACCTTAACTTTAACCCGAGCATTCTGAAAATCTGTTAAAATAATGTCTGATGGTCTTAAGGTGGCCCACTGTCTGCTGCGTCTGCATACAAGGTTCAATGTGTCATGTGAAATAATTGAGACCGCCGAGCCAGAGTCCAATTCCATTTTACATGGAATTCCTTGTAGCTCTACTGAGAGCTTAAGTTTAGGCTTAAGGGGATGACAAGCCCCGGTGCGACAAACGCTTCTCCAGCTCCTGAAGAACCCCACACTGACTGGACCCAGGGCCCCAGTACCTTTCCTAGTCAGTTCCTCCAACTGGTGCTTGGGTGGCCTGTCTCTCTGGCGAGCTCTGCATACCACTGCGATGTGCCCGGTCCTACCGCAAGCTCTACATGTGGCCGAATGGAATCTGCAGTTTGCGTGGGAGTGGCTGCCTCTGCACCCTTTACATCTAGGTAAGAGAACTGCCTTGTAATTGTTCTCTCTTTGTTGATTTCCATGGTTTTGCATGCTTGAATGTCTCTGGAGCATGTTGATTTTGGGTTCTTCTTCTTCTCACGATTCTCCACTGCAAATGGCGACCTCATGGTGGACGGAATCTTCTGTCTTTGGGGCTTTGGTGGGCTGTACTGTTTGTACTGCACCTCCGGCTGCTTCGTCAGCCATGACCTCATCTTGTGCTTCAGTGAATGTGAGATTTGGTCTGGCAAATAATCTCTGCTGCAAGGTTCTGTCTCTGTCCACAGACGAGTCGGTCTCTCAGGCGCTCCTTTAAATTTGAAAATTTGCAGAGACGTGTGGCCTGCCTTAGGCCCGTGATAAACTCTGATGGTGTCTCACTGGGAAGTTGCACTCAGTCGAATTTAAACCGCCAGGCCATCTCTGACATTTTTGGCTGGAAATGCCCGGTCAGCTTCTTCTTCAGGTCAGAAAAGATACTGCTTCGATGGGTGTTGGTGCAAAGAGGTTCTCAGCTAGATCGAAAGTCGCTGGGCCACATACACACAGCAACGTCGCAGCTTTAAGGCCTTCCTCTGCTATCTGGTTAGCTTGTAGGTAATTTTCTACCTGTGAGAGGTAAGACGGCCAATCTTCTGGGTGTTTAATGTCAAATTCTCTGAGTTTGCTGACCTTTGGCATTTTTCCTCAATTCCTGTGTTGCTGTTGAATCCTGCTTCTAGTCTCAGGGAACGCTTCCTCTGAGCACGCGGCCGCTAGAATAATTTACTAGCCAGCTAGAGAGGGGAAGAAAATGCCTCTTCCCTCCAGCGAGTAATGTGGTCCCCTCGTGACTTCAGCCCTCAGGCGGAGAAGCAAGATCCCACCTTCATCGCCACTATTATGTCGTGGGCTCTGATGAGCAGGAACGAGAACACACAGATGAGTACAGACAAACTCATACTTTATTTAAGCAGAAACTGTCCTGAGAGATTGGAGTCACCCTGCTTCAATATATAGCCAGGCCCTATGGTATTAATCAATCAGATTGAAGCTATACTTGCCACCCAAAGTTGAACAATGTAAAAACCCAGTACATAACAACAAGGATGATCAAGCCAAGTATTCAGTCTTAGATCAAACCTTTTGCTTGGGGCAATTTTTAATCGCTCAGCAAAGATCTGAGATTTTAAGGTTTCTAAGATTTTTAAAGATAAGCTCTTAGATGTAACCCAGATTTGTTAGTTTACTCCTCCTCACAGGAATAAGGAATAGAGGGTTATACCATGGAACTATTGTGTCCAAATTCATATTGCTTTACAATTAAGATCCAATCTATAACTCTCATTACCTGCAAATAACTATTTCCAAGATTTTGTTTCCTCAAATGCAAAGCTACAAAGCTTCAAAGGCTTTAGGCTTCACTTACTTTCTCAGTTCTCCGTTGGCTAAATGTGTTGACAAGCTCAGCTTTGTTTTCACTTTTTGAATCAATTTGCCTGGGGCTATTTCAACTTCTTCATGGTGAATGCATGGATTCCAGCAGACACTTATCAGCAGGGTTCAAACATGTATAATGGTAGCAAATCTTTGAATGCCATTTTCTCTGTGCCAACCTCTGTCAGGCAGCCCCCCACAAGCCTATACTTATATCTGCTATGCTCAGACTGTAAGTTTCTAACTCTGCCAAGGAAGAGAGTTTATTTATATAAGGGCAGAGTCAAGCCATCACTGCTTACTATGAAATTCTAATTAATTACTACATGTAATTTAAAAGCCATCAGAACAATAACTATTTAAAGGCAGCTTAAGGACTGTATCTAGAGATGGTTTGATATTTATTCTTCCCCAACCAAAGCAAGACTGAAAATATACTTGAGGCAAATAGGTTTAGGACTCTATCTATCTTTCCCTCTGTTTATCAGCAGATTAACTTTCTAAAAAGAGAACTTGGCCAAGTTAGATGTGGCAAGGAGAAGCCAACAATGGAATAAAATAGAGTCAGAAGTGGTCAGAATTCATCTGGGAACTGCAGAGGGGGGAAAAATCTAGAAAAATTCTTTCAATTCAACCCTCCGGGACTGATGGTTAGGTAGTGGCTCAGAATCTTTCCATCCAAGTCAGAGAAGGGAAATGTTAACAAACCCTGGCAAAAATAATCATGCTGACTGCAGTCACATGACATTCTCTAGAATTTGCACTACTCAGGTGACCCTGATGACTCAGATAAGCCTCCAGGTGGGATCAATGACTCTCTAAAAGAATGCAATGGCCAGCTGTCTGCAAGGAGTATAAATCCTTCCATTCTTCACCATCCAGTCAGAGTTGAAGAAGCTTCTTGGATGAGAAGCAGAATGTCTTCAAAGAGAGATAAAAAAAGTCCAGTTGTCTTGTGAAAAAGCGCTTTTGGGACAATCATGACCTGGATGACTGAAAATCTCCTTAGACATTCTCCAGACAAATCACACACCAGGTATTTGCAGCCAACCCCAGTTATGTTTGTTGCTAAACCATAAGTTAGGCTAGCTATGTCATTTCATTGCACCCATTACCTTTCTACCCTCCCTGCAATCAGTGGTTAATTGAACTAAAAGTAAGGACAAGACCAGTATTCAACAGGGGAAAAAGTGCTTTCAATACTGGAATACCATCTTGCTACACATTAACAAAATTGCAGAAGGCTGTTGCAAGTTAGCTTTTCTTAAGGATAAATCAATCTGTCTATTTTGTCCACCCCCATTAATTAAAGGGAGTGGGGGATGTTATGTATGTAGACACCTGCATAGCAACAGCCACCAGGGGGCGTTGGCCTGAATGGTTTTGGCGGGAAACCCAGTTTCGGCGGGAAACCTAGGGCCAACCCCATTGGCTGTCCGCTTACCTGGCTAGGTATTTAAGGAGGCCAGGTAACCCTCCTCCCTCAGTATGCTACCCCCCTTCCAATAAAGAGCTGAACACGTACTCCGGCTGGCGTCTCTTCCTTGTGTCGGACCCACTACACAATAGTGGCGACGAAGGTGGGATTGCTGCCGACAAGGAGCTGAAGTCACTGGGGAGCGCTCCACAAGCTGAAGGGAAAGGCATTTTCCTTCCTTCTTCCCCCCCCCATGACCACCAGCCAACCGAACCACGCCGGTTGCCACATCTGCGACTCGAGACCCGAGACAACACCACGATGGCAAGAGCCGGACAACCCCGCGAATTCGACCCCCGCCAACCTGAGACATGGGCACGTTACCTGGCTCATGCCGAACTGTACATGCGGTTCAATCAGATCTCAGAGGACAGCGCAAAGGCGGCAGCCCTGCTCTGCATTGGGGGACCAGCACTCCTGGAGATCGCAGCAAACCTGTTCGCCCCGGAGGCCATCAACACCGTCGCGTACTGGGACCTCGTGGCCAAGCTCAATGCCCATTTCAGGCCCCGGCGTTCCAAAGTGGCCGCAAGGTCACAATTCGAAAAAAGGGACCAGCGCCCCGACGAGTCCGGCGCCAGGTTCCTCGCCGCCCTACGAGAAGCCGCTGTCGCCTGCAAGTTTTCAAACTTGGAGGAGCGGCTACGGGACCAGTTGATTTGCGGCCTATGAGACAGGTGGCTGCAAGAACGCCTGTTCGAGAGAGAGGAGGTTTCGCTCCAGGAAGGCGAAGACGCCATCCTGGCCCACGAAGCGGCCTGTGGGGCTGTCCAAGCAGTCCAGGAGACCCAGGCCGGCAGCCAGGCAGCCAGCGTCCACTGACAGGTTGCCACAGCTGAGGATGAGCTGAACATCAACCCCCTCCAGCGGAAGCTGACCCCCGACCAGCGAGCCAGATGCCCAGACAACCCCAGGCCTCCCAGAAATGCCACCAACCCTCAGAAGTGCACAGGGTGTGGTGGGAACCACGTGCGCAGCCTCTGTAAGTTCCGGTCGGACACATGTCGGGCCTGCAAGAAAACAGGCCACATAGCCGCGGTCTGTCATAGCTGCCGCCCCCGAGAGGAGATCCACGAGCTGCAACTGGAGGAATCGCCGTTCGAAGGTACTGGGGCCCCGACCAAAACGCGAATTGGCTATGTTGAGAGCCGGCGGGCCATTAACCACACAAGTAGACACCGGCTGCTCAAACCCAAAATTAGACTAACAATCCACTTGCAAGGCGTCCCTTGCAGCATGGAGCTTGACTCTGGATCAGTGGTCTCGATCATTTTGGATGAGACCCTTAACTACATAAATAGCCGGAGCAAGCAGTGGATTAAATTATGGCCTACAAATTTAAACCTGACCGATTTTCAGAACTCGCCGGTCAAGGTAAAGGGGGAGGCTACCGTCTTGGTGGGGTTTAAGGGTTACGAAGAGCACCTGGAGGTTGTAGTGGTAGAAGGCCGGAGGGCCAGCCTGGTCGGCCTAGACTGGTTCGAGGCCCTGGGAATCACAGTCTCCAGGATCCACCGGATCCAAGGGGACTCCATCGAGGCGCTCTGCAAGGAGTTCGCAGACGTCTTCGACGGGATGCTAGGCAGGTACACAGGCCCCCCCATTTCGTTCAAGCTTAACTTGAACGTTCCCCCCGTTAGGGTCCGGCCGCGGCAAGTCCCCTTCGCACTCAAACACAAAATAGAGTGCGAACTAGATAAGCTGGTGGCCCAGGGAATCTTAGAGCCCGTAGATGGGGGGAGTGGGAAACCCCAATCGTCACCCCCTCAAATCCAACGGGGAAATTAGGATCTGCGCCGACTACAAGTGTTCGGTGAACCGCGCCCTAAACCCGCACGCTTACCCGGTCCCCATGGTCAGCCACGTTCTCGCTTCCCTCCAAGGCAGCATCATCTTTGCAAGGCTCGATCTTGCGCAGGCGTACCAGCAACTCATGGTTACTAGGGCAACAGCTGACATTCAAACCATAGTAACACACAGGGGAGCGTTCCGGGTGAACAGGCTGCAGTTTGGGGTCAGCGTTGCTCCTGGCATCCAGGAAGTTATGGAGAAGACACTCGGGGGCATCCCAGGAGTCTGCCCCTATTTTGATGACATCCTGATCGCAGGAGCATCAGCAGAAGAGCTGGCAGGTAGACTTAGGGAGGTACTGTCCAGGCTGCGCACAGCTGGCCTCAAACTAAAGAGGGAGAAATGCAGCATAGGTGTTCCCTCCACAGAATTCTTGGGATTCAGGGTAGATGCCAAGGGAATCCACCCCACAGAGTCCAAGGTGAGGGCCATCAAACTAGCACCCACAACCCAAGAACAAGGTAGAGCTACAGGCATTCCTGGGCCTGCTGAACTTCTACCACGCATTCCTCCCACACAAGGCAGCAATTGCAGAGCCACTCCACAGGCTACTGGACAAACAGGCAGCATGGGTCTGGACTTCCGCCCACTACCAAAGCTTCAGGGCTTTAAAAGCACTACTGTCAGATAAGTCCACAGTAACCCATTTCATCGAGACAAAGCCCATATGCATCGCATGTGATGCATCTCCTTACGGTGTGGGCGCAGTACTCAGCCACCTCGAGCCCAATGGGGCGCAAATTCCCATAGCATACTATTCTAGGACGCTGTCTGGAGCAGAAAGAAACTATGCCCAAATAGACAGAGAAGCCCTGGCAATCGTGGCAGGAATAAAAAAATTCCATAATTATCTGTATGGCAGGGAACTCACTGTCTACACGGACCACAAACCACTCCTAGGCCTGTTCACAACAGACAGGCAGACCCCCCAAATCCTGTCCCCCAGAATGCTCCAGTGGGCCATCTTCCTTGCAGCCTACAATTGCAAGCTGGTGCACAAGCCAGGGAAGGAGATGGGCCACGCAGACGGCCTAAGTAGATTGCCCATTGACACCCCTGAACCAGACCCAGCACCAGCAACACAGATCCTAGCCCTGCAGGAGCTACCAGAATGCCCACTCCACGCTAAGGACATTGCCAGAAACAGAGCCACCGACAACATCATGAGCAGGGTACACTCCTGGGTTTGCACAGGGTGGCAGGACAAGTCCTTGGGGCCTGAGTTCCAGGCCTACTTCACCAGGCACAACAAGATCTCCATGCACAGGGGTTGCCTCCTCTGGGGAAGCAGGGTCATCATTCCCACCGCAGTACGGGGCAGGGTATTGGACTCCTTACATGAGGGACACCCGGGGGTGGTTAGGATGAAGGCTCTGGCCAGAAGCTACCTCTGGTGGCCAGGGCTGGACAAGGACATTGAAGAATGGGTCAAGGCTTGTTACACGTGCCAGAGATCCAGGCCAGAGATGCCACACGCACCCATGCACAGGTGGGAGGCCACACACACACCCTGGTCCCGCATCCACATTGACTATGCAGGGCCATTTCAGGGCCAACTGTTCTTGGTAGTAGTGGACAGCCACTCCAAGTGGCTGGAGGTAGTCCCTGTCCCCAACATGACCTCGGGGAGGACAATCCAGGTGCTCAGAGCTCTCTTTGCCTCACACGGCCTCCCCGACGTAATTGTGTCTGATAACGGGCCTCAGTTTACCACTAATGATTTCCAGGCATTCTTGAAGGCGAACTGGATTAGGCACGTCACCTCCGCGCCCTTCCATCCATCGACCAACGGGCAAGCAGAACGGATGGTAAGGACGACCAAAGACGCACTCCGGTGCATCATTAGCGGGGACTGACATCACAGACTGGCGAAGTTCCTACTCGCCCAACACACTACACCATGCGTTGCTACCGGGAAAAGCCCAGCAGAACTGCGGTGGGGACGGCGTCTCATCACCAAGCTGGACCATTTACACCCAGACCAAGTAGCAGCCGAGGCGGTTAGGCCACCATCACCATCAACATCAGCATCATCTTCATCGCAATCATCACCAGCGCACAGAGTTCTCAACGTGGGGGACCTGGTCTGGGCGAGGAACTACGGGGCAGGGCATCCATGGGTTCCAGGGACAGTGGTGGAGAAAACTGGACCCCTCTCTTACATCGTGGGGGTGGAGGGGGACAGACACATAAGGCGACACATCGACCAGCTCAGAGGAAGGGTCCCTGAGTGCACCACACACGCCCAACAGGAAAGCCACACCCCAGGAGAGGTCAGCCCAACCAGAAACAACACAGAGCAGGAACAAGAGGAGGAGGGCCTCCTGAACCCAGCTCCGTTCAACCCAGCACAAAGGCCCCAAGAACCAGCTGTCCAAACCCAGGGCCAAGCCACACCCAGATGGTCCACCCGGCCCCACAGGACACCTGCCTACCTGGCGGACTATGTGTGCAAGTGACCTCCACACAGTTACATTGTTTTTGTTGTTGTTGACATACAGTGTACATAGTTGTAGCTAGTTGCAAATTGTTATCGTTGTTATGTGGTTCTTCTCTAAGGGGGGAGGTGTGTTATGTATGCAGGCACCTGCATAGCAACAGCCACCAGGGGGCATTGCCCTGAACGGTTTTGGTGGGAAACCCAGTTTCGGCGGGAAACCTAGGGCCAACCCCATTGGCTGTCCGCTTACCTGGCTAGGTATTTAAGGAGGCCAGGTAACCCTCATCCCTCAGTACACTACCCCCCTTCCAATAAAGAGCTGAACACATACTCCAGCTGGCATCTCTTCCTTGCGTCGGACCCACTACACAATAGGGGAACCCAAATTTTTCTATTCCATTCAAAGAAGAAAGCTAGACATTTAATTATTTCTTATTTTTTAAATTGGAAACAATTAACTCACAATGCAGCATCTTGCAACATCTGGCACAGAGTTGGAGAAAAAGAGGGGCATAGATGGATCTCCCAACTGCATTATTTTATATCCTTTTCACCCTCTTATAAGGTGAAAAGAAAGTTCTCATCAGTGGTATTTGGTGTAAATTAAAATGTGACTCAGAATGATTAAATCATGAGATTCATATGCAACACAGGATGGAATAAAAGCCAGATGACAAAAGGCACTGGAAGAAAATAACGCGTAAGTGGTATGTATTTAAGATTTTGTAGATGATATTTATACTCCTGTATTGTCTTCTAATTGATGTGCATATGTTGATGCAGTAAAAATTAATTTCTCCGGGTTTGATCAGAACACAATACTTCCTTCGTAGCTGAAATTGTCAAAGATAAAATGACTAAAATACGTCAGCTTGTAATGAAGTTGATCTTTTCAGTGATAGTAAATGTATTTATCTAACAAATAGACTTTTAATAACCTGTATTTTGGGATAAATTTCAGCTGACTTTTCCACAGGCTTGGAATATTTCTTTTAACTGCTTGTTTACACTTTGTTTTCATATACATGTAAAATGCTAACACTATTTATTTCAATTTTCCGTTTTAAGCTCTTTGAAAAGAAAAGATTGCTTCTTATAGTGTCCCTGGAAATAATTACGTGTATTTGTTGTTCTGTGCATAAACTTGAAAGAAACATTGAAAGTAATACACAGTTATTCTGGCTCTGGCATCAGTTGCATAAATACTCAGTTTGAAATCTAAACTGGAGTTTATTACACTTGTGAAAACAGTATATTATTTTCTCATTGATATTGGATGTGTATCTCATTGTCCCCAAAGTTGTAACATTTAATTTTGAAAATGTTAATGCAAAACTATATGTAAAAATGCTCTTTCATGCCATATTTTAAAAAATGGAGATACCAAGTACTGAGTACATATGCATGCTTATACTTTTCAGAGGTCCGATATTGTTCTGTGTACACTCCTTGTTTTATTGATTGCATGTAATATTCTAACTTTCTGAGATTGTGGATTTGGGGTTTTCATGAGCTGTACGCCATAATCATCACAATTATGACAAATCACGGCTTGAACTATCTTGCTTTGCATGTAATGAGTCTATCTCATATATTAGTTTCCCCTTTTAAGTTGCATTACTGAAATAAATGAACTTTTGCATGATATTCTAATTTTTTGAGTTTCACCTGTATTTGTGGTTTCTGAGATATTCTTGATTGTATGGCAATGTAATTCTTTTTAGGGTTTGTGCTGGTTGTGCTCTATTGATTTGAGTGGTCAGGGACTTTTTGATGAAGTTGCATGGGTATCCATTTTGTTGGAATGTGTTGTATAAATGCTACATTTCCTTTTTTTTCCTGTTCTGGGTTGCTGCAGTGAGTTTGGGCCATTTAAATAAAGTCCTTACACAGTTTTTCCTGTGGGAGGTTGGGTTGTTGCTTTGCTAGTGGAGCATCTGCATATATGTATGTTATGTATGGGTATGGGTACTTTTTTTTCCAGAGTAGGCAAAAGAATCTCTTCTCTTCTCTTCTCTTCTCTTCTCTTCTCTTCTCTTCTCTTCTCTTCTCTTCTCTTCTCTTCTCTTCTCTTCTCTTCTCTTCTCTTCTCTTCTCTTCTCTTCTCTTCTCTTTGGTCTGTGGTCCTCTAAGGCTGAACTTTTGATATCCCCATGTTACTAAAAATTAGTTGAAACTGAGAGGACCACAGACCTGGCTGTCTACCCCATGCTATTTAACTTCTGTATGAAAATGATGGTAATCAATATAATGATGTTGGAGAGAGAGAGAGAGAGAGAGAGAGAGGGAGGGAGGGAGGGAGAGAGAGAGAGAGAGAGAGAGAGAGAGAGAGAGAGAGAGAGAGAGAGAGAGAGAGAGAGAGAGAGAGAGAGAGAGAGAGAGAGAGAGAGAGAGAGAGAGAGAATGGACTTCAAATTAGGACTGATTCCTGACAAATGCCTGCAGCTTTCCTGCAGGGTTTGCCATTGCCTCCTTCCTAGGACTGAAACAGAGTAAGTGGCCCAAGGTCACCCAGTTGGCTTTATGACTAAGTCAAGACTACAACTCCCACTCTCCCAGTTTTTAATCTGGTGCCTTAACCACTACACCAAACTGTGTCTCATAAACTTTGTCATTCATACAGATATATTCTCTCTGTCTCACACACAGATATACACACAGTAAATATGTGCTTATGTCATCATGTTTCAATATTTTATCAGTATAAATCCACCCATCACAATTAATAGTGTAGGTGACAGACAAAAAGGAAATAACTTTAGTAGTCTTTAGATGTCTTAATATGTAAATTTCTGTGAGTTACTAGAATGCAGAAAGAATGTAATAGAAGATAAAATAAAAATCCATGGAATAGAATAAATAATTGAATTCAACTCATTTCAGTTAAAACCGATAGGAATGCCTTGATCTCAGTCCTCTAAAAGGGAAATTAACAAGATAAATCAATGTTGCCTGCTCAGTGGAATAACCTAACATTAATGCCAATTGCTGGAGATAAGATTCTCTACAGCTGAAGATCTTACATAACACTTGTTTACTGCTTAGCCATTTCCTACCTCCCTCAGAGCATGGGCATGCTTTCATCCATTTTTTTTTTCAACTTCCCAGATGCATTTTAGTTGTATTTATGAATTCAGCTGCTTTACTACAAAAACCAAGGACCAGGGTTTAATTTTTCATGTAGGAAATTGTCTTTTGCACATTTTAATCAAGCATTAAACCCCCTACTGGGTTATATTCATTTTGTAACATTTGCACAGGGCATGTTTTATCAGACAGTTTTCATTATTACTAAAATGTTGTTTCTTCTTATTTAACATAGTCCTGCAGGTTAGAAACAGATAAGACATGTTTTATCCAAATATGCTAGAAAGCTTTGGTCTTCAGTGCAAAGTATAACAAGCCTACTGCAAAGAGACAGAACATTAAACTCCTCACCCCCATCCCCATGACTTAGAGATGCAGAATGCTTCATGGTGTGTACTATACTTATAAGCCAGACAAAATAGTGGCTGTGAACTTGTGTGCTCTTTATAACCTTAAAATTGTTGAAACTTTCACTGCTGACTGCAGTTCAGATATCTGTATTTCAACTGCAATCGTGATATAGCAAATGCTCAAGGTTTAATTATTTTTCTCAGCTGGAGAAAATGTTGCTTTGTCATGGCTAAAATTATGCAATAAAGCCAATGCTTTGTGTGCACATGGTCTGTGCTCATTTCAAATTAAACTCAACTTCAGATCAAGTAGCTGGTGCTGTGAAAGATGGCCTCCATTTTTGTCAATGGAAATAATGTTGAAGAAACATTAGTGGAGGATAACATTTATCATGTTGAATTATCCTGCATGGAATTGTCTGTGGCACATTCTGTGGTGGAATTCAGCTGGTTCACGCCACTTTGGCAGAACCGGTAGCTAATTTTTTCTTGCCAAGGCCCAGAATGGACTTCCGGAAGTGGCATCCACACAGAACCGGTTGTTCACATATTTGAATCTCACCACTGGACGCATTGTCCTGCAGCGAATTGGCTGTGACAAGCTGTCCCATGGTGAAATGGCCTTGGTGGGTTAGCTGTGGAGAGATGGCCACAGCAGGTTGGTTCAGGCCAAATGGCTGTGGCAAGTTGTCATGGTGTGATGGCTACAGCAAATTGTCCCATTCTGACCAGTTTGGCCTGGTATTCCTCTTTTATCTATTAAAAAAAATCTATCTTAAAGGAAGCTACCCAGGACTTTTTTTCTCATAGAATGCTCAGAACGGCATTCCAGCACCTTTTTTTTTGCAAGAAAAAAAAAGCTCCCTCTATTGGCTTTAGGAGTAGGCAATCTTGGCTCTTTTTTATGACTCGTGGACTTCAACTCCCAGAAATCCTGAGCCAGCCATGCTGAGGGGAAAGGGAGAGGTTTCCAAGCTGAGCCATGCTGGCTCAGGAATTCTGGGAGTTGAAGTCCTTGAGTCATAAAAGAGCCAAGGTTGCCTACCCTGCACTAGAGGAGGACATGAAAATTATTTACAAGGTTACTTCTTTAGGAACTAAACTTTTAGAATCTAAAATAGCTAATTCAAAAAAGCCAACAGGAAAGAACCTCACATTTTTCATCTGCTTCTGTCTTTTGGAAGGTAAAATTAAATAACAAAATAATCTATTTCCTATGTTAACATTTCTGCAATGATGATTTCATAAATGTAACAGGAAAGAAATGAGAAACATTTTTCTCAATGTAATATGTCTAATTTAGCTGATGCTAGAAAAAATAGTATCTTTTTACACTCTTGAAAACTATTTTGAATCTATAACCATTACAACTAAACCACTTTAAATTAAACAATTCTTAAGAATGAAATATTCTTAATTTGGACTTTACTTTTACTGTTTGGACTGTTGTGTTTTGAAAAATAGATTATTTAGAATCTAGTTATGTTGCACTTCAGTCTTTAAATAATTAACCTAGTATATACATAACAATATATGATGTTTTCCATGGTGAGCTTAACATCAATAACATTTATTGAAAAGGCTAAAATAATTTCTGGTGGTATTATCTGTTCATTAAAATTTTGTTTAGTCACAATCTTTCACTTTTCACATTCTGGACAAGCAGTGGTCATGTATCCTAGCAAAAGATGTTACATATGTGCATAAGTGTAGTCAGTAGCATATGCCTTTTTAAAAATATTAAAAATATGCAAAGAAACAAAAATAAGTCCAAAATATCTGTATTACATCCAGAAATGCCAACTTTGCAACCAATATTTCTCAGCCATAACTATGGCACCCTAAGGATATCTGCATACATGCAAATGATTCTCTGGGATCAGTAACGCAGCAGGGATTGCTTTTTTCCTTCCAGTAACAGATTGCTGGGAAATACCAAACATGGCCTTGAGAATTCCAATGTTTGTTACAAATTTTTCTGGATGTGGTTGGAAAGAGGCTGTTTGGCATCGGGGACCACTGCCACGAGGAACACAGCTCTGGGTCGGGGTTCGGAGCAGCTCCGGGTGGGGGCTCAGCATGGGGGGCCGTGGCATGGCAACTGCAGGGAGGGGAATCCCCATGGCGGCTGTGGGGAGGGGAATCCCCACGGCATGTGACTCCGAGCTGCAGGAGTGAGGGTGCAAAGGACGGGCGGCAATGCCATAGCAAGACACAGGCACTGAAACTACCTACTGAAACAATGCAAACAGTGATATAGTAATTATATGTTTAAAATGTTATGCAAAGAACTAAAGCACAACCATTTACTTTTTTTGGAAAAAATAATTAGGATACTTTAGAACAGCAGCCCCCAACTTTTACGGCATCAGGGATCAGTTCCATGGAGGAGAGGTTTTTCCGCAGATCGGAGAGGGTGTGGTTTCACATGCTGCCTGCATCCTGATGATGGGGCTTTGCTTGTTTGCGTGGCCCAGTTTCTGCTGTGGCATGGCCTGGTGCTAGTCCATGGACTAGGTGTAAAGAATCCCTGATTTAGAAGATGTATACAAAGGCTCAACATATTAGGAAAAAACTGTAAATATATGTTATGGTTTTATTCATTTTTTATTTATTTATTTATTTATTTATTTATTTATTTATTTATTTATTTATTTATTTATTTATATACACACACATGCACCCATTTCACAGGAAGTTACTCTGTGCAGAATACAAAAATCAAAAACAATTGTATAAATGCAATCGTTATAAAAATATAAGACAATCATTATTAAATGAATCATTAAAATTAAAATACTGTATAAAAAGGTAAAGGTAAAGGTTCCCCGGCACATGCGTGCTAGTCATTTCTGACTCTAGGGGCCGGTGCTCATCTTCGTTTCAAAGCCGAAGAGCCAGCGCTTGTCCGAGGACGTCTCTGTGGTCATGTGGCTGGCATGACTAGATGCCAAAGGCGCACGGAACGCTGTTACCTTCCCACCGTAGTGGTCCCTATTTTTCTACTTGCATTTTTACGTGTTTGCGAACTGCTAGGTGGGCAGAAGCTAGGACAAGTAACAGGCGCTCACTCTGTTATGCGGCACTCGGGATTCGACCTGCCAAATTGCCGACCTTCTGATAAACAAGCTCAACATCCTAACCCACTGAGCCACTGCGTCCCTTAAATACTACTACTACTAATAATAATAGTAAGTTGTAAGGGACCTTGGAGGTCATCTAGTCCAACCCCCTGCTCAGGCAGGAAACCCTATACCATTTCAGGCAAATGGCTGTCCAGTCTCTTCTTAAAAACCTTCAGTGTTGGAGCATTCACCACCTCTGGAGGCAGGTTGTTCCATTGGTTAATTGTTCTAACTGTCAGGAAGTTTCTCCTTAGTTCTAGGTTGCTTCTCTCCTTGACTAGTTTCCATCCATTACTGTATATTAAAAAGTTATTTTTTTATTTACTTACTGATGACTTAGGAGACATGGAACGCACATACAACGAACAGATAATACTAACCACCAGGCAAACTGTCTATGGAGATTCTCAATCCTCCGGGTCATACTTGTCCCAAAGATGTTTTTTTCCAAAAGGCAACTGGACTTTCTTGGTTGTTATTGTGTTTTTTCTTTGAAAATGTCTCTTCAGTTCTGAAGAAGTTTTTTTGGATGAGAAACAAAACATTTTCAAAGAAAAAAACCTCAAGAAAGTCCAGTTCCCTTTTGGAAAAAGCCACTTTAGGAAAAACTTAACAGACCCTGAGTCCAAATTAGAAGTGAACCTTTTCCTTAACAAGGTCATTGGCTTTCCAGAGCATTATTATTTAGTGGAAAGAAAACAGGTCTCTAACTCCTTTATAGGGACTAAGAGCAAGGCAGAAAATCCCACTCACAACAGCAGGGGAAGTGAATGAAATATTGATTTTATGAAAAAAATTCATATATATTGGCATCCATGTTTTAATGGCAGAGTTGAATGGTTGATAAAAGGGAAGGATGATAAAAGGGATGGAGGGTAAGGCTATTTCACTTGAGTGCAATGGTTTTAAATATTCGTGGATGGGATGCAAACAGTAAAGTTCACTGATTTTACTGAGCTCCCCATCCCTATATAAACATCTACTCATAGTCATCTTTATGACACAGACAAAATTGAAAAAAAGAATGAAACTCAGAATCCGTGACAGTCAATCCATCAGACTCCTCATAATCAACCTAGAAGGACCCACCCAAGAAAATACATATTGGATAAATCAAATTATTCCTGTTGCAAGATCCAATCTTGGTAGGTCACTGGGAGCAGAGATTTAGTCTTCCAAGCTTTCGGACTCCTGCTGAAGCCCATCCTCACATTCTGGTAGAGAGAAGTTCCCTGAACATGGGCTCCAGCATGAGTCCAAAAGCTTGGAAGACTAAATCTCTGGCCCCAGTGACCGACCAAGATTGGATCCTGCAATATTATCCTGGAACATGTATATTTGCCTTCCCAGTTGCAAACCAATAAGTACTAAGCAACCTTTGGTGGATAGAGGTTAACATAGTTTTATGGCCGTCAGTAAATGCATCCTGATTGGATGCAAAAGAACTAAAAGATCAACATAATGTGTCATTCCTCTCCAAAACTCATTGCACAAAGAATTTTATCTTTCCAAAAATATTATTGGAAAATAATTTAGGATTTATACTTAAGAGTATAAACACAGATAAAAGAAATAACCTTGTTTTGAAGAAAACACGCATATTTAAATCACTGACAAAAGGCATTGTCAATAGTTCTTTAAATAGGAATGGATTTTTCTGACATTCCACCTTATAAAGTCCAGGAATAATTACTGGGGCAAAAAAAATTCAAGAAAGTCATTACATTATAAAAATGGAAGATGTCTAATCCAATGCATTATTCTTTAATTTGTAATTAGATGAAATGTTACTGAATGCAAATTTTTAAGAAATTCATGAATATGACAGTGTTTCTAACTGTTTTTGAGTAAGGTGGCCATGACTCTTAACCCTGCGAATAGCAGAATATTTGCACTACGTATTTCCAAGTATGTTGATACGTTTTGGTAAGTGCTTTAGACAGCTCACCTCTTCAGATCACATTCCAGCTAAAATAATGAATTAATAATTGGTTACCATGATACAAAAAAGATGCTGAGACTCTAGAAAGAGCAACAAATATGATTAAGGGAGTTGGAAGAATGGTTGCAGGAATTGGGTATTCTAGTCTAGTGAAAAGAAGGACTAGAAGTGACATGATAGGAGGTTCATAGGCAGATTCATACTGAAACAGGCAGTCTCTCATGGAACCAGTCTCTCTGTCCACTGTGCAGATTATTTCCTTAAATATATAAAGGCTATGGCGATTCTTGAGATTCAGCCACATCCTTAACACTCCAAGACCTTCTGTCATGCCTCCGTTGGAGCCTGAATCTGCGGAGGAAAATAAGCTGGAACAGGACTGTATGGAGGTCGAGGGAGAGGTGTCTGTGGCTTCAGAGGTACATGGGGAAGAGCAGGCCGAGGCTGGCCAGGGCCCTTCAGGATTGGGACAGGATGAACAGGAGAGATAGAGCTTAGGCGATGAACAAGGGCCACCCCCACCTGATCCTAGAACATGGAGAGTGAAGAGAAGGAGGGAACAATGCAGACAGGTTCAACTACTCGGAAGGAGAGTGTCCTGCCCTTCTCCACAAGGCACACCTGGAGACTGAGATTTAAGGAGGTGCTGTGGAGAGAGGCATTTGTCGGGAACAAATGCTGATTCCTTGGAGTTTTGTGTGTGTTGTTGCTGATCTCTTGTTCTGTGACTTCTGCTTGGAAACCTGGAAACTCTGACCATTGGACTGACTGACAATATTGCTTGGATGTTCAAAGACTGTGGACTGTATTTTGGCTTCCCTTCTGAAACTGCTCAGGCAGGCGTGTATTCACACAGACTCGTTAGGTTTATGATGTATTAGGTTTATGATGTTAGGTATATGATATCATTCCTTGTTATCTCCGTGGCCTTGAGTAAATTCCTCTCCTAATCAGACTGTATGTGAAACTGCTTGCAGCCAGAGGAGGCTGAAGGTGTGTGTGTCTTCCTTTGTTTGGAGGCTTGCCAGAAATGTGGGAGCATTTGGGGAACATGAGGAGCAATTAAAGGGCAATTTAAATTGCCAGATGACTGCGTTGCCTCTGTGCTGTGCCCTGGGTCATCACACCTTCACTGCAGACATAACCAGTGATTTCTCATCAACGTATTAAAAGGACTCCCTATGTCAAGGTACTTGGTTAGTCTTACCACAGAAATTAAGAGAGTTCATTTTGGGTTTCATCAAGGGCAAGTTGACATGTGAAATCCATTCAGGAGTCTATAGACCACTCTTAGGAATTTGTTTCTAACCAGGATGATGCCAATATTATGAATCATACATTGTAATATCATGGTACAAGCTTTGCCCTTTCATAGTTGGATTGTGGCATTGCACATGTAAGGAGTGAAGTTGGCATCATATCACAATGTATGTGTTGTGTATGTAAATAGTTATTAAATAGGGAATTAGCTGACTGCAGAATAGCAGGGTTTTTGAGCGGGAAATCCTGGTGCAATCATTGGTTGCAATAACCAAGGAGCGGGAAAATAAGCTCCATCGATTGGCTACACTTCAAACACTACCCCTATATAAGGTTGCAACATTTGACAGTTGACAGTTGACTTTGTGTATTCAATAAACTCATTCCTTGTTTAACTACTCTGAGTCTTCGTCTATCAGAACCAAACAATTGGCGACGAAGGTGGGATAGACAGAAGACCAGAGAATTGGCCGAATTGTCGCGGAAAGGCGGCAAATTCGAATACGCGTCAAAAGTCAACCGAGCGGCCGCGGCAGAATAAAAAATTCTCCGAATGGCGCAGATAGGGTCATTGAAGGAATTCGACCCAAACTTTCCCGAAGATTGGGAAGAATACGTCGGACAGGTCGAAGGGTTCCTGCTAGTGAACGGAATCACAGACGACCGGAAAAAAGCGGCAGCATTACTGACGATTTGCGGCACACCGGTCTATCGAGTCGCTGTCGGCCTGTGTCAACCGCAACCGGTCTCGAGCGTGCCGTACGCCGATCTCCTAGCCAAACTAAAGGTCCACTTTACACCTAGGAGATCCGAACTATTCTGGCGGCGCATCTTCGAGAAAAGAAACCAGAGGCCGGGAGAATCCATATAAAAATTTGTCGCTGCCGTCAGGGAAGCCGCAGTACGATGTAAATATGATAATCTTGAAATAAGAATTCGCGACCGTGTAGTACTGGGCTTAAGAGACGAGCAGCTACAAAACAGAATAATATCCAAACCCACTGGCACTCTGCAGGAGGTGATCGACGAACTTTTAACGTATGAATCAACTGGGTATCGCGACCCCCCCCCGCGGTAGCATGGCAACATCGTCCGAGATCAACCAAGAAGGCTATGTGGACTGTGGGGAGGCGGACCAACAGTGGGAAGAAGATATCGCTGAAGTCTCCAGGCGGTTCGGGAAATTGGCGCCAAGACAACCCAGAAGTGAAGGCCCCGAACCTGGCCGCCGTCAACAACCCGCAAATCCGCAAAGACACGCGACGGCGACACAACGACCCTGGCGGGACACCACAACCAGACCGCGCGACACGGACAACCAGAACCGCTGTGGCAGCTGCGGAGGCAACCATCCCCGCGCCTCTTGCCGATTTCGTACCGCGAAGTGCAGGGCATGTGGCAAGACCGGCCACATCCAGGCCATCTGTAGGAGCCGTGTTCGCGACAACCGCATCCACGAAGTCGATGTGTGGGCCGAGGGTAAGGTAACCCCTAGTTTAAGTGGCAAGGAGACCCCTAAACCCTGGGTAAAAATTCCAAATCTAGGGGAGGTGGCGCGTGTCAGCCGGAGGAGACAGGGAAAAGGGGACAATTTTCCTGGAGGAAAATCAAAAATCACAGTCCACCTGCAAGGGGTCCCTTGCAGAATGGAAATAGACTCTGGGGCTTCAGTGTCAATAATTTCCACTGAAACCCTCGAGAGGATAGAACAAATAAGTGGAAGGAAAATTCCACTTAATTCCACAAATATTCAATTAACAGATTTCCAGAAAAGCCCCATTAAAATAAAAGGGAAGGTCAGCCTTAGCGTTAAATTTAAGGGATTTAAGGGGGTCTTAGAGTTAATAGTCACAGAGGGACATAGGACTAGCTTAATTGGGGTTAACTGGTTCCCTGCCCTGGGTATTTGGATAGGGGGGATAAATTCAGTAATTAAAAATAAGACCCTCGAATCAGTCTGCAATGAATTTGCAGACGTATTCGATGGGTCTTTGGGTAGGTACAAAGGGCCCCCAATTAAATTTAACCTAGACCCCGCTGTAAAACCGATCAGGCTTAAGGCCCGAAGGGTTCCTTTTGCCCTAAAAGAAAAAATCGAGGCCGAGCTCGAAAGGCTTGTAGGCCAAGGGGTATTAGAACCTGTTGAGGGTGGCTTATGGGAAACGCCGATTGTCACACCCCTCAAACCCAATGGGGATGTGAGAATCTGCGCTGACTATAAGGCCACACTCAACATGGGAATGAAAAAGCATGCTTACCCGGTCCCGACGGTGAAGCAGGTCCTCGCCACGATACAGGACGGTGCCATCTTTGCCAAGCTCGACTTGGCGCATGCGTACTTACAGTTGACTGTTTCTAAAGAGGCTGCAGAAGCACAGACGATAGTTACCCACAAGGGGGCGTTCCGAGTCCATAGGCTGCAATTTGGAATTGCAGCAGCTCCAGGCATCTTTCAAGAAGTGATGGAGAGGACCTTAAAGGGCATACCTGGAGTATGCCCTTACTTTGATGATGTCCTGATAGCTGGAAAAGATGAGGAAATGTTAGTGGAGCGACTGGAACAGGTACTGGGTAGATTTAGGAGGGCTGGTTTGAAACTAAAAAAGGAAAAATGTAGCATAGGGGTTAATTCCACTGACTTTTTGGGGTTTAGAATTGATAAAAAGGGAATCCACCCTACCCCTGACAAAATTAAAGCAATTAAATGCGCCCCAGAACCAAAGAATAAGGCGGAACTGCAGGCCTTCCTTGGACTGGTAAATTTTTACCATACGTTTGTGCCCCACAAGGCTGCCATTGCAGAACCCCTCCACAGACTCCTAGATAAGAAGACTCCTTGGAAATGGCTAGACAAGCACAGAGTAAGTTTCCAAACTTTAAAGGACATATTGTCCAGTAATTCAACTGTAACCCACTTTATAGAAAACAAACCCATTTACCTGGCGTGCGATGCTTCGCCTTATGGGGTAGGGGCTGTGATCAGCCACTTAGACAAACAAGGAATACAAAGACCCATTGCATACTATTCTCGCACACTAACCAAAGCAGAGCGAAATTACGCTCAAATAGACAGGGAGGCATTAGCAATAGTGGCAGGAGTCAAAAAGTTCCACGACTACCTTTATGGTCGGAACTTTACCATACTGACTGACCACAAGCCCCTGTTGGGACTGTTTACCACAGATAAACAGACTCCCCAAATAATGTCACCTAGAATGCTGAGGTGGTCCATTTTCCTCTCAGCATACTCATTCTCCCTCCAATACAGACCGGGCAAGGACATGGGACATGCGGATGCCCTTAGCAGACTGCCCCTAAACATAACAGAGGAAGACCCTGCACCTGCGGGACAAATAATGTCCCTACAGGATATCCCCGATTGGCCACTAACGGCTAAAGACATAGCGGAGGCAACAAATAAGGACCACATTTTAAGGAGAGTAATGGCCTGGGTCCTTAGTGGGTGGCCTAACGCCAACCCAGATGAAAAATACATTCCCTATTTTAGAAGGAAAGATGAACTGTCAGTTCATCTGGGATGCTTACTCTGGGGAAATCGTGTGGTTATTCCTGGAATCCACAAATCAGCCATTTTACTAGAATTACATGAAGGACATCCTGGAATAGTTCGGATGAAAGCGTTGGCTAGGAGTCACTTGTGGTGGCCAGGACTGGACAAGGACATTGAAGAGTGTGTTGCAAATTGCCATCTATGCCAACGCTCTAGGCCGGAACAACAACACATCCGTACGCATAAGTGGGAGTTAGCTAGGAATCCTTGGTCCAGGATCCATATTGACTTTGCTGGGCCTTTCCAAGGGTTAACATTCCTGGTAGTGGTTGACAGCTTCTCTAGATGGCTAGAGGTAGTACCAGTCAGTTCAGCAACCTCTGGTAGAACCATACAGGCATTAAGGGGCCTCTTTGCCACTCATGGGTTGCCTGATTTAATCGTGTCGGATAATGGGCCACAATTCACATCTATTGAATTTCAGGATTTCCTCAAGGCCAACTCGATTAAGCACAGGACATCAGCACCCTTTCACCCATCCACCAACGGCTTGGCGGAACGAAATGTGAGGACCACCAAGGACGCCTTAAAAAGAATCATTCGAGGTGACTGGCATCAGAGACTGGCCGAGTTTTTGCTGGCCCAACATTCGACCCCATGTTCTGCTACAGGGAAAAGTCCAGCTGAAATGAGGTGGGGACGGAGACTAACCACCAAATTGGACAGATTACACCCTGACAGACTTCTGCCAAGCGCTGAAGTGGACATTCCCAACAGAACATTTAAAGTGGGGGACTTGATCTGGGCCAGGAACTACGGCCAAGGGGACAAATGGATGCCAGGGGTGGTGACTGAAATTTTAGGACCTCTGTCGTACACTATTGAGGGGGAAGGGAATAGGATCTGTAAAAGACACACAGATCAGCTGAGGAAAAGATCCAGTGGGTGTTTGCCAGCAGAGGGGGGCCAAAGCACAACGGGGGAAAGAAGTACATCCAGTTTCATAAATAACAACTGTCCAGAGAGTGGGGTAGAGGAATGGCAAAACATCTCTTTCCATGCATCCCCACAACAACAACAACAATCTAGTCAATTAGATTGGGTGGTACCCCTGCGAGGTAGGCCAGTGTCTACTGAGTATCAAACACAAACCAACGCACAAAACAGCAACATGGAAACATCAGAGTCAAGTAACCCAGAGCCTAGGTCCAACACAGACGAGCAGCCAAGCGGTCAATCAGGAAAGGGGGCCCCCAGTAGCCAGACTAATAGATACCCTACTAGAATACATAGGCCACCAAAATATTTAAGGGACTTTGTAAAGAGTTAACAACAACTGGGGGGTAAGGGGTGTTGTGTATGTAAATAGTTATTAAATAGGGAATTAGCTGACTGCAGAATAGCAGGGTTTTTGAGCGGGAAATCCTGGTGCAATCATTGGTTGCAATAACCAAGGAGCGGGAAAATAAGCTCCATCAATTGGCTACACTTCAAACACTACCCCTATATAAGGTTGCAACATTTGACAGTTGACAGTTGACTTTGTGTATTCAATAAACTCATTCCTTGTTTAACTACTCTGAGTCTTCGTCTATCAGAACCAAACAGTATGTTTGGTCTCTTGTACCCTCTTCTCCTCCTGAGAACACCTTTGGATCATTTTTGGAGCCGTGCTGGATCAGTGGTTAAAGTGCAATATTGCAGGCTAACTCTACCCACAGCCCTGGAGTTCCATCCTGGTGGGGCTTAAGGTTGACTCAGCCTTCCATCCTTCTGAGGTGGGTAAAATGAGGAGCCAGATTATATAGGCTGCTTCTGTAAACCGCTGAGAGAGCATTGTAAACCGCTATGAAGCGGTATATAAGTGCTATTGCTATTCCTATTGCTATTTTCCTCAATGAGCAAGTACCATATTATTGGTTCTTTTGTTTTGTTGAGTTCCCTTTATCTAGTTTTTAGGATGTGTGGTGAATAGAAATGTGTTAGTTCATATTTATGTATAAATTTTGAAAATTCAGAAGCTTTCACAAACTTTTAAGCATCCCTGTATAACTTTAAAGTCTTTTTATCTATCTATCTATCTATCTATCTATCTATCTATCTATCTATCTATCTATCTATCTATTTATTTTGTATTCTATGAAACCTCTCCTTTGGAGTTGTATATTTTTCTTTCTCTGCATCCTACTTTATTATAATAAATGTGTTTTAAAACATGCACAAAATCTACAGGAAAAGAGGAATAAGAAAGGAGCGCATGGAAATAGGAATTCCAATAATAAATTAGCACAGTGCATACCTGTGAGGAAATCCCATTTTTCCAGACACCTTTGCAGAATGTTAGAAACAGCTGGCAACTGATTTACAGAGATCTAATAGATTGTCCCATCACTGAATTTCTGGAGATGAATTTAAAAATTTGCTCCCAGCAAAACATATGTGAAGCTAATTATATTCACAGAATGCAGAAGGATTTTTATGAGATGGAAGGGCTCAGGTGCCTGCTTCAGATGTACCATTCTTGAATGAGAAATTGTACCTCAAATAACCTTATACCAGTATATTGCTTTAGGGTTTTTTTCTGTTAAAGGAATGTTGTCACTTATTGTAAGTGTATTCCAGATCAGCCCATTATAAATCACACTAGAAAGCAATAGGAAAATTCTGTTTTATACATAAGGACGACCTAATTTAAATACCTGAGATCAACTTTAATTACTAAGATTTAGTACTAAATCTTTTCCATTGGAAAACTGGTATTTTAGTTGGCTCTTGCCAACTGCAAATCAAAGAGTCTGCTGGGAAAAAATATCAAACCATAAAATAAGATAATGTATTTTACTGTAATGAGAAAGCAAATATGAAAAGGACATTAGTGGCACAAATTGAACTGAAGCCTGATATTTTTTACCATGGGATTAATGCAAAAGAAAAAGAAAAATACTGCCAGTATGAATAAAAAATTAACATTTATAAGAGTAGCTTGGGATTTTACTAAAGTTGTTTAGCATATACATCTTTAATTATCCAGCTTAAGTATAACTTAAGTGCAGAGGTGGAAAATGTGTAATAGAAAGTGTGTCCTTAAAAGTGCATAGTTCAATATTTGTAGTTGTTTAATAAATAGGAAAGTTCAGCCACATTAGATAAGATATAAGTTGAATGTTTTCTTTTTGCCAGAGCTAATCTAATGATGAAGGACAATAAATGTATTATAAGGGTTGATGTTTAGCTTCTGAAGGCTTCATTCTTTTGGTTAATAAGGTCAAAAATGATTGGCTGTATGTGTGCATGTTTGCATATGCGTATATACATATGTAGTCCTGATCAGGCTGAGGAAGTCATTTTGAAGCACTTGCCAACCTCAGTCCTATAGGATTCTTAGTTCTGCTGGGAAAACAGGCAATTGGGATGGAGGTGGGAGAATCACAACTAAATCAAACCTAGTAGCAGTTTCAATAAACAGTCACAGTACAAAACTTCCATCCATGAATTCCTTTCTGTTGCCATTATTGTCTTTATTTATTTTATTTTTTATTTTAATTCCATTTATATCCCGCCCTTCTCCGAAGACTCAGGGCGGCTTACAAGCTTAGCAGTAGCCTTCATTCTATGTATATGCCTGCTTATTAGGGCTTTCACACACACACCCCAAGCGGCATTATTACAAAGTCAGCTTAATTGCCCCCAACAATCTGGGTCCTCATTTTACCTACCTCGGAAGGATGGAAGGCTGAGTCAACCTTTATAACCATGGCCTGAATACTGAAAAGCTCAGTGGGATCAATCTGCTTCAATTGGCTGCCTTGCTGTGAGAAAAGGGGTGAAGCAAAGCCAAAAGTAGCACAGATGTGTTGCTGCTTCAAAGCTTGGGTGGGGGTGGGGGTGGGTCTGCTCATTTTGGGGAAGGTATCATGGTCAAATTTGTCTGTCAAAGCTAAAGAGCCTTGTTCCTTTATTCATATTTCTTTTGTGATACATTTTGATTGGTCTTAGATATTTTTATTTTCTTCCTTCTCTTGGGAAAGTCTTTCTAATTTGGGTAATTTGTTTCTTTAAATTACAGGCTTATGGATAAAACAGTTTCCAAAAGCTATCATCCCAAGGCAGGATGATCTGGCCACTGTTTATTACCCAGATAAATGCACCAGTGATTTCAAGCAACTATGTGCAAATCCATAGGACAGCCTAAGCTATATGTCTACCATGAAGGTCCTGGCTGTTTCATAAATCAATTTAAGAAATTTGAATCTGGATTAAAGTAGATTGCCAACATAACCAGACTGGTGTTCTGTCCAGATTACATCCTCTTCAAGACCCTCCTTCTCCTCTCATCTTTTCAGGGAAGGCAAACCTGGCCAGCTGGCTGGTGGGTGGACTGGTCCAACTGCACCTGCCTTTTTCTTTTAGAGATTTCTCCTTCATAGCTAGTCTGCTGTCTTTGTCTTTTCTTGCCTGAGAGTTTGCACATATGTGGACTCACTGAAAACCATATCATCCTTATCATTCTCATCCTCACCAGCCTCTTCCTACTCCTTCTTCATGCCATCATAACTCCAATGCTACAGTCACCAAAGCAATGGGGAACAAGCTCTTTACAGTCCTACATTCTTTTGTAAATCCATAGAATCTTCATAGTGGAGAAGATCTGATAATTCAGCTTCTTTGTTGAATTAGCAATGAAGCCATTATGCTACTGCCTTGTGACTTAAATAATAAGGGAAAGGAATGAAAGTTACATTTTACAATACTGTGGGCAAGGATTCATCCAGCCTGGCCAGAAACCAAAACTGTGAGGGTTGGATCACTGGAACAATGACAATATTATGATTTGTCTTTTGTTTCTTTAAAAAAAAGAAAGAAAAGAAAAGAAAGCAACTGCTGACCAGTGGAGAAGATAGCTGTCTAACAGTTAGGATGAATGGCTGCCACAGAGAAGGGTATGGGGAATACCTGGCACCACAACCAATCAGATCTGACACTTGCATTAAACTGTAATAAGCCAATATACTAGAGATATGGAGCTTGTGTATGGGTGTGTGGGTATGTTCCTTCATTCAAATCAAGTGTTGATCCATTGTTGCAACAGGAATTGACTGAACAGCTAATTATACAAATCAGACATTGTGGACTGACAAAGAGTGAGTGCCTTTCACCAATGAACCTCTCCAGAGCAATTTGAGGCACCTGATCCAGTCCAACATCATGAAGTGATAGGAGAAATGATTTGAAGATTTGATTTAAAAGACTGATCTGATAGAACATCTAATGGAACCACCTCTTCAGATCTCTGCAAGCCCATTTGTTTTTCCCCCCTAGATTACTAGAGGGATTCCAGCCAAATGTAGAATTTGAATGGACCAAAACTGTCAATTCATGGCCATCCTTTGCCTCCCTCTGCAGATCCCTCCTGCTATCTCAGCAATGCAAGAATGCCTGCAAAGCCAACACCTCTCCACAGAAAGAAATAAAAGCTACTGATTTCCTTCCTTGAAGAACACAATCCACCTGTTTGCAGTAAACACCACACAAATACTTGTAATCAGAACATTTAGCTAAATGGAAGGAATAAGGAAATGTGTAGCCTTTGGAACCTGGCTTGCATTTTAAACAGTTCTTTGGGGGAAAAGCAGGCAGGGAGGGGGAAGAGGTCACAGTAAAATTAATGTAGAACTTTGCTACAAAGCTGGTTAACTGTGTAACTCAGAGGTGAAGCCAAGAATCTGCAAGCTGTGCAGAAAGTTTGAGGATTGGGGAAAGCATTACCTCAGTAGACATCAACTTAAGTAAAAATTGCCTTCCAGGAAAGATATCATGGATGTTGAAGAGTCTTGAAAACAAATTGTGTTACTGGGGGGAAACAACAGGTCTTAAAATCAGTGTATGACTTGTGGTATTCCCAGAGAGATTTTTTTAAAAAATCTGTGGGTGGAAGAGTAGGGAACTTGCTTCGATCATTCTATTTATCCCTTTTCAAGGTTTTTCAGCATTTGAAAGCCGCCCCTCCAGTATTAGCATGCTTTCTGAAATCTCTCATTTTCCTGTTAAGACAACTGATTAAATCAGGAATAAAATACCAGGGTTGGAAAAGGGACTTTCATGTGCATTTGCCATAGGAGCTGATTTGCAAAACATGGACCCTAATCAACAGAATAGAATAGCACTAGCACTTAGCAATAGACTTACATATGACTCCATAGTGCTTTACAGAACTCTGAGCAGTTTACAGTGTCAGCATATCATCCCAACAACCTGGGTCCTCATTTTATTGACCTCATGAAGGCTGACTCAACCTTGAGCCCATCAGGATCAAACTCTAGACTGAGCAGAGTTAGCCTGCAATACTGCATTCCGACCACTGCGCCTCCACATCAATTCATTTCTAATATTTCCCATAGAAAATACTGCTTGACTTCGCCTATCATCTTTTAAATGGTTTTCAATCAGCCACTGAAACCAGAAAGGTTATTAGCCAGGAATGATTAAAGATATATTCAACAGCATTAGAAAACTATATCAGGCCAACCCTGATACAGCAGAATCAGTCTCTTCCCATTAATTGTTTCAAATTTAATAAAGCTGTTTAAATTATGACAAAGTTATCTCATAGAGGTACAGGTAAACATTTCAAATTTTCTGAAATTCTATATATTAATCACAAAAATGCATATTTTTGTATACATTGTTAGTTATTAGACTCTGTGTCTATCTGTATGAATGAGAGATTTTTTTTACAAAGCTCACAATCCTTACAGTCTTCATTAAATCCCTTATTGTGTTTAAACTCAGAATTTTAACTCATCCTTTTCTATTTTGCTTCAACAAAAAGCCAAAACCTCAGTCTATGGATATCCACAAATATATGACTTCTGAATAGAAGTCAGATTTCTTGACATGGGTTATTGGATTAAGTCAGAATATATCGATCAAAGATTGACCAGTACTGCACTTTCAGTTTTGCACTGTAGTATACGGCTGAGGGACTGTGGAGTTCTGCACTCCACAGCTAGTTTTGCCATGCCAGGGGACCCTAAATGGGTCTAAAGTTGCCCCAGAGAGGCAACAAAGAAAAAGGGGTGCCCTGATGATCACAGAATGACAGCAGTTGTCTTGCGCGATCTGGGGGAAGCCCTCTAATCCGACAGGATAAAGGCTGGCCACACCTTGGTGACCAGCCCAAGCTACTTGCTAAAGTCCAAAGGGACTAACCAGAACAATGGTGAAAAGTGTGCTTGAAACTGGGTGAGGAATTCAATCTTCTCTCTCTCCTATTTTGTATCTGATTTCCTGGAACAGATTCCCAAGAAGCAAAAATCCTCCCAAAGTGTGAAGGGAGGGGACTACACCACCCTCCCATAGATTGAAGTGGCAAATTAAACTCTTATGGGGAACAAAATTATATTAAAATGAGGTTAAAAATACTACAGTCTGGATTAATGTGAAAACTGTTAAAATTCCATACCTGAAAAAGTACTGATGAAATAACAACAATAACGACAACAACTCCTCTTTGCTTTAAAAGCTGGAAAATGAACAGCTACTGACACCTAGTGGAGGATTAGAGAAAACTATAGCTGTATTGACTCAGAATATGGCAAGATGCCCAGAAATAGCAAAAAAAAACAGGTGGGAACAAAGCATTGGGCTATCTACTACAGAGTGAAATTATATATGTGTAGAAACTGCTGACCTTCTGGGATAATAAACACAGTAAGCTGCATTTTTAAGTTAAAGACTGTTCGCAGAGAGAAAAAAAACCTTGGCCTTTGGCTAATCTTCTAAAGGGGAAGTTACTGGAAAGCTTTCAGATGGCTAAACACTTTGGACTGAAATATTGGCTGACTGATAATCATAAGACCCTGGAAAGAAGAACTGTTACAAAATACAGTTTTCAGTGGTGCTTTGATAATTGGAAACATATTTCATTACAAAACCATATATAAAGACAAGAACTACACAAGATTTGGTTGCTTGGATTTTAAGATGGGCTGGGTTGATAAAGCTAATTAAAGAAACTATGGTACTGGTGAAAAACTACTTAGAGGAGGGAGAGAACATGGATGTTGTATATTTATCTAAAAGTGACAGAAAACCACACTTAACACCTCCTGCTGAAGACCCCAGTGTGGAACATCAGAGATCTACAGGAACAATGAGTCAAGACAAAGCAAATACATTCCAGGAGAAAATATATGCAATGCTGCAACAGATTCAGATGACAATTGTCTTAAATCATGATGAGATTAAAAACAACTTTGATAATACAAATGTACATATCTCTAACCTAAACTCACAAACAACACTCAAAAAATGATAATAAGGAATGAACAAATAAATCAAACAATAGAATACAAATCAGAGGAAAATGATTTAAATATAGAAGCTACAAATGAAGAGAACTACAACTTAATACAAATAAAAGAAAATCTACAAAATTTTGCTACAACAAAGGAAATAAAAAAGATGTTTTATCTTCCAGGACTTCAAAACAAACTTGAAGACAAAAAAGACAATTTAATAAAATGGATTAAAGAGCTGTCAGGAGAATCATTAAAGCATGGGAGACAAAAAACAAAATGAATATTCTACTTAATTTGTATCTACAAAATACAACCTGGGAAGCTAAACCTACTGATTTGGAAAGCGACCTGGCAAAAAAAGATTAGAATTAGATTTAAGAAATGTGATTCAACTTACCAGATGGAATACTATATGACTAAACACTTGTTTGAATACGGTTAAAAATATAAAGTGGGTATAAAGAGGCCTTATAGTAAGATTACTAGATGGTGTACTATATGATTGTTTGAACATGGTTAAAATAATGCATAAAGCTTGGTCATAAAGGGGCCCTATAGAAAGAGGGATAAGATGTATAAGTAGTATAATACTTTTATAATATATGAAATGTAAAAATATTGAGATGATATATTTGAATGAAAAGTTTGGATATTCAAAGGAAATGCATTTTGAAAAAAATATGACCAATAAGAGTGGTTTCAATACTGACAGGACATATAATGACTTAATAAGATGACTTCTATAAATAGAATTGAAACATAAGCTGATTAGAAAAGATGTTATATGTTGATGTTATTGTTATATATATAAATACTAGAAAAATGTTTATACCCAACTCTGTATGTATTGAAAATGTTAAGAATTATATTGGTTTAATGTAGACAAAAGGAGAATATTACTGAAAGAAGAGAGGATCAAGGAAATATATTATCAACTAACATATTGATCAATTATAGAAATTAATTATTATTGTTTTTAAATATATGAACCCAGACAACATTGTTCACTAAGCACTAAAGATTGTTAGTGTGTGTGTGTGTGTGTGTGTGTGTGTATTCTGAGGTTTTTGCGGGTGTTTGTATGTAGATCTTTGGTCATTCGGGTTTTTCCCCACGTAGAATTGGAGGTATCAGGGCAACGTCTCGACAAAATCTCATCCGTCATCCTCAGGCTGGTGGCTTCAGCTTCATTCTTCTGGGAGAAGTGTGTGGTAGTGGCTGTTTTTTCTTCTTTTTTAAACTGCCAGAGGGGGTGTGGTCTGTGGGTGGAGGTGTGCTCTGATTGGGTGGGGGGTTAGCTGTGTTCTGATTGGGAGGGAGTGTGTTTTGAATGGGGGCTGTGTTCTGATTGGGTGCGGATGTGTTTTTATTGGGTGGGGATGTGTTTTCAGCTGCCAGCCTTAGACCTGGACTTGTGCTGCTTTTGTTTGGCTCCGTGTTTGTGGTGGTGCCATGTTTTTATAGTGGATGTCAGTTTGCTTATTGTGTGGTTTGGAGGGGTTTAAAGTGGCTGATGTTGTAGCTGTAGTTAGGTTTCTGTTTTGTGATTGTGTGTCGTTATTGTTGTGGGTTCAGATTTGCTTTTTGAATGGTTGTGTGGTGGTGATGTCATGTGATGTTATCATGAGTTTGGGTCTGGTATCATTCTTGGCGGTTGGGACAAATCTGTCAATCAAGGCGGGTTTCCAAATGGCCACATGGCAAAGAAAAACTGGATGACTTCCTCACACACCTCAATAGCCTACACCCCAAAATACAATTCACCATGGAAACAGAAGCTAACAATCAACTTCCCTTCCTTGATGTCTTAGTCTACAAGAAATCCAACGGCTCCCTAGGACACACTATCTACCATAAAAAACACACACAAACCGCTATCTGAACGCACTCTCACACCACCACCCAGCACAAATCAACTCCGTAGCCAAGACACTCATCTCCAGAACAAAACACCTAGCTGACGAACAACACCTAAAAACCGAACTACACACTCTCACTAATGTACTAACAGCCAATGGATTCCAAAGAAACATGATTACCAACTTAATCCAAAGAGAGACACCCACAAAAACCCAAGACAGAGAACAAGAAAATGGCAAAGCCCTCCTCCCATACTTAAAAAGGACCACAGACAGAATCAGCAAGATCCTCCAAAAACACAACATCAAAACATCATTCTACACAGACAGAAAAATATCCACAATCCTCAGAAACCCCAAAGACATAATTGGGTTAGAAAACCAAGGAGTATACAAAATCCCATGCACCACCTGCCCCACCACATACATCGGACAGACCAACAGAAGAATAAGTGCACGCATTGAAGAGCATAGGAACTCACTCAGAAAGGTAGAACAAACTTCATCCCTGTTCCAACACTTTAAAGCCACGGGACATGAAATTGATTTAAAAAAAACCAAAACTATTGCCAAAATTGAACATTTTAATAACAGAATAATCAGAGAAGCCATTGAGATAGAAAAACGGCCCCACAGCATGAACAAACGAGATGATACCTCTCGCCTACCAGCCATTTGGAAACCCGCCTTGATTGACAGATGAGTCCCAACCACCAAGAATGATACCAGACCCAAACTCATGATAACATCACATGACATCACCACCACACAACCATTCAAAAAGCAAATCTGAACCCACAACAATAACAACACACAACCACAAAACAGAAACCTAACTACAGCTGCAACATCAGCCACTTTAAACCCCTCCAAGCCACACAATAAGCAAACTGACACCCACTATAGAAACATGGCACCACCACAAACACAGAGCCAAACAAAAGCAGCACAACTCACCAGTTCAGGTCTAAGGCTGGCAGCTGAGACCAGCCCATCCACTCAAAACACATCCAATCAGAACACAGCCCCCATTCAAAACACACTCCCACCCAATCAGAACACAGCTAACCCCCCACCCAATCAGAGCACACCTCCACCCACAGACCACACCCCCTCTGGCAGTTTAAAAAAGAGGAACAAACAGCCACTACCACACACTTCTCCCAGAAGAACAAAGCTGAAGCCACCAACCTGAGGATGACGGATGAGATTTTGTCGAGACGTTGCTCTTATACCTTCAATTCTATGTGGGGAAAAAACCCGAATGACCAAAGATATATATATATATATATATATATATATATATATATATATATATATATATATATGTATGTATGTATGTATGTATGTATGTATGTATGTATGTATGTATGTGTTTTCTGAGGTTTTCGTGGGTGCCTGTATGTGGATCCTTGGTTTTTCGGGTTTTTCCACAAACCACAAACACGAAGCCGAACAAAAGCAGCACAACTCACCAGCTCAGGTCTGGAGCTGGCAGCTGAGACCAGCCCATCCACTCAGAACACCCGCCCCACCCAATCAGAACACACCCACCATTCAAAACACACTCCCACCCAATCAGAACACACTTGGTCCCCTACCCAATCAGAGCACACCTCCACAGAACACACCCCCTCTGGCAGTCTAAAAAAGAGGAACAAACAGCCACATGCTTCTCCCAGAAGAAGGAAGCTAAAGCCTGATGATGACGGATGGGATTCCGTCGAAACGTTGCGCCTACACCTTTAGTTCTACGCGGGGAAAAACCCGAAAAACCAAGGATCCATATATATATATATATCCCCTTCAAGGATTACTGCCTTGTCATGGCGAAGGGGCTTGCGTAATTCAATGAAGCTATGAGCTATGCCGTGCAGGGCCACCCAAGACAGAAAGGTCATAGCAGAGACTTCTGACAAAACATGATCCACTGGAGAAGGAAATGGCAAACCACTCCAGTATCTTTGCCATGAAAACCCTATGGACAGTACCAAAAGGCAAAACGATATGACGCTGGAAGATGAGCCCCTCAGGTTGGAAGGCATCCAATATGCTCCTGAGGAAGAGCAGAGGGCTAGTACTAGTAGCACCAGAAAGAATGAAGCAACTGGGCCAAAGCCGAAAGGACGCTCAGCTGTGGATATGTCTGGTGGTGAAAGGAAAGTCCGATGCTGTAAAGATTTTTTCTCCACCTGGAATGTAAGATCCATGAATCAAGGAAAGCTGGACGTGGTCAAACAAGAGATGACTAGACTAAACATCGACATCTTAGGTACCAGCGAACTAAAATGGACAGGAATGGGTGAATTTAATTCAGATGACCATCAGGTATACTACTGCGGGCAAGAATCCCTCAAAAGAAATGGAGTAGCCTTCATAGTCAATAAAAAAGTAGGAAAAGCAATACTGGGATACAATCCTCAAAAGGACAGAATGATCTCAGTTCGAATCCAAGGCAAACCATTCCAACAGTGCTGAAGAGGATGAAATTGACCGGTTCTATGAAGCCGTACAGCACCTTATAGAAGTAACACCCAAAAATGATGTCCTTATCATCATGGGGGATTGGAATGCTAAAGTAGGAAGCCAAAAGATAACCGGAATAACAGGCAAGTTTGGCCTTGGAGTACAAAATGAAGCAAGGCACAGGCTGACAGAATTTTGTCAAAAGAATATGATGGTGATAGCAAAAACTCTTTTCTAACAACTCAAGAGACGGCTCTACACATGGACATCACCAAACGGTCAACACAGAAATCAGATTGACTATGTGCTCTGCAGCCAAAGATGGAGAAGCTCTATACAGTCAGTAAAAACAAGACCAGGAGCTGACTGTGGCTCAGACCATGAGCTTCTCCTTGCAAAGTTTAGGCTTAAATTAAAGAAAGTAGGGAAAGCGCTAGGCCAGTCAGGTATGAATTAAATCATATCCCTGTTCAATATACAGTAGAGGTGACAAATAGATTTAAGGAATTAGATCTGATAGACAGAGTGCCTGAAGAACTATGGACAGAGGTTCACAACATTGTACAACAGGTAGCAACCAAAACCATCCCAAAGAAAAAGAAATGCAAGAAAGCAAAATAGCTGTCTGAGGAAGCTTTGCAAATAGCTGAGGAAAGGAGGGAAGTGAAAGGCAAGGGAGAAAAAGAAAGATATGCCCAATTAAATGCAGAATTCCAAAGAATCGCTAGAAGAGATAAGAATGCCTTCTTAAATGAACAATGCAAAGAAATAGAAGAAAACAATAGAATAGGGAGGACCAGAGATCTTTTCAAGAAAATTGGAGAGATGAAAGGAAAGTTTCATGCAAAAATGGGCATGATAAAGGACCAAAATGGCAGGGACCTAACAGAGGCAGAAGAGATTAAGAAAAGGTGGTAAAATTACACAGAAGAACTATACAAGAATGAGCTTAATGTCCCTGATAATCACAATGAGGTGGTCACTGACCTCGAGCCAGACATCCTAGAATGTGAAGTGAAGTGGGCCTTAGAAAAGCTGAGCAACAACAAAGCTAGTGGAGGTGACAGTATTCCAGCTGAGCTATTCAAAATCTTAAAAGACGATGCAGTAAAAGTGCTATACTCAATTTGCCAGCAAATTTGGAAAACTCAACAGTAGCCACAGGATTGGAAAAGATCAGTTTACATTCCAATTCCAAAGAAAGGCAGTGTCAAAGAATGTTCAAACTATCGCACCATTGCACTCATTTCTCATGCTAGTAAAGTTATGCTTAAAATTCTACAAGCTAGACTCCAGCAGTATGTGGATCAAGAACTACCAGAAGTACAGGCAGGATTTCGAAGAGGCAGAGGAACTAGAGATCAAATTGCTAACATACGCTGGATCATGGAGAAAGTTAGAGAGTTCCAGAAAAACATCTACTTCTGCTTCATTGACTATGCTAAAGCCTTTGATTGTGTGGATCATAACAAACTGTGCCAAGTCCTTAAAGAGATGGGCATACCAAACCACCTTATTTGTCTCTTGAGGAAACCTATATGTGGGCCAAGAAGCAACAGTGAGAACTGGACACGGAACCACTGATTGGTTCAAAATTGGGAAAGGAGTCCGGCAAGGCTGTATACTGTCGCCTTGCCTATTTAACTTATATGCAGAGCACATCATGAAAAAGGCAGGGCTAGATGAATCAAAAGTTGGAATTAAGATTGCTGGAAGAAACATCAACAACCTAAGATATGCAGATGATACCACTCTAATGGCAGAAAGTGAAGAGGAACTAAAAAGCCTCTTGTTGCGAGTGAAGAAGGAGAGTGCAAAACTTGGGTTGAAACTAAACATTAAGAAAACCAAGATCATGGCATCTGGCCCTCTCAATTCCTGGCAAATAGATGGGGAAGAAATGGAGGTAGTGACAGATTTTATTTTCCTGGGCTCCAAGATCACTGCAGATGGGGACTGTAGCCAAGAAATTAAAAGATGCTTGCTCCTGGGGAGGAAAGCCATGGCAAATCTAGACAGCACACTAAAAAGCAGAGACATCACCCTGTCAACAAAAGTGAGTATAGTCAAGGCTATGGTCTTCCCAGTTGCAATGTATGGCAGTGCAAGCTGGAACATAAGAAAGGCTGAGCACCAAAGAATTGAAGCCTTTGAACTATGGTGCTGGAGAAGACTCCTACGAGTCCCTTGGACTGCAAGGTGATCAAACTGGTCAGTCCTAGAGGAGATCAACCCTGACTGCTCTTTAGAAGGCCAGATCCTGAAGCTAAAACTCAAATACTTTTGCCACCTAATGAGAAGGAAGGACTCACTGGAGAAGAGCCTAATGCTGGGAAAGATTGAGGGCAATAGAAGAAGGGGACGACAGAGAATGAGGTGGCTGGATGGAGTCACTGAAGCAGTAGGCGTGAGCTTAAATGGACTCCAGAAGATGGTAGAGCACAGGAAGGCCTGGAGGAACATTGTCGATAGGGTCGCAATGGGTCGGACACGACTTCGCAACTAACAATAATATATATAATCTCAGATAAAGGGTATGACTGACTGATGAGAATATAAACAAATGGCCATATCAGCCTCCCAAAATTCTTTATTAGCAATTTGAATAATTTGCACAAATAATGAGCTGTCATAGTTGACTATATCCTGTGGATAAGCCTTGAGACAGGCCAAAGCAGGAATGAAAGAGTTAATTAGCAAGGTGCTTTCCAAAAAAGCCTTGACAAAATACTTAACATATATTTGCCTTGCCTTCTGCTAATAAAAAGAGAGAAAGAACCTGTGGCTCAGCAAGTTAAAACAACTGCCTAATATACAATCAGCCCAGGTTCGAATCTCAGATAAAGGGTATGACTGACTGATGAGAACATAAAGAGTTCGAAATGGCCATATCAGCCTCCCAAAATTCTTTATTAGCAATTTGAATAATTTGCACAAATAATGAGCTGTCATAGTTGACTATATCCTGTGGATAAGCCTTGAGACAGGCCAAAGCAGGAATGAAAGAGTTAATTAGCAAGGTGCTTTCAAAAAAAGCCTTGACAAAATACTTTATATATATATATATATATATATATATATATATATATATATATATATATATATATATAATTGTTAGTTGACCAGTATACCAGTATATATTGACCAGTATACCCCTATCACCCTTTGTATTTTCTTTCCTTCAAGTTCTTCTTAGAGAAAAGGATTAAAGTCCTGCAGTCCCCTCTTTAACAAGTGATTTACAGTGATTTATAGCAGAGCAGGTTATTTTAACCTTCTGGGTTCAGGATAAATCCTTCTTACAGTGTTGAAAGAGCCAGCAGCATTATGCAAATCAGATGGAAGTACATTGATTCACTGAGCTAGTACATATATTATAGCTTTTGAATAAATTCCTCATACAGGATCATTTGAAGAAAACATTATTAACCTTTATGTTTGGTTACCTGGAAAGAGCTGAACAGTGCTATGATGGTTGCTTTTACAGTTTTGGCTTTTGTAGCTCCATCTGGGTAAATCACAGCAGATGGTTCCCAAGTGTACTCGGAGGAAACTGTTTGCTTTCTAATTTTCAGCCAGGGAAGGTTTCTGTATTCTTTTAAAGCTTCAATTCATCATTCCCTCTCTTGCTCCTGACAAATACCGGGCTCTTTTTTTTTCCTGCCCTTTTGGAAAATTATTTTTGAAACTCTCTCTGTCTCTCTCTCTCTCTCATGAAGTGAGGAAATAATTCAGGCTTGAATCACAGTAGACGTAGTCAGACCATAGTCAGAGAAAGAGAGACTGCTTTTTTCCCCCCTTAAAAATGACTCATTTGTGTGCAAAATTAAGCCCCATTCATACCAATCTCTTTGAATGGGGAGCATTTATCCTTCATTTCAGGTAGAGTTTGCTGATGACAGAATTGCCAGGGGATCCATATTCAAGTAATATGATTAACTCCATAACTCCATGTAATAAAGTAGCTTTGGGTAAACGTAAATGGGTTCCTTCTCTGGATGAGGGAGATCTTGGTCAAATTATCAGACTGAAATACCCCTCAAAATAGCTATGACTATCACTCTTTCAATTTTCTCCAACGGCTTCGATAATACGAGATTGAATGGCTGAAATCAGCTATCAGATGTTGCTTTTAGAAAGATAAGCTGGGGAGAAAAAGATGATGAGTGAGATTGGTAAGCTATTTTCTGGGCTTCTGCTAGTTAAGGATGTGCTGTGTTGATAATGACCTTATCGATCAATGGCAAAAAATGAATGAAACACTTCTGAGAACTTTGTATGATTAATAGTCTCCAAACCATTCCAAAAGTATCAGTAATGATCCGCTAGCTGTGTATCTAAAATGTCTGAAGTATTTCCCTGCCCTTAGTTTTTAGCAAGGATAAAGGGGGGGACTCTACTTCAATAGGAAATTAAGCAAATTTGGACAATATATTTATATATACAGCCCATCGCTAAAAACTGTTGAATAAATCTTAAAGTATGTTTATTTTATTTCACACTGTTACAGTAATTATGTTTTGAATTGATTTTTAAACTGCTCATTTTAGAAGTACAAAGGTAGATTTAACTGAATAATTTTATGTGCAATGATATTTTTTCATCAGGAAATCTCTACACTATTATAGTTGTCAATATGCCTTTAAGCACTGTTTTGACATTTGTATGAAAATGGAAGCAAATTGCAAAAGAAATATTTTATCACAAATATTTTGTTTATATATCTAACATCCCCTACATTATTCTTCTAATAATAAAGATAATTCCAGAAATTCAAGTGGTTCTTTCCTGAATTTGCCAGCCTCAAAAGCCTTGCCAATATCTAAAAACATAGGGATATGTATAGATTTTAATTTAACTACAATCAAAGAATATTACGGAAGCTGACTTCTGGCTTTGTGCAGTAGTGCAGCAGCCGATGGATCACGGGGCTCTGCACCCTGTGGCTGATTTCTGCCTGCCAGGGGACCCTAAATGGGCCTCAAGTTGCCCTGTAGAGGCAACATAGAAGGGGGGAAGTCCCACCGATTGCGGAGAGATGGTGGTTGATCTGATTGGTTTGGAAAAAGCCCTCCAGAAACTGACAGGAGAAGAGGCTAGCTTAACTTCTGAGTCTAGCCCAAGCTAAAAGCAACCAAAGTACAAAAGTACTACTCTAAGCTGACTGTAAACAAAGTGTTTGGAACGGGGTAAGAACAGTGATTTTCTCTTTTCTACTTGGAAATTGATTTCCTGGGGGGGGAAAAAGAGAAAGAAAGAAAAACCTCCAAAAGCAAAAAGCCTCCAAAAGTGAGAAGAAGGGGGACCTTTTCCCCACTCTCCTGCAGATGAAAGCAACAAATTAAACTTTTCAAGGGGAATAGAAATATATTGAAATGAAAAGAATATAAGACTTAGTTTGGATAAGTTTGAAATTGATGGAATCTGTTCAGATTTTCCTTTTATATCATGAAAGTAGAAGTAAATGATTGTCTATTACTGAAAGAACTGGTGCTGATATCTAGTGGTGGATGAAAATATACAACAGCAGCTGCTCTATTACATGGACTGGCAAGGCCTAGGAAAAGATGAATTTGACTTTGACCTTCAATGTCTTAATAACAGAACAGCTATGATAAAAAGAAAAAGAAAAAAAGAAAACAATTTGGGCTTTCTACAAAGTGAGAATTATAAACTCTAAAAAAAAAAGGAATCGACCTTTCTGGATTACAAATACTAACTTAACTGTGACTCTAAAGCTGTTTGCAGAGAAAGGAAAACCCTGAATTTTGCCTATTGTGGAAAACCAGAGATCTGCAGAAAGAATATACCAAGAAAAAACAAATACTTTCCAGAAGAAGATCTATGAAATGTTGCAACTAATCCAAACAATAATCTCAAACCACAAGGAAATTAAAAATAACCTTGAAAATTTAAATGAACACATCTCCAATTTAACTTTACAACATAAAAATTCTCAGAAAATAAAAATAGAGAGTGAGCAGCAAAAACAGAAAACTGAATATGAGACAGAGGAGAGAGATTTCAAGATGGAATTAACAATATAAGGAAGTATGACTTAACCCAGATGGGAAAAAATTACAGAAAACTCTGGACATGGAAAAGACAAACTACACTTTAAGATTACAAAATAAGTTTTGGCAAAATGGATTTTGCCAGGAGAATTATGAGAACTTGAGAGACAAAAAATAAAACTAAAATCAAGAAGAAAGAAAGAAAAGAAAGAAGAAAGAAAGAAAGAAAGAAAGAAAGAAAGAAAGAAAGAAAGAAAGAAAGAAAGAAAGAAGATTTTCAGTGAATATGAAGAGGCAAAACCTTCCTATAAAAATATCTTACCTGTTTTCCTTTTTGTACTTCAACAACATTTATAAGATTATGGGAAGATTCTTTGATTTAATGAAGCATATTGAACAGGAAAGATGTTGGGCAAAAAAAAGGCTAAAGTGAGAATTAAGAAATTAGATGATAGGAATAGGGAATATTTAAAAATTAAACATTTGTTTGAATACAATTAAAGAAAGATTTTGAATATAAATGAAGATTAGTTTAAGAGGGATGAACCCCTCAAGTAATATAGTATGCCTTCTTTCTTTTTAGGGACGCGGAGGCTCAGTGGGTTAGGTTGCTGAGGTTGTCGATCAGAAGGTCAGCAGTTTGGCGGGTCGAATCTCGAGTGCTGCGTAACAGAGTGAGTGCCTGTTACTTGTCCCAGCTTCTGCCAACCTAGCAGTTCAAAAGCACGTAAAAATGCAAGTAGAAAAATAGGGACCACTACAGTGGGAAGGTAACAGTGTTCTGTGCGCCTTTGGCGTCTAGTCATGCTGGCTACATGACCACGGGACGTCCTCGGACAAGTGCTGGCTCTTCGGCTTTGAAACGGAGATGAGCACCGGCCCCTAGAGTTGGAAACGACTAGCACGCATGTGTGGGGGAACCTTTACCTTTACCTCTTTCTTTTTTCTTTTGTGTTTAGTTTTTTGACATGAGAAATATAAAAATGTTGGGATATAAAAGAAATGTTTTCTCTGTTTTGTCTTTTTTTCTTATTTTTCTTTAAGATATGAGAAATGTAAAAATGTGATGGCTTGTATGAGAAAAAAGACTTAAATACTTAAGTGTAACTACTTTTGAGAAATTCTTAACCAGTAAGAACACTTTGAATATTGTGTGGAAAACAAATTTAAATAAGAATGTAAACAGGATTTATGATGAGGAAAACAAGATGAGCAATGAAAAAAGCTTTATATTGATGAGGTTATTATTTCCAGAAACATGAGGAAAATGTCATTTATTTAAATAAGAACTGTATTAGTTTAAGGTTGGCAAAAGAGAATATTATTGGAAGAAGAGGAAATTAAGCAAAGCTATTATATGGACTATAGAATTATAGAAATTAATTATTGATCTTTTTTAAAACACTAACCCATACAACATGCTATTTACCAAATATTAAGGTGTATGTTAAAAATCAATAAAATATTTTTTTAAAAAAAAAGAATATTATGGAAGCTGGTGAACTGCCAGTTAGGTGCCACTTCCCATTCAGTATGGATTGATATTTTTTTAAAAAAAATCCAAATGCATTAAGTCTCCACAGATGGTGTAGGAGAGTTAGCAAAAAAATTTCCAGAGTGATCTAAAACTGCATAGCTGTGTTTGTAATCTCCATATGCATTATTACAACATATTTGATCATTCTTCACTATGTGCTTTCTTGCTTAGTGTATATTCCATGACCAAATATTTTACAATTATCTTAAGAATCTGTTGAATTTTTTTCCCCATACAATATCCCTTTTTATAAATATGACAGGTTTATTCTCCTCCCTAGCTTCTTTCTTAGTAGTTCCTCATGGCCCATTTACTGTATCTACCAGGGGTTACCTTCCTGGGTGCCTACCACCTAACTCTTGTATGAGAGATAAATAGGGCACTCTCACTTCGTGTTACATTTCTGGTAATTAAAAAAAATAACAATGCTAAAATTCAAAATAATTTAGATAATGCCATCTCCTGGCATTGTGCCATAGGAAGGCAGTGAGGAGAAGTCTCAGCATCTTCTCTCTCCCTTCGGAATGCTTTCAGAAGAAAAATAATCCTCACTACAATCAAATTTCACTGTTTAAAAAAAGACAATATGTAAAATAAACACAAATTATTAAAAAAAATACAACCATTCAGTGTGGAAGAAAATAATCACAGAACTGCTCAGATAACAATAATATGCTAATTTGCATATAAGTTAAGGAAGAAAGTGCAGTGCTCTAGACTGACCACAAATAAGAAGCCTGGAGAACATTAAGGCTTTAAGATTAGATCTTCATGGACATATGAAATAAAGGCTGAATACAAAGCACCCTACTTGTATGGAGGGTCGAATCCCAAGTGCCGCATAACAGAGTGAGCGCCTGTTGCTCGTCCCAGCTTCTGCCAACCTAGCAGTTCGAAAGCACGTAAAAATGCAAGTAGAAAAATAGTGACCGTGGGAAGGTAACAGCGTTCCATGTGCCTTTGGTGTCTAGTAATGCTGGCCACATGACCACAGAGATGTCCTCGGACAAGTGCTGGCTCTTCAGCTTTGAAACAGAGATGAGCACTGGCCCCTAGAGTCGGAAACGACTAGCACGCATGTGCCGGGGAACCTTTACCTTTACCTTACTTGTATGGAAAGAGAAAGAAAATGAGACACAGATAACAAAAGTCAAAAACACTCCAGTTTTTTCCAATGGGATACATACCAACAGATACCAAAAAGAAGTTAGCGTGTGCTTCATTGATTATAAAAAAGGCATTTGTTTTTTATAAAGTTTTTATTAATTTTTTCATACAATTCAGTAGTACTTATTCAACAAACATGTTGTCTGAGTTTATCATTCACTAATTTGATTGTGTTGATAACATAACATTGTAGAATGTACTTATAAAAATGGAAGAAGTGTACAAGAAACACTCACACTTCTCATGCAAAAACCTATCTACAGGTCAGGAAGCCATAGTCCAGACAGAACCAGAGATAAAAGAGTATAACTCCAGGTTGGCAAATGAGGTAGACAAGGCTGTATAATCTCCACTGATTTATCCATCTATATGTTGAATAATTGATACAAATTGGTTTAAAACTGGAGAAAGAAATATCACTAGCCTGTGCTAGACTGATGACAGTAATAAGTGTTGATCTGCAAGCCTCTAGTAATGAAAGTCAAGGAGCATAGTGAAAAAAATAGGATTACCGTAAATGCAAAGAAGACCACACTAGTGACAAGCTGTGTACAGCAACCAGCCTCAAAACTGACAGTGAAAACTTTGAAGCAGTGAATGCATTCTACCTTTTAGGAATGACTAGGTACTATAAAAAACCAGCAATCAAGAGATAAGCCAAAGATCACACTTGGAATAGTAGCAAAACCTTGTAACACAAGGGTGTCAAACTGCCGGCCCGTGGGCTGGATGCATCATGTCAAAACCGCACCCACCCCAGCTCGGTCAATGGGGGAAAAAGTCACGATACGTCGCGACATGTCACGTTGACACTGCGAGTTTGACACCCCTGTTGTAACAGGTATGCATACTCTGGGACGTTTCTATACCTACAAAGATCAGAAGTCTACCTGGTGTTTTTTTTTTCCTGTGACAGTCTATGATCTATAATCAAAAAAACAAAGAATGACTCATTCCCAGAGTTCTCATATGAGGCACAAATAACCAGGCTCAAATTATCATATCTTGCACACATTATGCAAAAAAAAGTATTTCTCTTGAGCACTCTACACAGGTAATCTTCAGGTAATATGATACAAACTGTTAAGTGAGCTATGCCTGGTTTTATGACTTTTTGCCATGGTGATTAAGTGAATCATATGGCCATTAAGCAGATCCAGCTTTCCCCCCCTGACTTTGCTTATTGGAAGCCCCCCCCTCAAATGATGATCATGTGACCCAGGGGTGCTGCAACCATCACCAATATAGGATGGTTGTGCCTGAATTTTGATCATATGACTGTAAGGATACTATGAGGTTCATAAGTGTAAGGATAGCTCACAAATAACTTTTTTTCAGTGCCATTGTAACTTCAAATAGTTGTAAGTCAGTTGTAAGTTGAAGACTACTTTTAACGAATGAAGACGAATATACGTCTCCCAGGATAATGCTGCAGGGTCCAATCTGGGTCTGTCATTGGGACAAGAGGATTAGTCTTCCGAGCTTTTGGACTTGTTCTGGCATCCATCCTCAGGAAAATTCTGCTAGAGAGAAAAGTCTGCTAGAGAGAAGTTCCCTGAGTATTTTCTCCAAAATGAGCCCTAAAGCTTGAAGGACTAAACTCCTGGTCCCAGTGACAGACCCTGATTGGACCCTGCAACTACTTGTAACACTGGGAAAGGTGAAAGGAAAGAAGAAAAAAAGAGAGAATGACCAGCAGTCAAATGAATGAGCTCTGTTGCAGTAACAATGAATGCATCGTTGGAAAAGCTGAATGACCAGTTGCATTAGATTATCCTGGAGAAAAAAAAATGTATCTCTATGGTGGCTAAGAGATTACATTATTTTGGTGGCTTATGAGAAATCGATCAAAAAGTGCACTATCCACCAAGTTACGTTATTGATCAACTCTGAAAGGGTTTTTTGGACTTGTGGAAGAATTCAACTTAGAACATAGATGAAGCTGAGCAAAGAGATTATTATTGGCTACTGCCCATGATACGACGATCACATCTGGAATGGATACTGAAATAGACTGTTGATTGCTCAGGGAAATACTTTTATAGCTTCAAGATATGTTTTTCTTGAACCCAGTGACCACTTTTGCAGACAAATTAATTACTACTCTTTGCAAGTTCTTAAATTTCTCGTTTTACTGCAGTTTTTGTGAGAGAGCATGGATCCAGTTTCTATAAGTGCAAGACTCTGTGTCCTTAAGTGGGGTATCATTATGATTCATACAAGATTTCACCTTTTTTAAAATGGAAGATATTTCACACACAGTACTGCAGCACAATGTTTTCCACAATCCATTAGCCCAAAGAGCACAGAGAAACATTGCAGTTCCACAGTGTTCACCATGTTGTCTTTTGTGAATGTAAACCACAGACAAATAATAAAGTAATGGAAATCTTAGACTGAATAATAATATCATAAGGAATTTTGTTTACGATGGAAACAGAAACCCACAAGAGTGATGCAAGACAGCTTTTGTGGGTGCCCAACTTTATAAAGTTTTTGATGAGTTTTACATTATTCTATTCAGTTACCAATAAGGGTATTATTAGAACACCACGGAGCTTGATGTTTGCAGTGAGTAACTCTAAACCATATTTTGTGATGTTTCCCTACAAAGAACTTGCCTGGTAGAAAAACTCTGCAATTGGATATATGGTAATAGAGATCAGACCAATGGTATCAATCTATGTCTGAGCATAATAGTTTCCTATTCCCATTGTAATGCTGAGAATTGGAATTTACAACACTGGGTTCAGCTTTGTTTTTGTTTTTGCTTTGTTTTGCTTTGTTTAAACAATGGTTTTCCATTTCTGATTACCATAACTAGTAATTTCTAAAACCAAATCAGACTCACAAGTACAAGTACAATTTCTTCTAGGCAATTACACTGTACACAAGACAGTTGAAGAAATGGACCACATCTTCTTCAAATGAGATAAAGTAGATACATTGAAATCAGTGTAAACAAACATCTGGCCAGGAATTCTGGATAGGCAGTTCTTAGGTGAAATGGGACAACTTGCCCCAGCCAACCCACTGTGGCCAGCTTGCCATGGCCAATTCACAGTGGCCAACTTGTCATGGGACAACTTGCCGCAGATAATTCAAAAATTCAATTTAATTATTTATTTAATTATTTTAATTCTTGTCATTCACTTTTCATTTTGTCCCTCCTTTGGAATCCTTTCTTTAATGATTCTATTCCACTATTTCTTCGATTTTACTGTAACTCTTGTCCCATGGCGAATTGCCCCACGGCGAGTTGACCATGGCAAGTTGGCCATGGTGAGTTGGCTGCATCGAGTTGTCCTAGACATGTTTTGGGAAGGTGGACTTCTAATTTAGTGATGGACCCATTTCAATCCAATTAACCTTTAGGTGGAGGCTAGGACCACTGGAGTGCATGATCTCATAGTGCTGATGGTAAATATCATAATCCATAATCTGGTAGTGGATGAGCAGGCAGATCTAATGTGTATTAGTGAGACCTGGATGGATATGCATGGTGATATGGATCTCTTAAAACTGCCCCTTCAGCAGCTTTAGTACAAAGGCTGGGGTTTTTTTTAGTAGGAATGTTGATCTCTGAAGATGCTTTATCTGTGACAAGGAATTCTCCTTCTGAGGTACAATGAATGGATTCCAAAGTGAAAAATTGGGGTACCTTGGTGTACCAGCTGCCCTACTGTTTGTCAGTATCCCTCTTTATATTTCTGACATGGTCTTCAGGCTGGTGTCGAAGACCTCCTCTCTACAGGTTTTGAGAGACTTCATCCTCGATGCCCAAGAGAGCTGAGGAGTCCAGGGCCCTCATAGAAACCATGGGTTTATTCCAAGTACTCTCTGGGAGAAAACAAATAGCAAATATAGTGCACAATGGAATTCACCTTTGCCTCAGAGCATTTATTTTGTGAACTAGATTTGTGCATGCTTCCGTCTCTCTTTCATTGTGATCAAATCACTAAGATCTGTGGGTGGCACAGTGTAATACAGCTAATTAGATTGCAGGCTAATTCTGCAGACTGCCAGGAGTTCGATTCTCACTGGCTCAAGGTGAAGTCAGCTTTCCATCCTTCCAGGGTCAGTAAAATGAGGACCCAGATTGTTGGCGGCAATATGCTGACTCTGTAAACCACTTAGAGAAGTGTGGAAAATAACTGGCAGGAGCAAGGAAGTTTAAAAATAAAATGTAGATACTTTTAGCATTATCATGTAATCATTGTTTTATTTTATAATCATTATTTTATAATCAATTGCCTGAGTAGATGCTTTATGTATATTGGGGGAAATTATAAGCCTCAAGTGAGGGGGGTGGGAAACAGGAGTTACAGTGGAGCCTGGTGTGAGTTATCATCTAGGAATTGTTTTTCTGTACCTTTTGGTGCCTGGTACCACTACTTGGTCTGGAAGGTGTAGAAGATGGAAGACATCCTTCCTCTAAGATTGCTAAGTGTCTTAATAAACAGGATAGGAGGGTAGGGATCTTATTAGTCTAATGTAAGCAAACAGGGGCGGAGATAATGTATTTTGGTTAGTTGCTTCTGATAGATTGTAACCTCCAAAGCCTAAGCCAATGGGGCCTTGGGGGGAGGGAACGGGGCGTCGTGATAGGGTGTATAAAACTGAACTATGAAACCATTGTAGGTGTGGCTAAACAGCGTGGCATACTGCGTTATGCTACTTGAGTTCACCGCACTTTGCAAACTGCTTTTTAAGGTGTTTTTTTTGTCAAACAATAAACTCTTTTCTGATTGCAACTCTAACTGATTGGATTTCTTTTAAAGTGTTTTAATTTTACAGCCAACAAAGTGATATATAAATCTAAATGCTATTGCTATTGCTACCAAATCAGATCAGTCCAGCTAAGACTGAATGCCATTTGTGACTTTCACAGACAAAACAGACCCATTCAGTTGTTCGGTCCAAAACATTTAATGCATTCAAAGGCCCATTAGTTTTCTAACTATCTGGCACTAAGTTTTTAACTAGACAGGTCAGTGATAACAGGCACTTAATAAGACTGCCCATTGGGGTCTCTCTCTGTTGGCCTCAAATTACTGATGATTTCCTGGAAATAAAGAGGCAGAAGTGATACCTGGAGTGACAGCAAAGGAAGATGAAAAGTAAAGTTGTTCATATATGGCCTGTAGTCCCTGTTCAAACATCTCTACTTTCCTTATTGAGTGGGTGGGCTATCATCCACCTTCCTTATTTACATGGCTAATTTCCCCTTAGGGAGGGGGAGAGGAATCAAGATCACACGCCAATTTGCACAGCATTTTGCTGATAAAACTTATAAAATCTCCAAAATCTTCACCCTTCGTGGGCCACTCCAAGGAATGACTGGTGTAACAATTGGCCATGTTTTCTGGAAATGCTTGTGATGTGCCAAGGATGCCCTCTGTCACCTATGGGCTTGATCCAAGCCCTTCTTGGCACTTTAGGGCAGATGTGCTCACCTGATCCAGAAGATTGTCAGAGTCTCACTGACTGAAACAGCCTTGAAGGAAGCTTCACTGGGCTTATTTTTATAAGGTTCTTCCTGGGTTCACTTCTTTTACAATCCTTTATGGAAGGTGGTTGAGCAGATGGGTGAAGTGGGAAGTCAACTGTGGAACAACCTGTGATTATCTGGGGCTCGTTCAGTCAACAATTCACCAATAGGTACAGGATGGAGATACCTCATCTCCTGTTCTGAGGAATAACTGTTTGTTGATGTATGCTGCAGACAGTTTGCTAATAGTCTTTCATAATAGGAAATGACATTGCAGCAAGAGAGATTAATTATTTTAAATAGGAGTGGACAATGAAGTTCAGTTTAAGCCAACTTGGAGTTCAAAAATGTTTTTTTATAGTTGCAGCCAAAATGTAAACTATTGGCACCTTAATTACACATGTATCAGATTCTGAACAATTATCAGAGAGATATTTCATTGAACTAGGCCTCTTAAAGTGGTTTGTGATTTTCGATCAGTTTGGTACCTCCTCTAAAACTTCTCAGGAACTCCCTATTTAAGCTTAAGTTATTTAAACTATGCAAAAAAGCATCATGGGCTATGCTGTGAATTTTATAAAATCATTAAGGTCAGATATTAATTTTAAGCATGAATTATTGAGAACATTACTGAACTTTTGCTATGCGTTGGCAGATTAGCAAACCGCAAGCAGCACACGATCAAACGTGGCTGTGCTACTATGCAGGGCTCTTGAAAATAATTTGACAATTGTCAGAAGTGGATTGGATTTTACTAGAAGAAAAAGACTGCACTTTTGGCAGTTTTACGATGCCATCAATGGATCTACCAGAAAGTTTTGGCACTAAGGAGAGGTATTTTGTGTACTGGAAAATCAATCTATAGTTTGCATAGGAGATTCTGGAGAGAACATTCCATTACTTGGGGTTTGACATGGCTCCTCCTCAGACTTATAAAATCCTTGTATCACACAGGCTGCACGTCACTTCACCAGTCTGGCTTAGCAAAGAGGCTTGAAAAAGCTGCAGGGATATCTCTAAGAAGCCATCCGGGTGCAGTGAAGGGACTCATCAGGATATCTGTATCTCTTCCATCTCACAAGGAAAATATTGTAGCACTGCTATCTGCATTATTATATTTGCATAAACATTTTTGCAGGGATAAGAGGCTCTGTGAAAACAAAACCAGGTGACCCATGGAGAGAAGCAACTGTATCCCAATCAGCAGGAGATCCTGTGAGTTCTACATTTCGCAAAAAAATGAGAATTGGAACTTTGCAACTGCTGTATTTGGTCACCTATGCTATTTTGCTCATCCAGTCAGAATAATATGTTATGAGTCTTTGGAGAGCGATAGCCATAAGAGGGGCAGAGTGCATCTTGGTGGCCCACAGCAAGAGGCTAAAGACAACAGACTCTTCTCTCTCTGCATGGCATTTAAATTTCATTTTTAATGTGTGCCATTGTGCCCACAGGGGAAAAATGACAATAAAGGTTAACTATTCATTCGTCTATTTATCCAGTGTCATGGCTCCATCGGGGCCCGGTTTGGAGGAGGAGTTGGAACCGGGAACATCTGACAGGGATGGCATATGGAGAAGTCTGGCATGTTTGGGGAGGCCAGGGTCTGAGGACAATGCTGTCCCAAGCTCCTCAGGCATTGGGAGAGGTTCTCGACTGCCTGCCTTCACAGACACAGGAGAGGGACAGCTGCTGACAGGCAGTGGTGCTGATAGGCAGCAGATCCCCTCTGATGAGGAATAGCTGCCTCCTCACTTGATCCAAGGGCACGGAGAGCAGAGCATACGCAAGCCCAGAGAAGGGCTGCAAGGCTACTCTGGAGAAGGCCGCCTCACCCCTCTTCACAAGGAACACTTGGAGTGGAGTGACTTAAGGAGAAGCTGTGGGGTGTTAGTCTTTGCCAGGAACAATTGTTTGTTCTAGCTTACACTCTCCTGGCTTTGCCTCGTGCCTTTGCCTTTTGCCTTGCCTAACCTTGAGGACTACTTTCTGCCTTTTGGCTTGGACCTTGCCCTTGACTTGTGGATTGCTGTTGGCCCTTTGCCTTGCCTAAAGACCTACCTGTTTGAACAAGCTGGCCTGGCCTGATGGGTGATGGGTTTGGGTTTTATTGTTTTTTATGTATTTTAACTTATTGTTATAGTTTTTGGGCATCTTGTTTAATCTCTTTTAACTTTTGTATTCTTGTTTTTTTAACATGTATTGCCCTGTTCACCGCCCTGAGTCTTTCGGGAGAAGGGCGGTATACAAATAAAATTATTATTATTATTATTATTATTATTATTATTATTATTATTATTATTATTATTATTATTATTATTATTATTATTATTATTATTTTCTTGCCTTGAACCTTGTCTTTGCCTTGAGGGCTGCTATTGGTTTTGGGCCTGGATTCTGCGTTGTGGACTCGCTTAGCTGGAAGGACTGGACTTGTCCTGTGAGTGTGCTCTTGCTCTGTGGATTTTATTTGTAGTATAGGGGCTGTCATTTGGGGGACTGCGGGTGGCTGTCTTCAGGATAGCATGTGGGTGGAGCTTTACCCATTGTTGGAAGGCCATTTGCTGGAACATTTATTGAGAGCAATAAAGGACTCTCTAGAGGCCTGCCTTGCCTTGACCAACTGGGTCGTAACAATCCAGTGTGACTTCCTTGTAACAGTACTGGGAGATGATTTTCATTCCACACCCTCCAGATACACTGGAGAACAGTCTCCATAAATTTAAATGAAATAGATGCTATATTGAATTATAGGATTATGCATAATTGTTATGGATAAATATTTATAACACATCTAGCAGATTCCAGGATGGGAAATTTTGTCATTGGAATAATGCAGGAAGGGTTGCAGTTCAGTGCTTTGCCTGAAAAATTATTTCTTTATTCTTTGGCCTATAAACTAGAAAAAGCCAACATTCAGCGGGCTCTGCTTTGGCACAGAGGACAACAGTGGATGTTACCTATTGCTGTTTGTCATTCTCAAATGTAAAATCCATTTTTTTTAAAAAAATACCCATCTTGGGGAAGAATTCCATAGAAAAAGTTATGCGCTGGAGTAAAGACATAAATTTTATTTGTTTACTTGTTTGCATCTCATCATTATTATTTCTACAAATAATTTAAGGCAGCGAACATATCCAACACACTTTCCTCCTCCTATTTTCTCTACAACAACACCTCTGTAGGTTTAGAACAATAAATATATTAGAAGATAATTGTGTACGCATTCTGTAAAACTACAGCTAAAAAAATCTTGGATGATAGCAAACCGAGAAAGTAGACAGAATTATTAGCAAGCTGTTAGGAATCTATTGAAGGCTTCAGATTCAGAACCTGTCATCTCAGTCTGATTCCCAACAAACCCAAATATGTGAATTGATGCCAGCCAAGGTACCATTGATCCCAACATTATTATCTCTTCCCCAAGCCAGCACATTTTTGCATCTGGAGACTGAAGTTGCTCTGATATGATTTCTTGTTTACTTGTTTTAGTCTAGATTGTACAAAGTCTGTTCACAAAATGCCATGGGAAATTGCATTCCTAATGTTCCTCAATATGCCAGCAAATTTCAGTGGCATGACTCCAAACAAAATTTGATCCATAAAGAAAAGGGGATTTGGGAGTGCACACAAGCTGTGGGGTCTGAGTCAGGTCTTCCCACTTGATTCTTCACCACTATGCTTCCAACATTTGATTTGAAATTATTTTGATGAATGAATTCAATTTGTGCTAACAATTTTGTAGCTTTAATTCTCTTGTATTGGTTTTGTATGCTTAACATTTGTCGTGCATCAGCATGCATCCATTATTTTGTGCATGCTGATGGGGTGGGGTGGAACAACTGAAAAAGTATCAGAAATGGTTGGTTTCTCCCCCTCCCCCAAAAGAAAACCAGTTTTATCAAGTGCACTAACTATGTATAAACAGGATTGGCTCAGAGGTATATATTATCAAAAGTGTCCGTTATCATTAGTTTAGTATAAAGGATTCAGATTCAAATCCCCATTCATCACAAAATTTACCAGCTGACTTGGCTAATTGCTATTCTGTATATCAGTATTTTGGGGGTAAAGGGGAAGGAGAAGAGTATGCCTGTTGCCTTGGGTTCTGGAGGCAAGCCATTACAGAAGTATCATAGATAATAATTTAAATGCATAATAAAAAAAGGAAGGAATAACATTTATTGCATTTACAGTATGTTTTTCAGAGTGATAAAACTAGTTATAAGCATAGCAGGTTATAGTTCACCATAGAGGAAATAAGAAATAAGCTTTAAAAATCCTTCAACAGCAAGCAAAAACAACTATGCATATCATCTAGAGGGGGCTTATCAAAGAAACAAGCAATAGCAATAGCAATAGCACTTAGACTTATATACCGCTTCACAGTGCTTTACAGCCTTTTAGAGTCAGCCTATTTACCCCAACAATCTGGATCCTCATTTTACCAACCTCGGAAAGATGGAAGGCTGAGTCAATCTTGAGCCAGTGAGGATTGAACTCCTGGCAGTCAGCAGAATTAGCCTGCAATCTTGCATTCTAGCCATTGCACCACCATGCCTCATTCAAGATAAGTCTCTTTCCAGAGTACCCATATTTCATGCTGTTCTTAATGATGAATCAGAAAGTGAGGCCATGGATACAGATATTAAAGTTTGTCAGGTTCATAGAAATAGAAATGGACTTCCCAAAAAAACCCAGATATCAACCATGTGTGTCTTTCAGTATCTTAAAATAGCTTTGAAAATAAGTGGGCAGCTGGTGTAGCAAGCATTAGATAGATGTAGCACAATCTGGATTGTTGGTTCCTGCAAATTCTCTAACAATTGTAGCTCACAGTCCATGGGAAGGTGCAGTCTGGAAGTATCAATATATTTTTCTCTGACTCCATCAATATATCACCCATTTCAGCATCTGCAAAATCATCCACGTGTTTTGGAGCAGAGAGGCAGATTCAATCTGCCGGTCCACCTATGTACCGTAGGATCCTCCTATGATATTCAAGTGTAGAATCTTCATGCATGTCTTCTGAATTCAAACTCATGTTCTCAGCATTCAAATACCAGCTGGGTACAGTGGAGAGTTAATGGATTGTTGAGATGAGCTTCCAAAATCTCAGACTAATGTAAAAATTTGTATCAGTATAGCAATAGCACTTAGACTTAATACACCGCTTCACAGTGCTTTACGGCCCTCTCTAAGCCGTTTACAGAGTCAGCCTATTGCCCCCCACCCCACCCCCCCAAAACAACCTGGGTCCTCATTTTACACACCTGGGAAGGCTGGAAGGCTGAGCCAAGCTTGAGTTAGTGAGGATATAAAAGATTTCATCTGAGAGCTTTCTCTCCACTCTCTTTTAAATGTGAAAATAATCTTCGGATACTCACAAATATTTAAGAAACATTTATATATTGTGAACTGTTGCAGCTTTTTATTTATTAATGGCACATTGATATTATTTGAGAAAAGTCATCTACTTTTATCCACTGGGGATGCAGTAGATGTCGTGCCCACACTGCCAATTTTATAGACTCATCTTTTCTGTTTTCTATCCAACACTTTTACAGTTGTTGTTTTTTTTGAACAACTGAATTTAAGAGTGTTCCTGATTTTATTAATGCTCAAGGAATTCACTCTGCGAGTTTTTAAACCAAAAAATTCTTAGCATTAATAATTCATAGCATTAAGCTTTGGAAGCTTTTCAGAGGATAACTCATGCTCATCTAGCTCCTAGCATTTGAATGTTAACAACCCAAAATAAAACTCTTTTTTTAACAATGGGAGATAATGGCCAGTCTCTAGAATATTTACATGAATCTGTTTCTCATAAATTAACCAAGACTGATGTTGTTATTGGCTATTCCTAATGCCAGAAGCTATCCAAAATTTCAGAGTAAGATTTTTCTCTAGAATTATAAATTAATGTTAAATCTCAAAGCTAGCAGAACAGAGAGCATGGTCTTCCAGGTCCTGGGTGAGGGACTGGAAAGCAGCATGAAATGGCAAACAGATTGTTTGACTATCCCCTTACCTAATGGATTCACAACCCATCTCCAAACATGCTTTGATCCTTCACTTTGGCCTCATGCCTTCAGTTTACAATCCAGATCCTGGGAAGCAAAAGCATGGAGAAGGAGCTTTCCAGTAAGGGGAAAAATTATTTGAAAATTCTGGGTGATTTCCCCCCCCCCATTTTAAAAATATATTTCCATAAGCATGTACAATATCCATGAGAGTTATTCCAAGGCACATTCTTAAAGAAAGATACTTAGCACTACTGCTAATATGGAGAAACATAAGTTTCCAAAGTCGTTCCCTTTCTGAAGGGAATGCTGGGTGTAGCTTGGGAGGAAGCTCTCAGCAACTTGACTACAGTTCCCAGGATTCTCTGGGCACTGGCATGTCATAAATCAGATGCACCTTTGTGATGCCAGTGGGCCTTGATGGATTTTCAGTGCATAAACAAAAAATAATCTTATTATGCTGGCTATGTGAACACAACAAATGCTTTACTAGAAAACTGTCTGAAGTTTTAAGTATTTCTCTGGGTACTCTCAAATGCTAAGATCTCCCCCTTTCTTTCCCTGAAAACATATATCCTATTTCTGCTTCATAAAGCAGGCATCACACTTCCATGTTTCTCAGCCATTTTCTTATTCTTTTTTTACAATCTATTAATTTAGTAATAAATTCAGTCTTGTCATTGTGCTTTCATCACATAGAGGCCTTATGGCTGGAAAAATAATTAGTGCTTTTATTTATGACAAAGTTTATTTGGTACCTAACATGCTTATAAAAATCACACAACTTTTCCACAATTTTCCCTTATACAGTTAATTTTTACTTATTTTTATGTTCTTGAAATTCAGACTTTTATGTATTTTTATTTGCTTTGTTAGAAAGCAAATACAAAGAAAGTACAAAGTTTAAAATCACTGCAGGTGTCAGTACATGAATGTGTTCCAATCTCTGTAGTTTTGGGAAAAGAAAATTGTATAAACTTATTTTCCTTTATCGTATATTTAAAATTAAGACTTACATTGAAGTGGCTATGCAACTGTTCCATGAAGCTTATATGTCATGATGCTTCTTACTGAAATATTTTATTCTCTGTAAATGTGCATCTCTGGTTTACAGTTTTTTCGTGGAAGAGGCATTTGGTTAAGAAGACACACCTTGATTTAGATAATCCCTTTTATCCCAGTATCAAATGACAGGCAAATGGATAGGTTTTGCTGTCATCCTGATTTGAGATTGGAAGTTGAATGAAAAGGCATATTTTCATGACTAATCCAGTTCTCCACCTTGGTACCCTCAGGATGGGTTGATATCACAATGTTAATTCCCAACTAGTATGGATATTGCAAGTCAAACACACCTGGCCACTGGATTGGAGAAAACTGGCATATGCATTTCCATGAAAAATTCAGTTCAAAAAGTGCTTGCAAAAGTCATGCTGGAAGAAAGCCAAGGCTTTTCCCCATGCTGCATAGCATCTTTAATGGCATTTTTCAGTAAGCCAAACTACTATTAAGGCCATGCTATAAAGTAAAACCCCTTTTTTGACAATTCAACAGCAGAACTCAACCGACAATGGATTTCAAAATAGTTTTTGACATTGGAAAGATCAGACACAGATAAATAGAAAAAATAACATTTTTATTTACAAATATTCCAAATATTGGATGCTGTAAACAAAATTCACAATCTGTTTCCTCTAGCCCAGAAGCAAATGCTTTTGTTATTTAAAAGGGTCTGTTTTCCAGCCTTTACTTGGTTCAGCCTCCCACCAAACCCAGAGTCAACAAATTCCCATAGCAGGAGGAATAGTTGGATGTAACAGGATGCGTTGCTGAAGACTACAAGCTCAGAATTCTATAGAATTTGGGAGAATGGAATTGACTTCAAGGGCTTTCAGTGCCATGTACAGCCCATTGTAGAATGCGTAGGCTTTCCAAAGTTTAAGTAGTTGTAATCATAGCAAACAGCAAAACTTATACATTGACATTTGATTTTTTTTTCCATTGCAATGGAAACTGGAAAGACATCCGAAAACAAATTAAACAAAATAAAAAAAAGAAAAAAAGTGCTGAATATGTCATTAGATATATTTCCTTCTCTGTCTCTTTTCCTTTACACAATTTTAAACTCCACAAACTGTTTTAAAGCTTTCTCTGAATGAATAAGAGCCCTCAATAATATAACTTGCATATAAAGCATTTTACAATAGGCATTTTTATAAGGTGTGCATGAAACTTTGTGCAATACCTAGCAGCAAGTAAGTTCTAAAGCCTTTGAATAAAATGAGTTATGAAAACAATAATCCTGCTGGCATTTTTTATTGTCACTTAATTTTTGCTTGTTTCCTTTCAAAGAATTTGTTTTATGTGTGCATATCGCAGATTATATACAGTACAATTTCACTGAACAACTTGGGACTGGAAGTAACACTTCCAATCATTTGAGATCCACACAACAGATATGGGAAAATGAGATTTTCAAAATATGCACTACTAAAATTATTCTTTTAAAATTCAATAGAATACAAAACCTTACATTCTCCCTTTCTCTTTCCAGCCACTGTTGAAGTAGAACAAATTTAGATCTTCCATGATTCAAGAGATAATTCACTGGAACCCCAATCAATTTAGCTATAAATGAGATGTCTTAAATTAAGCACTGCAACAACTTTTAAAATCTACTGAAGAAATAGTACAGGATCTTAAGCAGTATTAAGCATTTTCTCCTCAAACGATTAGTCTATCAAAATTGAAAAAGGAAGATAGATATTGCCAAACCCTAGCAAGAGCTAAGTATGTGCCCACAAAAATTTAATGATTTGGAAAATACAGATTTTAAGTTGTTTGGCCAGCAGTCAGTAGCATCAGACACTTTCTACTAAAAGCCCCCACCAATTACAACCCCCCCCATCCCAATATAAATGTGTGGACATGCCTGTAGCCTAATGAAAATTACCGAGCACTTGAAGGAAAAAAAATAATTGCCAGGATTTTACCACCCCCATTTGCTGTAAACAGCAACTAAAATCTGAACTATGGAATATGGTACAGTGTGTTGGCTGGGAGACCTATAATGCCTGGACTAATAATGATTTCTTAAAAATGGAAAAACTACTCCAAAGGAAAATATGCAATATATTAACAGCTTTTTATGGCCGAGGTCCTGCCAGTGATCCCCAGCCCCTTAAAAGAGTGGATATGACTCTCTCTTTTTTGCAGCAAAGTCACTGTGGTAAGGAAAAGATAAAACCACATTACCAGCTGATCCCATTTCCCCAGCCTTCAGCTCATTTTCCACCAGGAAGAGCTTGCAGAGTTGCAGAAGGCTCCCTGGTCTGTTTCCCCCCCCCCCCAAACACACACACACACACACACACTTCCTACCGTCCACTCCACATAAATTGGATTGGAATCTTTCATTATTCTGTTCTGGATGGTCATAGGAATTAAAGACAGACAATAAGTCTGATTTTTATCAAATGTTTACCTCTCTTTTCATTCGCCACAGATGAGAGTGGGTTAACAAATGCGAGCATTGTTTTATAACTAAGCCCACTAATTGAAATAAGCTTTTTTTTTAAAAAATCATACCTATCAGGCATCAGAAAAAGCCAAGGCAAGCAGAAAGTGCTTTCAAGAAAAGAACAAAATATGGTTTCCCCACAGGATTCACAGAGAGGACAAACTTTGAGAACCGTAAACACATGGGGATCCTATTCGACTAACACAAAATTATTGCAGATTTGGGGAAATCTTTCGTAATTTAAAAACTAGTAAGAGAAAAATAGATTGCCAGTAGCTTTCCAGGGGCCAAGGATAGATGGTCTGATTAGCAACTTACTAATCCTTACATTATAAATATGTCATCTTGTTTTATCGCTGATAAGGATGCATCTAAATAACATTTGATTCTATATGTGTTGGAGGCCTTCCTCCATCACTACTGGAAACGTCACACCATTAAAAACGGGGGAAAGCAGACAGGCCAGGCTCCAACACAATTCGTAAAGCATCAGAGCCTTAAATCCACACATAAGTTCCTTAATTAATTATCTTAAAGATCTCTTAACTCTGTATTTGAACATTAAAGCTAGATTTCATTTCTTTTTAAAAACCAGTTTGCTGGCAGAAAATACAAACAAACTCAGGACTCTTCTATATGATAACCAACACAAAGGGGATGGAAGAACATGCAGTAGATTGATTCTTTGAGAAAGTAAAAAAACGATTCCTTTTAAATAAGTCACAATATTAAGCTGCAAAATAGAGGGTGGCAATCAAAGATGTTTGATAGTGTATGTATGCGTTTGCAGACACATACACACACACACAAACGTGCAACACAAATGGTTCATTTCACATTTACTAAGTTATAGTGGTCGTGGAATGCACAGTGCATTCTGCTTGCTTTTCAAAAGAAATATTAATCATAAGTATTTAAATCACCAAGTAAAACAATATTTGGGAATGAGGGGAGCCATCTCTTTGAGCCACATTCCAGTTGGTGTCTTACTCCACCAGAGAGATATGTAGTCAAGGAATTTCTAAGCTGAACATTCAAACCACATTATATTAAGGTACAATAATTTAGAGTTAAGAAGTTTTGTCCAATTACAAACCCTTATGGCTCACAAATAGGCCAATTAATTACTTTTATCATCCGATTCCTGTTTTGTCAAGATTTTTCTGATATGGGAATCTCTGCAAAGTGTCTCACAATCATTATATCCTGTTGCAGGCTGGAACACACACACACATTTAAAACATTCCTTAACATTGCTACATTTCCCTACCATTTTTAAAACATGTGAATATATACATATAACGTTATACACACGCACACACACAAAACAATAAACATACACATCGTGTACCAAAGATTGCAGAACTCCAACAATATAACCTTTATATAGGTATTTGCAAGGAAAACAAATAGGAATATCCTCCACCATTTATTCACAAGCTTATTTTTTTTTAAGTTTCTTGTGTCCCTGATAAAAAAAACAAAATGCAAGATTAAACCACAAAACTATATTTTTCTCACTTCAAATTCTCTGAAGGAATCAGGCACTTTTGTTTAAAGTTTGTGTATACAAATATATATATATATATATTTATATTTCATAATCTACCATATCCCGTGTTTACTAGAATTTATCTTTGGTCCTAAAGCATATGAAGCTTGCTACAGCTGGTTTTCTTGCTTTCCACATTTTTTTTTAAAAATGTGAAGCATGCACACAGCTGGAAATAATGAAATTTGCCATAATCCTTCCCATCCCCACCCTTCTTTCAGCCTCCATCTCTCCTTTTCTTTTTTGAGCAAGCAATTTCTCTTAAAGCATTCTATCCAAGCAAGCTATACATTCTGTGGCAACCCTCACTGGGCAGCATAATGCATGCTCCAAAGAGAGAATTCCAAAATACACCTTATTCCAACATAACTGTATATTTCTGCATCTAACTTTTAATTCCTGAAAGCATATTTAGCTTTTTTTTTCTTTTTTTTGCTTCTTCTTCTTAAGGTTCCTTTTTTGATTTCAAGATTTTTTTTTCAGGGGGGAAAAAAAATCAAGACACTTTGCCAACTTTCGCTCTGCCATAGCTATGGGAGCAAGCATTGCCAACCCATATTGTCACCCACCATTTCTCCTAGGTTTATTTCAAGGCGATCTAGTTGCTCTTCAAGACAGGTTGCATACTCTGGGGTGGAATCCAATAGCTTTTGGTTCTTTTCTAAGTCATGCTCAGTTAACACCAGAGAGAAGAACCAGAAGAACTTTCCTCCAGCAAAAAAAAAAAAGAAAAGAAAGAAAAATAAAAGAGGAAATCACGTTGCACTAAAAAAACCTCCCACTTTTAAAAGAGGAGAACCACCTTCCCCCTTTATTTGCTTGCTGGAAAAAGACGTTCCCCAAGTCTTATTAAAACTGGCTAGTTACAGGGCAACCAAGTAGAATAAGTGTGCTGCTGACAGGGGAACATGGGCTGAACCTGGGCAATATAGTAATTGCTGAAGTTAGCATCAGCTACATAAGGGGCTGGCTGGTAGTAGCAAGTAACATTGGCCACGTTGGGGATGATGTTTTGCTCAGCCAGCACCCGGATGGCCAGCATGGTGATAAGATTTAAAGTCTGTCGCCTCTCGTGTCCCATCAGGCACACTGTGCTCTCATTCACCACCCCATGAAGGGTCATGAGATAGTCATACTTGCGGTCCTCGAGTCCCACAAAGTGGTTCTGCAAGTAAGACTCCAGCTTGCGCTGCTGTTCTCCAATGTCTGAGAAATCAATAAAAAACCTTGAGCACATATATCTCTGGAGGGACTTAATTTCAGATTCAGAGGCAGCCCTGAAGCCTCTCACTAGGAGGTTGCAGTATTTAAGGAGACCACCTCCCCTGATCTCTTCTGGATTTCTAGTTGCAATCGTCTTGTTACAAAGGTGATCAAAGGCTTCTTGGAAATCCCCATAGACGCTCTCCCCAATTATAGTCGGGTGAAAAGTTTCGGCCATTGGATTTTCAGAACATTCATAAAAAAGGAGGAGAGAGTCCAGCTTGATCTGAAAAGAATCTACACTGAACTCGAACTGCCTCCTCAGAGAGTCCACAAATTTCAGCTCCACATTTTTGCCACTGTTGTTGGATAATGAGATGAGGCTCCATCGATCTGAATCGTTGCAGACTTTCACCATTTTCTGTACGTAGGCTTCCTGCAATTTGAAACAAATACCCCCCCCCACAGAGAAAGAAAGAAAGAGAGAGAGAGAGAGAGAGAGAGAGAGAGAGAGAGAGAGAGAGAGAGAGAAGAAAAGGTCAGGAAATCAGTAGCAGCACTTCCTCTTTTGAACTTTCAATTGCATTTGATCCCAGCTTTACCCTACCATCCCCAGAGCTCAGGCATAAGAAAGAGACAATGTGGACACATTTAGTTATGTGCTCTGTAGACAGGCAGTGGTTAAAGATCAGAGAAAGGTGGGGGAGGGGAAACTCATGCCATGATAAATGCCCGAAAGGGATGTTCTGTGTAAGGGTGTCATTTAGTAGTTTCCTCCAAAGGTGTAATAAAAATGCATACAAAGTAAGAACAGTAGAATTATCTTGGAAAATTGTAATTTAATTACGGCAAAAAATAAGGTGGATCACACACTAGTTCTCCTATTTTTATGTCTTTAAAATCAAAAACTGTTGTTTTACCTTTTGGAGAAACTGGAAAATTTCCTAAATAAAATTTAAGCTTAAGATAATTCCTGCAGAGTAGTAACTTCAAGATTTTGGATGATCCCCAACTTCTGTTAAAAGGCCATTTGGCTTCAGTGAACCTCTGTTAAATGAGACTAGGGCTCTCAAAATCCTTAACTAAATCCCAGCAGTGTGTTTCCACAGCCCTGGGGCGGCATGGCTCTTGGCTTCTCTATTCCCTGTCTGAAGGGCAGGCAAACAAACGGAGGAGCAATGTTTCCCTCTAGCGGGGCCCATCCACACAACCCAAGGAAGAAAAGAAATAACTAATGAACACAACTTAGCTCACAGAAAAACCAGGGAGACTAAACAAGCCCAGTTTCTTTGGTTTAATTCAGCTTACAGATCAGGGCTATAATTAACGTTTATGGATCTCCCGGCTCTTCCTAAGCAAAGGAGAATTAATAGTTGGGAGGAAGCCTATTAAAAGACGGTGCTGGCAATGAGCATAAGGAAGAGCAGAGCGAACGGATGCGTCTAATCCTCCCTGGAGCCGTCACTGGCATTTTCCAACGCAAACTGAGGTCTCTTTTTTTATTCTAGGCTCACCCTGGTCCCTCTAAAGCAGCCCCACCTGCCGGGACCGAGCGTCCGCTCCCTTTAATTTACCTTCAAGGTGAGCGGCGTGATCTTCTCCTTGTTGACCCCGTCCGGCAAGAAATCCAAGAGGCAGTCCAGGACCACGTCTTTGACTCTCTGGAACTCCGCCTCGCCTTTCAAATCGGCGCAGAAGATGAGGTCCAAGTCCTTGTAGCCCAGGCCGCTATCCTGGTGCAAGACGTGGCTGGCCGCCGAGCCGTTGAGTCGCACGTCGCGCACGCCGATGCCTTGCTCCTCCAGGCGGCTCCTCACCACCTTCACGATCTGTCGCGGCTGCATTTCCAGCGTGGGGAAGTTGCCCCGGCCGTGAATCGGGATGGTTTCACTCAGGATAAGGTCCAGGCGTTGCACTTGCTCCCAAGTCAGCACATTGCAGCGGCTGTTCTCGCAACTGCCCGCGCAGGGCTCCGGAGGGACCTCGTTCGAGCTGCCGCTAAGACCGTTTTCGTCGTCTGCCATGGTCCAGCTTAAATTATAGGACGGTGTGGAGAGGTGTGTGTGTGTGTGTTTAAACGATACAGGCAGAACTAATGAACAAAGGCACCGTTTCCTTTTCAAGGCGTCTTCTTCCTTCGCTCCTAGCGGGGGTGGGGGTGGGGAGGAGGAGGAGGAGGAGGGTGAAAGAAATGCAAAAGCAAACGGAATTATAGCTGCGATCCTCAAGCCTGGAGGGTCGCAGTCGCTTTTCTCCGCCCCCTCCCATTCATCGAACTCCCTCGAGTTGTCAACTGCGTTGAGATACGAAGCGTAGCCGCCGCCACCACCAGGTTGGACTTGACCAGGGGCACAAATATTTTAACCACTTGCCCCCCCTCCTCCCCATCTACCGGTATACACACCCGGGCTTTCTCTCGACCACCTGCCGAATGTAGATATGTACGTGTACGTGACCGAGCCGCCTGACTATAAGGGGCGGCGAGGAAGCCCTGAAAGGGCTGGCAAGAAAGAGAAGGAGCGACAGGCAAGAGAGACGAGCGTCCACCTACGCGCAGTTGGAGGAGCAGCCCCGTTTGGAGTTATTTACGGAGCCATGTACCGTGGCCCGCGGTCCGTCCACCAGCGAGCCCCTTTCGCGCTTCTCCAGAGAGCTGCTCCGAGCTCGCCCTTCCGTCTCTAGGCTATTTGCTAGTTCTGATCGGAAAACGTTCCCAAGTACTTTTTTATACGGGTTGGGTTTTTTTTTTCCTCCTGGCTCTTCCGGGGCCCGAATCACTCTCCGCTCCCCACGCCCCTCTCATCTGCATATGGACGCTTCTTCTCTCGCTTTCCGACCCGCCCATCGCTCTGCTTCAACAGCTGCTTTTTCGCAGAGCTTTTGCTAAAGTTCCTTCCTCCGCCTCTTCTCCCCCCCCCTCCAATAAAAAACTGTCCCCAGTGCAAGGGGAGGAAAGGTGAAAGTCCGAATAGGGGGGGGGGATTCTGCTGGAACTTCCTGGAAGCAGCTGCTCGGAAAATCTGCCAGCGATGGGGCCGGAGGCGGTGGGAGCTCTAAGGGGAGGAGGGGGGGGGGAAATCTTTAATCGTCAACCAGGGATCCTCGAAAAGTGGGGGAGGGGTAGGTTGGGTGGAGGGTGGTCCTCGGAGCCAGCAGCCAAAGCCTGCGAAGATTTTTTTTTTTGGGGCTCTCCCTGCGGAGAGCGAGCGCGGAGTTGTACAACAGCCAGTCTCGCGGGGGTGGAGGAATGATACTTGTCCCTTCTGAAAGCCCTTCTTAGCCTGAATGGATGCGGTAGTTGCTAAAGTTAGCATCGACATCTGCGTTCGGCTGCTCGAAGCAGCAAGGGCTCTTGTAATGGCAGAGACAAACCGGCCCCTTACCCAACCGCTAGTCAAATTCCCCCTTCCTATTTATTTATTTATTTGTGAAAATTATTCGCCACCCAGTCTCACGGCATACCTTGACTCGGAGCTGCTTACAAGAGATGTAACTTGGGAAAGAATCGGAGGCTAAACGACATAACGGGGCTTTTTTTTTTTTTAGGTAGACACCAAGAGTAAAATTCTCATGTAGGTTCGTAGGAAAAGGAGGGGACTAAGGGGAAAAAAAAAGGGGGGGGACCAAGCTCTCGGTCGTTGCGCACTTGCTACTTTACGTTGTACTGTCTGAACATTTGAGAAAAACCCAGACATCAGCTAGACAAATAGGTAACACACAAATGAGGAGGGGGGAGCAGGATTGCTCAGCATCCCTCTAGGCACATTTTCCTGTGTGTGTGTGTGTGTGTTCTCTACACAACTGAAGAAAGAGACATCTTGGGCGAGAGCACTCAAGGAATGTATGAGCTCTCTGATTTGTGATAGATGCGGATACTCCCAGTCACCCAACTCCAAATTATATTCCGGTGGGCTCCCTGATGGTTAACTGGCAAGAAAGGGAGGGGGGTGGAAGTGGTACGTAAGGCGTCTTAGGACAGGCCTCTAGCGACGCAGGGAATAATTAGATCGTAATCCAGACGACAAAAATGTCTGGTGCGGAGCTAAACATAAAAGCAGTTGGAGGGAAGTTGGCTGAAATGTTTCGATTATTTCTTTTTTTTTAAAGAGTAGCTGTAGGCAGTAGAAAGAGTAATGTAATAATATAAATAATCGGGGTACTATTTACTGGACCGACCTTTCAGTCGGCCGGTGAAATCTGCGTGTCAAACCGCCGGCGCATCTTCTCACAGGTACAGGATAACCCAATTTAAAACAGTCGCCTCGGCCACCTTCTTGCCCTCCGCATTTATTCTCCGAAAGTAAAATTCCTAGGCACCCCCGATTTAACAAGTTAGTAGACAGGGCTGAGCGCCAAACAGCAAACGAGGCAAAGAAGTAAGGGACGCCGCTGTATTCAAGTAGGTCACGCAGTTTAAAAAGCGTTTAAATAAACGGCGTAGAATAGAACATTAGGCAAAAGTTGTCCGCTTTAATAGCAACTGTTACCTTTTATTAAAGGATTTTTTTTACAAAATCCATAATGTAATCTATTAAGCATTAAGATTACTAAAAAAAAAGTTTCCAATTGGCTAATGCATGCACGGGGGGAGGCTGGGGGAGGGAGGGGGGAGAATAAAATGCAGATAACTCACTTTTTTCCCCCGCTATGTCAAATCTCCAGTACGCAATCATGCAATGGCCTGAACATTAAAGAGTTAAAGCGCGGCAATCGAAGGACTCTACCTGCGCACAGCCAAATCCTCTTTAAATGTTGATGCGCAGGACTTGAAAGGCATGGCAAGAGAGCAAGGTACGTGGCCGAGGCGTCGTGCACAGATGCAAAGGTGTCTGTCACGCTTCCTAAGGAAAGATGAAGGAGACCACGGGCGATTAAAAAAAAAAAAGAGGGGGAGGTCAACCCAGCAGCTGGAAGAGCGGTAATAGGAGTGGGCTGCAACGTCACGGGTCCTGACGTTCCAGCAACAGCTGTAAGGCCATTCCAAAGACCTGTGATGTGCGAAGAGCTTCGCAAAGGTGTCTGTCACGCTTCCTAAGGAAAGACGAAGGAGACCATGGGCGACTAAAAAAAAAAAGAGGGGCAGGTCAACCCAGCAGCTGGAAGAGCGGTAATAGGAGTGGGCTGCAACGTCACGGGTCCTGACGTTCCAGCAACAGCTGTAGGGCGATTCCAAAGACCTGTGATGTGCGAAGAGCTTCGCAAAGGTGTCTGTCACGCTTCCTAAGGAAAGATGAAGGAGACCATGGGTGATTAAAAAAAAAAAAGAGGGGGAGGTCAACCCAGCAGCTGGAAGAGCGGTAATAGGAGTGGGCAGCAACGTCACGGGTCCTGACGTTCCAGCAACAGCTGTAGGGCGATTCCAAAGACCTGTGATGTGCGAAGAGCTTCGCCAATCACCGCCGCCTTGGCCGCGATCCTTTTATTTTCCTGCCTTCAGGCTCCCAGCGTGTCGAGCCAATTGGAAAGCTGCTCGGGCGAACGTAAGCTTGCCAGATCTGTGTGAATGAGCTTGTGCGCGCAGAGGGCGGGGGGGAGGGAGGAGGAGGAGGAGGAGGGGGGGGGGAGAGAGAAAGAGAAGAGCCCGCCCACGTGCCCACATACGAGGGTTGCTGCTTTAGGGAAGCTGAAAGCTTCCGCGGTTGGAGCCTTCCGCGGCGGGGATCAAGGAAAGCTAGGAAGGCCTTTTCGGTTACTTCCTTTTCCCCGAGAGTCCCGATCTTGGATTGGGGAGGAGGGGGATCGCGGTCGGCCAGGCAGACCAATCTGTCCTTCGAAAGCAGGAGGTGTGCCTGTGTTCGCCGAAGGGGGGCGCGATGGCGCGCCGCCAAGTTAAGAGGCGTTGCCTTGAAGGCGTCTTAGCTTCAGGACTCGGCCGGCCAGGTTCTCGCAGCAGCAGCAGCAGCTTATGAACCGCAGGAATTGTGCAATAAACCAACGGTGGCAAACAACATAAATAATAAAGATTAATCTTGTGACGGGGGTTCAAAACCTGCCTTGCCCTCCCCTCTCCCCTGTGCGCCGCCGTAAAAAGAGGACGCGGTGTGTGTGTGTGTGTGTGTGTGCTGGCGGCAGTTGTTGCTCACCGGGGAAAGATTTTCAGGCTCCTGAACCAGGGGTCTTCAAACTTGGCCCTTTTATGACTGGTGGACTTCAACTCCCAGAATTCCTCAGCCAAGCACGCTGGCTGAGGAATTCTGGCAGTTGAAGTCCACCAGTCATAAAAGGGCCAAGTTTGAAGACCTCTGTCAGGACCTGAACTTTCAGTGGGGCTTTCACACGTTCCTGAACTCAGCTTCGGCACAGAAATAACGCCGGTTTGAATCCGAGTCGTCTTATGTGCCACACACGGGAGAAAAAGAAAGCGACGATTTATTTATTTATTTATTATTTATTTATTTATTAAGGCAAGCGGCCGCGTCTGCTGCCCACATCGTGTTAAGCCACGGTTGCTTAAATCGCACAGGGACTCCGACGATAAGCCACGGAGTAAAAGCTGTCCAAATAAAAAGTTTTCATTTGGTAAAAAATACAAATCAGACGACTGGCGTTTTTCAGTCCTTTTTAGTACTTTGGAAGGGGCGGACAGCGCCGGACTAACATCCTTCCTTCGGGTGTCTCAAGCCACACGGATGGCTCTTCTTGCTTCCGGATGCCTGCTGACACCAGTACGCTTGCCAGCCCAGTCCAGAAGGGGAGTTTCCCCCCCCCCCTCTTCCCCCCCCCCCCAACCTTCCAGCGTTACATAAAAGCGAAGGCTTAGGCGCTCCACGTCCTCCCGCCTTAGTTTTCAGTACCAATCTTGTAAAAAATAATTTATACGTCGTCCAGAAGTTCTGGTACACTGACATGGAATGAAAAAAAAAATCGACAACGTGCCGCTACGCGTGTTCAACTCCCGCGCTTTCCAAGGTAAAAAAAAAACAGCCCGTTTCTTCTTTAATGACCGCCTGAAAGCGTCGTGGAAAATGATAAAGGCAATTGAGCACCTTCGGCAACGGCCGCCCCACTCTTGTGTTCTCCCTCGCCCCAACGGGCATTGGGGACTCCGGCTCGAAAAGAGTCCTTTCCCGGCACTTCCTGCTTTCTTCCCTCCCGCTCCCGCCATTTGAAATAACGTACGGTACTTCTTGCAGGAGCCAGATTCGGACTAGTACCTTTAATAGGAGAAGACAGCCTCGGGCAGGGCTGGTGGTTTCTAACAGCCCTTCTCCAAGCTGCTAAGGGGAATTCTCCTAGAGAAGTCGAGTTAACCTGCTGAAGTACAACCCAAAAAAAAAAAAAAAATCTGCCAACCCTCAAAGACGGGTTGAAATTGCCAGGTCTCTCAATTCCCGTCTCTCGGTCCGATCGCCTCGGACGGCCGAAAGGAAAGTTGGTTCGGGCGCCCCTGCCGGCAATGCGCGCGCCGGAGATTGGCACGCGCTGCGCTCGTTCCGCCCCATTGATTTACTTTTGCCTATGTGCGCCGCTTTGGTACGGGTTATGTGGCAATGCTGTCCCCTACCGGCGAAGAAGCCAAATACAACTTATTAGACTGCCTTCGCCTGCTGGGGGGGCTGGAGGTTGTTCTCCCCTGAGCTTGGCCTCCTTGGAGTCAGGGCTGGTTTTGCTGCTCAAAAAAAAAAACAACAATTCTGCTCCTAAGCGATGTTATCCTTTATTTTTCAACTCATCTAAATGAAGAAAAACTTCAGTTTACCTGAGAATAACCGATCCTAAAGGTAAACGGGGTAGCTGAGAAAAAGATTAAATTTATAAAGTGCCTTAGGATTTTCTTTGAAGAGCCTTCAAAACCACCGCTATCCATTGATCAGTCTGTTACCCACAGAACAGTGGAAATCACATATTAATTTCCTCATGTCACTGTGGTGTAAAACCCAGAGATCAGTTGGCTTTTGGTCACCAAATTATCACACTGCGCTTCAGAGGAGGTGTATTCTCATGGAATATAGATAGAAATCTCAAATTGTAAAAATCAGAAATGATCGTATCATAGGTTTGAAGCATCACCACAGTGTATAAATAATAAAGTTTGTATTGAGGGTGAAGGTTTGTTCTTTGAGCTTGTGGGTTGGTTTCCAAATGTTTCCTTACCAGGCTAGGTAACATCTTCAGCAGAGTTTAAGGAATGTCAGTTATATTGTCCTGGAGCTGTTTTGTTACCAAAACATTTATCCAAGAGTGTGGGGAAATTGTGGTCTTTGGTTGCTGAACTAAGCTCCATGCAGTCACACCATGGCCAATGCTATACGCTGTAGTTCAGCAACATCTGCACAACCACAGGTTCCCCTTAGTGAAGGCACAGCTCCTCACTCATCCTCCTCAAATATGTTTACATAGAAACTTTCAATTCCCCCATTAAGTCACAATTACATATATTCACAACTAAAATCATGAATCTCTATTGTTGTTGTCTAAAAGCATGGAACTGAGGCTCCTGTAAGTTCTGTAAAGCTGCTACTTAAATCCAGGGCCAAAGATTACATTAAACATAATAATTACAACCTGTTTCACTGTTGTTCTGTAGAAACATGGATTCAGGGCACAGCTCTATACTGTAGGGTTTTTTAGGTTTTAATTAGCTACAGTACAACATAGCCTTCATAAATTCTAACACATTTTAATTTTAGCATTCTTCCTCTATAGCAAGTGGAAGAAGGAAGTCCATTATATTAAGCACGTGTAAACTTTTATAATAGTTTGGTTGTGTTTGAAATTAAAATGGACTATATAGAAAAACAATATAGCAAGCTTGAATTCTAAAATGTTACATAGTTTGGTTTTGGTCAGATGAAGACGCATGTCTCTTTTCTTTATGTAATGTATTCAGGACACATCAGTTAAAACCAAACAGGCAAGTAACATTAGTTGCCAATCCAAATTTTCTCCAGTAGAATCAGGTGTTTTTGTCTGAGATAAGGAAGTATTGCAACTGTGCCAATCCTTGCTTTTTAAGCACAAAACATGGGGGAAAGCATTTCAATTGCTTTTTTCATGTCTATATGTATTCCTGGTGTTCACAACATTATAACTGCAATGATAAAAATGTGTATACATTTTTCTATCAGCCTTTGGAAGGCTTATGGCACTTATGGCACTTTTTCTTCAGAACTAGGAAGAAAAGTCATTTGAATATTATGGAAGAAACTAATCACAAAAAAACAAATATTTGAATAATACTTTTATCCTTCTATACAGTGAAGGATATATATATATATAATCCCATTTATATCCCGCCCTTCTTCGAAGACTCAGGGCGGCTTACAATCTAAGAAGCACAAATCAATGTGCTAAGCTATATTGTAAGTATTAAGTAAGGCAATTGCACTGAGTGCTTTAGAGAAAGAATAGAAACCTAACTATCCATTATTACATCATGGTAATGCAAAATCTAGTCAGAAGCAATTTAAAAAGAGACATTTTAATTACTGGTTGTGATCCTTTTCATAATTATAGGTTAATAGGGATAGATGATGGCTTCCCTAAGTGTGTGTGAGTATATTCACTTAATTCCAGTTTTGGCACATATTGTTACTTTCAGAATACTGATACCAAATTTGCAAAGCAAAATATCTCTCATAACTTTTATGCCCATAGGAAGTTTTTTTTTGCTTAGAAAAAGGGTAACAGAAATAAAAGTAATTGGAAGAATTAAAAAAGCTCTGCAGTTCCCAAAACAATGACAATTAAATTTGAAAATAAACTTTTTAAGAAGAATATTTCTTAAAATATGCAGGACCATACCTAAAACACCTCACCAATTTTGCAACTCTATTCAAGCTGCAAAAGATACCATGGTTTAGCAATTTCTTTTCAGAAAGGATTCTGAAAAATGAGAGGTGGATTGGTACAGGTTCCAGAGCTGACAAGTTGACTTATGCTTCCAGACAGAATAATAGTCATACGTTATCTTCATGATATTTTGTGAGACATTTGTTAAAGTCTTTATTGTAAAAGAGAGACAGAGATGAAAACTAATGCATTCAAGAGTTCTTTTAAAAATTATAATATCTTGATAGGGAAAAGAAACATATTCCATCATTATTCTTGTAAGCGCTGTAATCTTTAATTGGAAACCTACAAGAAAATTTATGTCAGTTTAGCACTTTGTTCTTCTTAGTGTTTGTTACACAGCCTCCTTGTTTTTTCACTGCACTTAACTGGTTCAAACAGCACAGCTATGAGTATAGGATGTGTAAGGGATTCTGTTTGTTAGGTGGCCTGTTGCAGAGCCTGACACACAGAGAGAGTGGCTGGCCCAAAGTCACCTGGTTGGCTTCAATGCCTAAGGGAAGATTAATAACTGGGCCTCTCTGCTCCTAGCCCAGCACTTTTAACTACTTTACCATGTTGCCGTTCATATTAGTTTAATGCTTTAAGAATTAAGATTGGAATCAAATCAGAAATTGTTGAAAACAGCTGATAAGAATTGTCAGTCAAATTAATAAGGAAATAATAAAAATTGACAAGAATTTCTAATATGAAGTAGGGCCTTTACAACCAATCAGAATGTAATGTTTTAAATTTTGTGTTAAAAGAAATCCAAATTTCAGATGTGAGAGAAGTCTGTGCATGAAGTTATGGACCGTTAATGGGTTCCAAATTAAGTTTTTGACACTGATGCATACTCTCAAGATGTAATTAATCTGCCAGCCTTCTAACCAAGAAATTGATTGTAAATCCCAGTGAGAGATGTAGCTTATTCTAGCAACTGTTATCATGTATAAAGCCAACTCAGTATATTTTCTGGAAATATAAAATGCAAGAATGTGAAACCATTTTGCTTTTTTCATCCCATAATGAAGCATCTTCCAGAATTGCTGAACTTTGTGGCATTGCTACTACCGGTAGATATAAAAGAATAATCCAACTTCAGATATCCACCTCTTTTTTGGAACACCCTGAATTTAATATCTCTGTTCTATTGACAATCGTATAGTTGTATATCAACTGTTTTGTTAATTCTGCATTAATTTAATCATTCAGTATTTGACCTGTACCGTCTCTGAATCATTTCAGTAGGTAGATGTATATAAACCAGTACAGCTGTGAATTTTATGCTACTGTATAAGCATAAATAATAATAATAATAATAACAATAATAATAATAATAATAATAATAATAATATAGTCAAAACTTAAGTATCCTACTTTGCTTCTGTAACTCCACTATCATTTTGAAGATAATGAATGGTTTGTGACTATTCCAATGAGCCAGTCTCAAAAGATTACATCTTTTTATTAAAGGTTAAATCTTGCAATCTACATGAAGTAATATTTCTCCACAGATCAAATATTTGCCTTCATGAAAAAAAGTTCAGTACTGAAGAAAGATAGATTTAGGTTTCTGCATTTTAAAATATGCATTATCTTTTTAAATCAGATATATAATTGATTATTATTGCTTAAGTCTTTATCGTTTCTGGTTAGGCAAAGTCTGAAATCTTTTAACACAAATATTAAATCCTGCTATTTATCTCAACTGCTGTTTTTCCTCTTCAGATAAATTCCATAAATCATCTGACTTATTCTTGTCAAACCAATATCCTGATATTATATGGTATTATTATCTATGTTCCATTGCCAGTTCTAAGGAATCCTTTGGGTGAATGTGAATGGTCATCAGCATCTAATTTTAATTTATGTTTTTGATTTTATAATTTGAATTCTGAAATTTTACTCTTACATATATTACCATTTCTTCCTTATCAGAAATTCTACTGCCAATAGAACACTGCCTTTGTCCCAAATCTTACAACACAGGCAGATTAATTTAAAATCAGGTGACCTTAAAGCTTTTTCTTGTATTGGAACCTACCTAGAATAGCTACCAAAGCAGGAAGTTCATTGTGGTCTTAATAGGCGAACTTATGCTTCAAGGCTGAATTGGATCTATACATCTCATGTTGAACAGACCTGCTCTGCATACTTTAGTGGCCAGACGTAAAGCTTTCATTACGGTTGCCCAAAGTCGTTACAAGGCGGCCAGTTTTTCAGAAGAGAAATCAAAGAAAAAAGGTGTTTGTTTGGGGTGATGAGAGTAGAAATTTCGCAAAAACCTAATTCTGGTTTGAAAGTGAATGCTCAAATCAGGTTTGCAGTTAACAATATAAGGAGGTTTGCCCTTTGCAAATATTTTTTTTTGCATCTACAACATGGCAGCAGCCAGACATTTTACCTCTGTAATTATGGTTTGCATATTAGTGGAGTCCTTGGTGTTGTCTAAGCTTAATTGTTTTCAGCAGACGTTTCATTTGCCAGCTAAGTAACTTTTCTCAGTTCTTCCTCTTCTATTGGTTTGGGTATTGCTCTCACCATGGCTGTGTTTCTTACTTAAGAGAAGGAATTATTATTATTATTATTATTATTATTATTATTATTATTATTATTATTATTATTATTATCATTAATTATTAATTATTATTATTATTATTATTATTATTATTATTATTATCTGATACTGTGGTATTTGATATGCAAATACATACTAACAGCCATATAACATGGGGGAGAAAAAGAAACATGGGATTATTACTGGTTCTTTGCATTAACTTAAAAACTCTAAAAAATTGAAAATTGGAAATTCACCACTAACAAAGGAACAAGTGAGTAACCTAATGACTTAAGTGATTCAAGTGTTTTGAACTCTGCTAATAGATTCAGGATACTGCAGCAACAACCTTTCTCCAAAATGAATGATGATTTGCATTTTCTCCCATTTTCCTTAAACCAGGAATATTTATTTTATTTATTTATTTAATGGGACTTATATGCTGCCCTATCTCCCGAAGGACTCAGGGCGGCTAACAACACCTGCTGCCGGCGTCAACTCCCCTCCGCCCTGTGCGTTCCCACAGAGAGGGCCTCCTCAGGGTGCCTCCGGTCAGAGAATGCCGGCTGGTGGCCCCCAGGGGGAGATCCTTCTCTGTGGGCGCCCCGGCTCTGTGGAATCAACTGCCGGTTGAGCTCCGGATGGCACCGGATCTCCGCTCCTTCCGGCGCGGGTTAAAGACCCACTTATTCGAACAAGCTGGCCTGGCCTGATGGGGAGTTAATTTAGGTTTTAATTATTTGTATATTTTTATTGTTTTATTTTGGGCATTAATTTAATTCTATTTTAACTTTTGTATTTTTATGATATGCCCTGTTCACCGCCCTGAGTCCTTCGGGAGAAGGGCGGTATAAAAATTTAATAAAACATAAACTTAAACTTAACAGTAAAATACAAGTAAAAATACAAATATTAAAAATTAAACTATATCTATAGCCCCAACTACAACCAATAAAACCTTAAAACCATATTAAAAACCCCTTATCATCAGTCCAGGTTGGCCTGTTGGAAAAGAAATGTCTTAAGGTCACGATGAAAGGACCGGAGGTCTGGGGTCATCCAGAGCTCCAGGGGAAGCTGATTCCACAGGGCAGGTACCCCCACAGAGAAGGCCCTCCCTCTGGGGGTCGCCAACCGACATTGTCTGGCCGACGGCACCCTGAGGAGGCCCTCTCTGTGTGAGTGCACAGGGCGATGGGAAGTCGTTCCTGGCAGCAGATGGGGATGATGATTCATATTATAATAATGTACCATACAAGGGTACTGAATTCTCCGAGAAGCAAACTGAAGAACTAGGTAAAACATTTCAAAAGAGACAAAACGAACTACTTTACAAGAAATATAAAAAAGATCTTGTGGCTAAACAATGGCTTTTAATAACAGAACTGTGATGCCTATATTTGAGCAGATTGCAATAATCAACACAAAGGTATAACAGATGAATTAAAAGTTTTGGTAAGCTACACAATGAAGATTTCAACTCAATCCTAAAAACCTTAAATTCTGAAATCTTGAATTGTATTAACAAATTAGCAGTCAGTGAGTAAAATGAAGGTCATCTCAAAAGGCTGTGAGAGAAGTTACATCTCCCAACCAAACTAATCACATTAAACTTTGTAACAATGTAAGTCCCTGAGATGACTATCTTCCCCCAAGCAATCCAGGTGGAGATAGTCATATCACCGATCCATTACTTATTTTCTAACTTCTCTGTCACAGGATATATATTTAACTGATTTTAAAAGGGGGAGGTGGCTGCCAAACTTAAAAGGTAAGAAAATAGTTTTGCTAATATTCAAACATGCCACAAACTCTGTTGTGTTGCAGAAGATCAACAGCTTCTTGGCAACATTTGATATCTTTTCTGTGTGTTTATTCAGAGAGAATAAAACGCAGAATAAAAGACCAACTCCATAATAACTTTAACTTCTGGAATGTTAGATTTGAGCAAGTATTCCCCATACACTTCAATGTAAGAGGTTCTCTTATTTAAAACAGCCATGCTCTATAACAGTGATGGTGAACCTTTTAGAGACCGAGTGCCCAAACTGCAACCCAAAACCCACTTATTTATCGCTGGGTGCCAGGTGGGTGTGGCTATGGATGGGTGGATGTGGCTGTGGTGGTCATGGAAGATTGGGTGGGTGTGACCAAGGTGGGTGTGGTCACCTCAATGTCACTCGTGGGGAGGGACACCTGTGGGGGGTGGGCAGGGTTGGGGGAGATCCAGGGGGTCTCTGGTAGGTGTGGCGGTAGGAAGGAGGCTCATCCTGTGGGATAAGGTGAGGCAGGGCGGGGGTGCCATTGCCATGGGGGAAGGCAAGGGCCGGGGCGGCTGCTGCCTGACACCATTGGCCCTCGCACACAGAGGCCAGCAAGCACATGAGGGCCAACGGTGTCCATCAGTAGCCACAGTCTGCCGGCCCCTCAACCGGCACACTCTGGGGCTCCGCAGCCCATCGCCAGCAGTTCAAAGAAGCCGCCTCTGAGATGGATGTATGGCCAATAACTGAGGAGGCGATGCAGTGGGTCATGCCTGGGAAAAGGAGAGCATGCGAGGCCAGGAGGGATGGGATGGGGGGAGGGAAACCAGCCATCCTGAGATTTATCCGGCCACGTGGGACCTCGGCAAGTTAGCAGGCGGCTGGTTGAAGCGGGACAGTTGCCACCTCCGAGGCAGGCACAGGAGCCCACAGAGAGGGCTCTGAGTGCCGCCTCTGGCACCCGTGCCATAGGTTCGCCACCACTGCTCTATAATAAACAACAGATAAAGCAAACACACAAATATTTTTTTTATTAAAAAGTTTTATAAAAGTTACAATACAAACCCCAATCCTACCCACCCCCCTCCCCCTCCCCCAGAAAACACACAAATATTCATGAGTATTAATCAGAAGTTGACTTGACAATTGTCCCATTTTCAATTCAGAGAAAAAGTGGGCAAATACTTTCCCAAACCAACATAACAAACATTTCCTAATATATAAGTTTAGCAAATAAAATATTTATAATAATAAAGTTGGAAGAGACTTTGGAGGTCATCTAGTCCATCCCCCCTTCTCAGGCAGGAAACCCTATACCATTTCAGACAAATAGCTGTCCAGTCTCTTCTAAAAAAACTTCCAGTGTTGGAGCATTCACCACCTCTGGAGGCAAGTTGTTCCACTGGTTAATTGTTCTAACTGTCAGGAAGTTTCTCCTTAGTTCTAGGTTGCTTCTCTCCTTGATTAGTTTCCATCCATTGCTTCTTGTCCTGCCTTCAGGCGCTCTAGAGAATAGCTTGACTCCCTCTTCTTTGGGGCAGCCCCTGAGATATTGCAACACTGCTATCATGTCACCCCTCGCCCTTCATTAAACTAGACATACCCAATTCCAGCAAACGTTCCTTATATGTTGTAGTCTCCAGTCCCCTAATCATCTTTCTTGCTCTGAATTTCACATACTGTGTTGAAAACTTGTCTGGAAACAGGTTTCAGTTCAAACCATCTTGCCTTACTGCCTTCTGTATGAAGTAGTCCACTGACACATCTCCATTAATATTGAAAATACGTCTTTCTTTGACATCATTAGGAGAAAGTGAGAGATGATCAAAATTTATTTTGGATGAGGCACTGCCTCAGGCATTAAATCTACCCAATGAACTGGTATCAAACAAAAGAGCTTAATATTCAAAATGAATATTAATATTAAAAAGAAAGTTAGAATATGTAAGGTATCTCTTAGCCATGGAGACTAAAAGACTGTTCAGATTTTCCCTTACATCTCTAGTTTGTTCATTTCAAAAAAGATGAAAACTTATCACTGAACATAGAGAAGAAATGTGGAGTCAGTAAGAGTCCATGGGAATAGAATCATCTTAATGCAGCAACTGATTAAAGAATTGGAGTAGGCTTCAATTTTGAAAATTGGCAAACTATCCCTTATTAGGCCAAAATACTTGATCTGTTACCCAGCATATTACTGTACAGTACATACCTTGTACCCCAAAGCCTTTTCATTGAGATAAGAATAGTTTGTTTCCTTTTTAGGTAGTGTTTTTCAATATATTCCAGCTGATGGACATATTTTAATTATTTTTAATTGTTATTACAAATTATAACTGCTTCTGAATAATTCATGTGCAGCAAATGTTACATTTTATATTCTAACACTAAAAAAAAGTCAGTCCCTTGTGTGGGATACATTATCTCAGTTAATTTCAGCATATGAATTTTCATGACATACTGTTTTCAGCAGATTATCTTGAACACTGTGTAAAAGGATAGAGAGGATTGTCTGCTAAAATCATTTGAGTTACAAATGGGTCCCAGAGTTACTTTTCAGAGTGAGAAGAGTAGCATATAAATTGAATAAATAAGTAAAAAAAATGCCTTTTGAAGTGATAAAATTTTCTCCGGGTATATTTGGACTATTAATACTGAAAGAAAATTGAAAACAGTTAAATAGAATGGAGGTTCTTCAAGTCTTAATAAAAATTAACAATGAAATAATTGGCTTTATAAGGCCCTGGATTTGTTTCTTGCCTTCAGCATTAGGCTAGTTCTTCCCCGCAAATTTTTCACCCTGTTGTCCCATTTGATCCACTAAGAAATTTTGCCTGATTGGTAAAATAAAGAACAATGTAAAGATTTTAAACCAGAGGAATGTGAAAATTCAAAATCTAGTATCTTTATTTATATGCTGAATAAAATACTAGACAAAACTCCTCCTACCTTGTAATTAGGAAAATTGACCTTTGTACTTAGTTGTTTTACAAATAAATATAGTTACAACTAGAAAGGACACTTCATGCTACAAAGGAATTTTGTCTATAAAAGATTCAGCATTATTCATTTACTAGCATAATAAAAGAGAATAGCTCTTAAACATTTTTGTGCCCAAACATGCAAATATATTTTGTGACGCACCAGAGGGATGTGCATCTATTCTGATGAAAGAAAAACAAGAAAAGAATTTAGACAAATGGATTCTTAATGAAAATCCATTTATTGTTTATACATTTTTGCTTGATTTATTTTTAATTATTTTCTTTTGAGATTAAAAAAAATCAAAACTTGGAACAACCTGAATACGTCAAAGGAAGGTTACATGGAAGAGTAATAAGTATAAACAAAGAAAATGACAGATATAAAGTAAATATGGTTGTTTTTTTTCAATCTGCTTAAAATTTGGCAGGTTTGATGCCTTGAACTAAAATGCCTGAAAGTATTAACTGTTTGGTTGGTTGGAAAATACTTAAGATGCAAGCAGCTGGCTATCTCATTGAAGTCGTTTGGAAACTTATGGAATGTGTTGGTTTAAATTGCCACAAAACATGTTTTTTAGGCGGTATATTTGGCTGCTCTGAAGGAATGATAGAACACTAAAAATATTATGCTATTCAGGTCAAAAATAAACCATCAGTAACCAGCAGAAAAACAGATGACACTCCTACTGAAGAAACCATAGCTTTATGGTAAAGCAGGGTTTTGTAGTTATAATATATTATCGACCTTTGCTATGTCCATAAAAGGGATGAGGTTACAAAGAGATTAGAAGAATCTCTATGCAAGATTTTGGAGAGCCATTGCTAGTCAGCATATAAAAACAGCCTGGGATAAATATTGATCTGAAATAAGGCATCTTAATATATAATGTACTCATGTATTTGTTTGTCTACAAAAATGAAAATACTTTGGCCAATCTGTCTGTAATAAAGCTAGGTTGGTGCTTGAAGTATCTATAAGTTTGATTGTCCCTAAACACAACTTGTTGACCATTGTGGGATAAGAATAGGTTGGCTTGTTTCCAATTAGAATCTAATAAAGAGCAGTGCTTTTTTTGTAAAAGAAAAAGGTGCCGGAACTCACACATGTCATGCAACCCGCCTTGCCTATCCTACAAGGTTCCATCCAAAAAAGGTGCCGGAACTCTGTTCTGAGCGTTCTATGAGAAAAAAAGCCCTGATAAAGAGTTGACAAAATGTAAATATGAAAGAAAGTAAAACTGGCCAAGTGTTTATTCCTCCCTCCCTCCCTCCCTTCCTTCCTTCCATCTGCTTTATATCTCTCTACAATTCAATGGCTCTTAGTGGTTTCTATTAGTATAAAATATAACAAACATTTAAAATACCCATAGTATTATTAAAATATAATATCATACCCCCAGATAAAAACAATATAAATGAGAAAACAAAAATAAAGATGGCTAAGCTATTAAAGTAGAAGAATATCTTCCAAAATAGCTTTGTTTTCTTCCTGAGGGCCAACAAGGAGGGGGACTGCCTAATTTTCACTAGTAGGCTATTGTAAAGCATTGGTACTGCCACAGAAAGGCAGTAAGTTCTAACTTCAATCCATCATCTATTCAAAACCTGAAAATTCTACTGAGTCAAGTCAATTCTGATTGACAGGCAATGTATCTACTTCTTTGGAGTTCATGTTCATGTTCCTTGTCTTACATCTCTAAAATACTTCATGTTGATGTTGTGTCTGTCAACTCTACAACGAACCTGGCTGCAGCCATTTTGCTCATTCTAGGTTGCCACAAGGATAGAAGGGTGTGGGGAGGATTTCTACTAGTCTAAACATTTTATTGTCCCATGGGTACCAAGGTCATTTATGTCTGTTAGATAGGGGGTGTGAGCATTTCATAAGAAAGCCCATCAAACTGTTCTATTGGGAAAGTAGCTGATTGCATAGCATTGGAGTGGGAAGTTCAACTTTGTAATACTGTCTCTCTTTGAAGGGGATTTCAGACATGGTTTCACTTTTGACCGTGCTGATACCAAGTAACCAATAAACATGTTCTTTGAGAAAATCTCAGGCCTTGGAGTTCTGATTTATTTTGTCTTTTCTATCAGAACCTGGACATTTAACCAAGTCTGACAGTGGACAGTGTCATAGTATATTGCTATGGAGATTCTCAATCGTCCAGGTCATGGTTATCCCAAAGGGGTTTTTCAAAAGGTAACTGGACTTTCATGATTTTTTTCTTGAAAATGTTTTGCTTTTCATCCAAGAAGCTTCTTCAGTTCCAGAAAGTCCAGTTACCTTTTGAAAAGCACATTTGGGATAACCATGGCCTGGATGATTGAGAATCTCCATAGATATATACTTTTATGTTTATAACTCTGTTATACATTTTTCCGAAATGAGAATGCACTGTAGGCTAAAAAGAAATGTTGCATAGCTGTCTAATTAATGTACAGATTGGTTCCTTGTTGGAAACTTTGAGGAACTATGTTATAATTTCAAATTCATTATGTTTCCAAATATAGTTAAGTGTGGAAGAGCTTACCTATCAGTTTGAAATGGTTTCTTTGTAGGCACCAGCTAAAATGTCAATTTAAAAACAGCAGGGATGAGTTGTAACTAAGATACTATTTGGCTATTGATGTCCTAATGATGGACAAGTGAATTAAGAAAAATAGAGATGGGTCAAATGATGTGCAGATGACTCATATCTAACTAGTGTTCTGTCCATTTAAAGGAGAGCAGAGAATTATCATTTGCTCTAATAAACTGAAGCCAAAGCTCTATAAAAACATCTCTATAATATAGAGCTAAGCCAATAATTCTTTAGCTAAATAGGATTAATTTTCAGGAAGGTGACTGATTAGTTAGCTGCTGACCTGTAAAAATGAGTAAAAACAAGGTTCTTGGAAAATAATAGAGCTATTTAGCATTCAGATCAAATTCAGGTAATAGTGTATAGAAAGATCAACTGATATCATAATGTTAAAGGGTAAGAAGAGCTTTTTTAAAAAAAATTGTACACAAAAGATTGCAGTCTTTGAAATAGTATTTTTCCTAAGTAGAATCATCTGTGCACTCCAAACTAAACAAATACAGCATCTAAATATTCAAATATCAGTGGACACGGTGTTTTCCCATTCATTGCAGCCAAGTTATTTGATCCATTCTGCTAATTTTGTTATATAAATTCACCTGGTCTGACCCTGAGTCTTGAGATGATACCAAAGAGAATGAGCTTTTCATTCTCTTGTAAATAAGAATGCCGGTTTGGGGTAGTGATTAAGACACCAGGTTAGAAACAAGTGGACCTTGAGCTCAAGTCTGATTAGGCACAAACAGTGCTTTTTTTGTAAAAGAAAAAGGTGCCGGAACTCACACATGTCATACAACCCGCCTTGCCTACCCTACAAGGTTCCATCCAAAAAAGGTGCCGGAACTCCGTTCTGAGCGTTCTATGAGGAAAAAAGCCCTGGGCACAAACCAACTGAGTGACTTTGGGCCAGTCACTCCCAGCCCTAGGAAGGAGGCAACAGCAAACCAGTTCCAAAAAACCTTGTCAAGCAAGCTACACAGAACTCAAAAACTGACCTGATGGACACTTTATAGATCTAAGAGACAAAAAGGTTTATAGCTAAAGTTTTGAAAGCAGGGAAATAAAGATAATTAAGGCAGGCAATGCCTTAATTTTAAAAAAAATGAGTTGAGGGGAAGCACAAATCTTTTCAACTAGTTGACATATTGGATGATCATTTTATAACAGCAACGATAACAAATTGAAGGTATTCAAAACCTTATACCGTTTAGCAACACACACTTTCATGAGATTTCAGTGATTTTTTTTAATGTTTAAAAAGTGATTTTAAATATTGAAAATCAAAAATTCAGTAGTGTCACAGATACCTTGATGACAATTGTTCCTGTTTGCTGATCTCAATATAATTAACACCGTGTTTTCCCCAAAATAAACCCTAACCGGAAAATAAGCCTTAATGTGTTTTTGGAGCAAAAATTAATATAAGACCCAGTCTTATTTTTGGGGAAACACAGGTAATGTCATACATTTGACATTTCAGGTTTATAAGTCATCTGATGAAGTCCTTGCAAGCTTATGCCATGATAGATTTGTTAGTGTTCTTTTCAAAATATTTGAAAAGTATCAGATTTTATTATATCAGACTAACAAACAGAAGAAAATAGCATTTATACAAAGAAGAAACAGAAGTATATATACAAAACCAATAATTATAACCAAATAATTATGTAATTATAAACATTAATAGCAGAAGAGAGAAAGACCTGGAATTTTTTCATTATATATAGAATAATTCCAAATCAAAGGAACTTATTCCCTGTATTACTTTGGCCCTTGACTGAAAAAAGTCCTATTCAAATATTGACAAATAAGTTATTTATTGCAAACTGGCGCCTGTTTCAGCAGCAATTCTGGAGTGAACATTACACTAAATTCTAACATATATTAACATAAACAAACTTGTATGTTCCAGAAATTAAAAAAGTTGTTACCTGAAATTTGAGACTGATGGTATAATGGAAATCAAATAATAAGCAGTTGACAATTTATGGGGACTATAGCACAGAGTATTTAAAGCTAACATACAAAGCATTCAAAGGATAATAATCTATAAGAATTCATCACATTGTCAGTTCAATGAGAAAAATACAAGAGGTTCCAATATTGTTACATTAATTCAGTGGGAGAGCGGCATTTGCTTTGAGGAATAGCACACTGAATGAAGAGACAGATAAGTCATGGAGTTTAAAAGAAAAGAAGGAAAAATGGGGGAAGCTGAATACTTGTAGAGTGACTCACCTTAGATAATGTTCAGAAGACAACAGAAAGAGATATGTGAAGGTCCTTGATGCAACAAAGAAAGGCAGAATTTTGGAGGCTTCATATAACAGCAAAGAGGGGGAGAGTTTTACAAGACGTAGCAGTCACATACACACATGTGAAGAACACCTTTTGCACAGACACCACTTTACTTGAAAGTGGAGAATAAAATAAACATTTATTTTTGGATCTAATTCAAAGGAAAAATTACCTTTTCTTTGAAACTTGTAAACAGAGTTCTGTTCCTCAAAGCATTAGAAGAATCTTCAAACATTTGGAAGGGATTTGACAGGGCTCCCTACTACTTTGAACATGCTCTTTGACTTCCTGAAACCATGGTTTGGCTGGACTTAGATGAGTTCTATGAAAGGGCCTTGGTATTCTACTCCTTGTCTGATTCTAGATCCAGATGATCAGGAAAAGCCAGCTTTCTACTCCAAGCTGTGAAACCCAATTCAGCCATATTGCATCAGTGACAGGGGTAGGCAACCTTGGCTCTTTTATGACTCATGGACTTCAACTCCCAGAATTCCTGAGCCAGCATGGCTCAGCTTGGAAACCTCTCCCTTTCCCCTCAGCACGGCTGGCTCAGGAATTCTGGGAGTTGAAGTCCATGAGTCATAAAGCGGCCTATGCCTAGGCCAGGGGTAGGCAACCTTGGCTCTTTTATGACTCATGGACTTCAACTCCCAGAATTCCTGAGCCAGCATGGCTCAGTTTGGAAACCTCTCCCTTTCCCCTCAGCATGGCTGGCTCAGGAATTCTGGGAGTTGAAGTCCATGAGTCATAAAAGAGCCAAGGTTGCCTACCCCTGACCTAGGAAGACTGTGCTTCCAAAGTCTAAGAAGACCACCTATTGGGGGGAGTGGGTTGTTCAGCTCTTATAACACATAGCTACCTCCTTGGGTTTATGCTACAACTCAGTAAGGATCAGTACAAGTGGGGGAGGAGGTGTTGCCCTCGGTGCGGCGGAAGGAAAGGCCTCCCCCTCTCAAAGGCCTGGTCCGGGCTCCCAGGAGGCTGGAGATCGGGCCCACAGCAGCGACTGGTGGACACACTCCGCTGGGGAACACAAAGGGCCCGGTCAGGGCCAGACGACCCGGCCCAAAGGTACGTCTACAGAGTGGAGAGAGCGGTGTTACACAGAGGACAGCGGAGAGGAATGGAGCTACTCCACCGCCCCAGGTAGCCATACCGTGGAGGTGCTCAGGGACCGATTCGGGGAAGTGAGGCGTCGGGAGCCTGGTCTCTGGTCTGTTCCAGATGAGTCAGACCCGGGGCAGTGGCCCCTCCCAGGTGTCCCTACACGGCGGTCCAGCCCGCCCCGCTTCCGTATGGACAGCCCGCGGTTCCAGGGCCCGCCCCGACAAACCAAGGCCCACAGAGGTCCTCTTCCCGGAGGCCCGGCTCCCGCAACGATGGCACCGAGCGGCATGGCTCCCTGGGACGGGCCAGGCGGAAGACCAAGACAGCAGCCGCTATGATCAGACGTGGGGCCCCCAGTCCAGGGGTTGCTGCCGGGTCCTTGGGGTCTGGGAGCGGTGTGGGGTCTGCCGCCCCTGACCGCGGTCTGTGATGGACATCCAGATCGCCTGGCAATGTTTTGGAGCCAGGTGATCAACCACATGGACCAATACGGACCAGCCTACACGTCCCAGTGGGCGATGGTCGTGGCCGTGATGGCGTGTCTACAGGGAGAAGCCGTGGCCTGGGCGGCCGACCTATACTGTGACCATGCCCGTGAACTCAGGGACCTTGGCCTCTTCCTGGAGTTTCTACGGGCCCGTTTTGAAGATATCTCGCGGGTGCTCCCGGCCGAGGCTGAGGTGTTAGACCTGTGCCAGCAAGGAAGGCCGGCGGTGCGCTATGTTGGGGAGTTCCGGAAGGTGGCCAGGATGCTGCGTTCCTGGCCAGAACGCCTCTTGGTGCATCACTTTAAGGCCGGGCTCGACAGTGCCTTGCGGCGGGCTTGCGTGGTGCGGGGGATGCCGGCCCATCTGCAGGACTGGTTCCGGGTGGCTGTGTCCCTTTGTGTTCCCAGTGGTGCTGGTGAGCCCCCTGTCGGGGCAAAGATGGGCGGTGAGGGCTTTGATCAACTCAGGGAGCAACCGGTGCCTTATCAACCAGGCAACCGCGGCCACAGTGGGTATCCGGTTACGACGCCTGGTAACCCCTCTTCGCTTCCAGCAAGTGGACGGGTCGCTCCTCAGAGGGGCTCCTATCACCCATGTTACTGAACTGGTCGGGCTGGAGTTGGGGGCCCATTGGGAGACCTTGCGCTTTGTCGTGGTGCCCTCCATGACAGAAGCCATTATCCTGGGGCTCACTTGGTTGGACAAATGGGGCCCCACGATCTGGTGGGAGGGGGGTTGCTGTCATCTTCGTTTGGGCTTGGGTCCCAAGCCCCCTCTCCACCATTCCTTTCTGGGCCCGGATGACACGGGGAAGCGGGAGAAGGCTTGCAGGGTTGCGGAGGGCCCAAAGGTACACGTGCCCCGGGTTTACTCTGATCTGATGGACGTTTTCGACGAACGGGAATGCGACTCGTTGCCGCCCCACTGGGCCACGGATTGTGCCATTGAGTTCAAACCCAGTGCCAGACTGCCCAAGCCCCGCATGTACGCTATGTCACCAAAAGAGATGCAGGAGTTACGGAGGTACATCGACAAGAACCTGGAGAGGGGGTTCATCCAGCCTGCACGGTCTCGAGTGGCGCCGCCGGTGCTCTTTCATGAGAAGAAGGACGGGGGCCTTCGTTTATGTGTGGACTACCAGGGGGTTAATGCGGTGTGCATGGAGCACCTCTATCCCCTTCCTCTGATGAAGGACCTATTGGCCCATTTGGCGACGGGCCGTGTGTTCACCAAGTTGGACTTGAGGGAGGCCTACTACCGGGTTAGGGTCAGAGCCGGGGACGAGTGGAAGACTGCATTCAACTGTCCCCTTGGCAGTTTCCAGTTCCGAGTGATGCCCTTCGGCTTGCAGGGGGCCCCAGCTGTGTTCATGCAGTTGATCAACCAGGTCCTGCATGAATTCTTGTACCGAGGGGTCTTAGTGTATTTGGACGACATTCTCATTTACTCGGACACCTTGGACGAGCATGTTGTTCTTGTGCGACAGGTATTAACAAAACTGCGGGAAGCGCAGCTTTACGTTAAACTGTCCAAGTGCGAGTTCCACAGGGCCCAGCTGGACTACCTTGGGTATCGCATATTGGCAGCAGGAGTGGAGATGGACCCCAGGAAGGTACACGCCATTCAACAATGGCAGGCCCCACGGACCTGTCGACAGTTGCAGAGTTTCCTTGGCTTTGCCAACTTCAACAGACAGTTCATCACACACTTCGCGGCCATCGCCCTGCTGTTAACAGACCTTCTTCGAACACAACTGAAGATACACCCACGGCCAGGGCTCAGATTGGAGTGGTCCGCGGCGTGTTAGCGGGCCTTCGAGGAATTGAAGTCCCTCTTCGCTAAGGAGCCCATTTTGCGGCACCCAAACCCCGACTTGCCCTATGTAGTGCAGGCGGATGTGTTGCTCTTGGGGCCATCCTCCTCCAGTGGAACTGTTCTGGGGTCCTGCAGCCATGCGCATATGCCTCCAAAAAGCTGACTCCCACCAAGCGGGCCTGGGCAGTGTGGGAGAAGGAGGCTTTTGCGGTGCGTTGGGCCTTGGAGACTTGGCGGCACCATTTGGAAGGGGCCTCCCGTCCATTCGAGGTGTGGACGGACCATAAAAACTTGGAGGCCCTACAGACCCCTCAATGCTTGTCACCCAAACACGTCCGATGGGCGTTGTACTTCCGTTGCTTTCAGTTTGTGTTGAAGTATGTGCCGGGGGGACGGAACTTTCTGGCGGATGCCTTATCCCGCATGCCGCAATTTGACAGCAAGAGGGAGGAGGTGGTGCAGGCACTCATCCCAGCACTGATGGAGGAGGGGGATGGACCAGAGAGCGCTGGACGAGTGACAGAGGAGGGGTTGGACCAGGCGCTCCAAAGGGCCCTGCAGGAGGACGCTTGGCTGCGGGGCAATCCGGGACTGTTGACCATGCGGGAAGGCCTGGCATGGCACGGGAAACGGTTGTATGTCCCCAAATCTGTGCGGGCACGGGTCCTTTTCGGCTGTCACGATGCCAAGCAGGTGGGACCCTTCGGGTTCATGAAGACTTTACATCTGGCACGCCGACAATTCTGGTGGCCCCGCACGAAGAACGACATCAAGGAGTATGTACGGCGCTGCCATGTCTGTGCTACCACAAAACCCCAGGTTGGAAAACCTTTGGGGTTGCTGCAGCAAGTGGCTGACCCTACCCGGCCATGGCAAAACATAGCCATGGACTTTGTCGTGGACCTCACGGAGAGCAAGGGCCACACCGTCATCTGGACAGTAGTCGACCTGTTTTCCAAACGGGCACACTTTGTTCCTTGCAAGGGGTTACCATCAGCCCGTCGGCTGGCGTGGCTGTTTATCACACAGGTGTACCAATTGCACGGGGTGCCGCGCCGTGTGATCTCAGACGCGGTTCATAGCAGTACTGGCTTTTCTCCATACCGGGTGGTCACCGGCCGCGACTTCGTCCCCTTCGCTGAATGTGCCCATGAGGAGGGGCCCGCATGCTCGCCATGGGAGTGGTTGCGACAGGTCGAGGACGCATGGGGGGTGGTGAAGGAAGCCTTGGGACGGTCTGCCGCTGCGACCATAGCACAGGCAGACAAGAAGCGATGGCCCTTTGTTACACCACAGGTGGGGGACCTGGTTTACTTGTTGACCAAGTATTTACGGCTACAGGTCCCGTGCCGAAAACTAGGACCCAAGTACCTTGGGCCGTTCTGGGTGGTACAGGTGGTGAACCCAGTAACGGTGCGACTGCGTTTGCCGAAGTTCCTGGGTAAGATCCACCCAGTGTTTCACAGTAGCCTGCTAAAGCCCGCTCCCGCGGCTACTGCAGCGGCAGGGGAGGGGGCCCCCGGGCCAGTTCGGGCCGACCAGTACGAGGTGCAGGAGGTACTGGATTGCAGGGTGCAGAGGGGCGCCATACAGTACCTTCTCCGATGGAAGGGGTACCCGGTGGAGGAGGCAACGTGGGTGCCGGGGAAAGACGTTCACGCTCCATGCCTAGTTCGGGCGTTCCACCGCGCCCACCCTAACAGGCCAGGAGGACGGGGGGTGGCGGTGTATGCGGGGTGAATGACTGTGTGTCTTCGTCTTCTACACCTGCAGGAGGACCCTTGGTAGGGGGGGCGGCATGTCGGGCTCGACACACCCGACACCTGGTGAGGCCGCGGAGTGACTCACTGGGCTCCGTGACCAGCTGTCGGCATCTGCGGCCTTCCGACAAGCCGGGGGAGAGCGCGGCCCCTGGGACGGTCCAGCAGCCACCCGCCCAACACCCGGTGAGGCCACGGAGTGACTCACCGGACCCCGACACCAGTTGCCGGCGTCCGTCCGATGAGCCAGGGAAGAGCGCGGCCGCTGAGATGGCTCAGCAGCCACCCGCACGTCCCTCGATGCCCCAACAGCCACCGGGGCCTTCCGGCAGGCCGGGGAGCAGCCATAAGATCGTGCAGCCGGCCGTCGTTCAGCGCTGATGCAGTGGGCCAAGGAAGAGGTCCAGGGTGGCCCAGGAGGCGGCAGGGCCTACCGGCGGAACGGGGAGGGGCCAAGGACGCACACCAGCACAGCGTTCCCCTGGAAACCCGTTCCCGCAGACGGCTCGCTCTGAAGCCCTGCCGGCCTCTTCGCCTGCCAAGGGACTGCATGGCAAGCACCAACGGCGAGTGGTCCAAGCGGCGCAGTTCGCGGCAGTCTGGGGACCTGAGGGGGGTGGCGAGGGTGTGCGGAGCCGAGGGGAAAAGGGGGGTGGTCTGGGCTGGGGGGTGGCTTACCGGCTGCAATGGTGGGGGGATGGGGATGGGGAGGATACGTACCTGGGGGTGGGTGCCAAAGGGCAGGGGCCAAGGGAGGCGGTGGTTAAGTAGGGTGAGGGGGTGATTAAGCAATTAAGGGCGTGGTGGTGGGTGTTGGCCTTGCCGGCTATTTAGCAGCGTTGATTGTGCTGTGGAATCAACATTGACTTCGTCTGTCTTCGAGTGACTGTTTATGAGGAGAACCAGGAGAACCAGCTCTCGTTCCGGACTCATTCTTTCTGGTGATTCGAAGGACGGGGGCTGAGAGTGAGCTCGGGTGGTATGTATTCCTGTTATCTTGATGCCCAGGGGCTTGAACCAGTTTAACCCTATGAGGCTAGTCCTCTGCCCTTCAACCACTAGGACATCCAATTGCCCCTGGAATCTCCCAGAGCACACTGCAAGTGTTGCCTTCCCCTTAATTTTGATAGGCATTTGCTGAAAATCTGTTAGGGTGAGACTAGATGGCCTCAAGGTGGCCCTCTGCTTGCAGGAGGTCCAAGATGAGATCCTGGCCCGAGAGATGGTCGATCAACCAGAACAATCAGAGTCCCCTTTGAATGTGCTTCCCGCCCTCCTCGCTTCATCTTTCTGTGAATTAGGGAGGGGTCTATCTGAGGTGTTTTCTAAATTGGAAAAGACTTAAGCTAGTCTTGTCTGATTATTACTTTGATAATAGATTGTCTTATTGTCCTTCAAGGACATTCTTTATGCCCTTTACATTAACAACAATTTGGGGGGGGAAAAGAAGCCACCCCTCTACCAACAAACACAAAACAAACAGACAATCAGCATCACCAATGAAAAAAACGATCACAATGCAAATACAATACAAACATCTCAATCAAACTAATTCACGGGCTCTAACAGGCATTCCAGTCCCAAGTCCAGGGACACAGTCATGTCTTCAGGACCCAGCAAACTATGCCTGGCAGTCTTGTTAGTAGTACACAGAGCCAGTTTGGTTAAGGCACCAGGCTAGAAACCAGAAGACTGTGAATGGACTAGAAAAATGACTTTGGGCTAGTCAGTCTCTCTCAGCCCAACCAATCTCATAGTGTTGTGGTGAAAATAGGAAGAGGAAGAGGTAGTAGTGTAAGGCCCAAAACCAAGAATGCTTTGTAGTGATTCTTCCAAACTGAGTTTATTGTTTCACACTTTAAAATTCTTGCCAGACTGAGCACTCTACTATCTGTATATTGCATCCACAATATACACTGTGAACAATTCGGGAGGGGCTGTCCTCACCCTCTTTCTCTCACACATGATAGGAGGACTGAATTGTCTCTTACTCCTCTGGAATGTAACCCTTCCCTCTTAGAATCCACCTTCTTGCTACATTCCATCATATTTAGGTATGTTCACTAAGGCTAGACTAAAAACAACAAACAAATGTATCACTTTTGATTGAAAATGAGAATTATTCCTTGCAATCAGGTTTGGATTTCTTGGTTTGACCATAATATGAAATTTGCATAAACCTTGACTCAAAGAGAACAAATGACGTAACATATTGTTGCAGATCAAGTGTAGATTTCTCCTTTCAGCTTTGTATAATAGTTCTTTTAGCCAACTCCTGTCCATGACATGTTAACTATTTTTGATGCTTTTATAGATAACAAATATTAGAGTCATAGAAGAGCATGTGGATCTTAACACATAGCAAACTTGTGACTAGCTTGCCTTTGACTCTGGATTATCTCTGAGTCAAATTTCAGTAATAAAAGGTTCCAGACCTAATTCCAGTATCATTTTTCCAGATGTCTAAGATTATTGTTTGAATCTATGGGATTTAAGTAACAGTTTCTCACAATGTTCCAGCTTACCTCCCATGTTTTAAGCCTTTTAGATTTCACCACTGGAATTCATTATCTGAGATTTTGAAGTAAAGGAATTTAAATGGCAACAGTATGAAGATCACATTCAGTTGTAGTTCTCTTTTTTCATCAAGTCTTTATAAGTTGGAAAAATTGTTCTTCTAGGGCTAGAATAATGGAAGTTTTTTTAAAAGCAGACCAACTAAACACCCTTCCTAAAAGCTGAAACTACATGATCATCTCATAGATTGTTCTTGGGGACAGAGGACACCAGAGGAGAAACTAAATTTAAGTAGAAGTTAGACTACCGTACCATCTTTTGGAGTTGCATTGCACATCTTCTAATATCAGGAATTGTATTGATTTCCTGGAGTTGTTCCAGTTCTATCATAAATAAATGTGCTCTTAGAATTAAGGAAGGATTTGTAACTAAATAAAATGGTGGTTTCTTAAGATACAATGCCCCTCTCCTCAAAACATACAGAAGGATCTGGACAGACTTGAACGTTGGGGAGGGTACCTTGCTCAATAGTAGTGACTGTAAGAGGGATCTTGAAGTCCTAGTGGACAATCACTTAAATATGAGCCAGCAGTGTAACTAGTATTTTGTTCCCCAGGCCCAGAATGGACTTCCGGAAGTGGCATCCACACAGAGAACCGGTTGTCACATATTTGAATCCCACCACTGGCTATAACATATAAGGAACAGTTGCTGGAATTGGATATGCTAGTTTAATGAAGAGAAGGATGAGGGGTGACATGATAGCAGTGTTCTAATATCTCAGGAGAGTTGCCACAAAGAAAAGGGAGTCAAGCTATTCTCCAAAGTACCGAAGGCAGGACAAGAAGCAATGGATGGAAACTAACCAAAGAGAGAAGCAACCTAGAACTGAGAAACTTCCTGACAGTCAGAACAACTAATCAGTGGAACAACCTTCCTCCAGAAGTTGTGAGTGCCCCAACACTGGAAGTTTTTAAGAAGAAACTGGACAGCCATTTGTTTGAAATGGTATAGGGTTTCATGCCTGAGCAGGGGGGTGGACTAGATGATCTTCAAGGTCCCTTCCAACATTATTGTTGTTGTTGTTATCATGCTATTAATTATTAGATACCATGTGGGTATTGTACTAAAGTAATTAGTGACTCCATACCTATAAGTTTTAGGAAGAAGCAATGAAAAAATGGAAACTTACTGGCATTTCCATTAATTCATTATTCTCAATTGCAAAAGGACCAATAGTGCCTTTCCATGGACTGTGACTCCCTTCTCACAGTTACTCATGCTTTGGTCACCTCACATATGGACTTAATTATGACTATAATTAAGTTTGGAATGTTGGTCATTGTGTGTTAAGCTACTATGTGACCGGACTTGATTTTACGACTGTTTTTATGAGTCATTAAACAAGTCACTGCAGTTGTTAAATAAATCACGTAGCTGTCAAGTGACTTGCATGGCTATAAGTCCAGGGCCAGCTCATCCAATGTGCCTTTATTCATGGAAAATGGGGAGAAAAGGCACAAAGCACAATTATGTAACTCCAGGTTGCTGCAACTGGGCTCCAGCCCTTTAGAACATCTTGCCTTCTGAAGTGAGATTGGCTCTGACCCTCCTGACCTTCTTCAAGGGCCTGAAGTCCTGGCTCTGCCAGTTGGCTGGGGGCCGCAGTAAGGGAGTACCACACTGGAGGTGCCTATTAGGATCAGCCATCCATAGGAAAGGAACAAGCAATTTAGAACTACACTTTGTCTTGCTCAAACACTGAAGGTTCTTAAGAAGAGACTGGACAACTATTTGTCTGAAATGGTAAAGGGTTTCCTGCCTGAGCAGGGGGTTGGACTAGATGACCTCCAAGGTCTCTTCCAACTTATTATTGTTACTGTTGTTAATAATAATAATTATTAAATGTGCATCACTCAAACACAGGTATACGCAATAACCAAGAAAACAAAATATGCATCATAGCAACACGAGAAATTTCACCCCTGGATACTTAAAGTGATTTCATATCAGTGGTGCAACTCACCTGCTTTGTGTCAAGAGATCATATAGTCTGTTTTGTCACTTCCCACTGTTCTGTGGACTGCTATGCAATCAAGGCGAGAGCATCCTTAGTGTAAAAACAGTTTTCCCTGATTTGGAAAGTGTCATTGAAGAGCGCTATTTTTTTTTCCCTCACAGCACTAGAAGAATAAATACTCTTCAAGGCAAATTTGCACACAACCTATCCTCCCTACAATCCTGCTACAGCCTGCTTTAAAATAAAAGTAAAAAGAACATTTTGCTTCTGCCAAAACAAACAGCATTTTTAAACAGAGGTGGCTGAATTAGTAGAGCAATTACCATAGATAAACAATTATGTTTATGCTCTAGAAAGGTATGACATTGGAATCAAAGCAATAATGTAATTTTCTCATTCTGGCTTCATATGTGTCTGCCTCATAAACATTTTAAGGTATCTCTTTTGTTCTTTACTTTCTGCAAAATCTGATTAATCATTGAGCTTATTTTGCTGGGGAGTTTCGTGGGAGGTTTTTTATTATTATTTTAATGCATTTATAAAGTTCAAATTTAGCTCCAAGCAGTAAGTCATTGCTACCCAATCCCAGGCAGAGGTACTTGGAAAAAAGTCTTAGAGAAGGCAAGTGGAAATTCAATTACACTGTTCAGTATACTTATGGGGAAGAAAAAAAAATCCCTTCTCTTAAAATACAGGCTATTGTGTTGAGAGAAAAATCATCAGGTCCAGTTCCAAGCTGGGAGTAAATAAAATGGAGGCTAAGACACTGGAAATAAAATGGAGGCTGGCTGTTTGGAAAGAAGATTTAATGATGAGCAGAATTACCAGCAGTATATAGTTCTGGGACAGCTGACTAATGGAGTTGAGAGTGGATGGATCTTTATAGGGCTCTGAGCCTTTGAAGTGGAAATGTTTCTGAGTTGTGCAATGAGGTGGGCTTTTGTGTCTTTTGCTAGTCTGAAGAGGGTGTTGAATTAATCCTATTATGTCCTAAAGGTCATGTTCCTTAGATTTTGGGTAGGGGAAAGTATTTTGCTTATGAATTGTGTGCCCCAAATCTGCATTTCTAAAAGCCGGCCTCCTCCTCCTCCTCTGCCTGGGGAAACTTGGGTTGGTTTCTGCCTCTCCTAATATTTTTCTTCTTTATTCCTTTGGGGAAATATAATGTTCTGCCTTTTTTAATATTCACCAAAATATTTCCTTCTCTAGGAGGGTGGGTGCTGACTTTCTACAATCGGTTGGTTTAAAATGGTGAATAAAGTAATGGGACTGGATAATTTGTTTCAAGTTACTACATGTTCCTCTTGGGAACAGAGCTAGTACAAATTCCTTCCTTCCTTCCTTCCTTCCTTCCTTCCTTCCTTCCTTCCTTCCTTCCTTCCTTCCTTCCTTCCTTCCTATGGCTACCCATCTCAGAAGTGACTGGGCAGTGAACAATCTTAATAAATTAAAAGCAACCTTCCATCATAAATAGAAAAATTAAAATACACAGCAGCAAGGAGACTGTCACCCTCCAAGGTTGCTAGAGGTGAGCCACAGCAGCAGCAAGTTGGCCAGGAGGTTCCAGGCAAGGACCGGGAGCAGCTGCCACCCATTAGCAACAAGGAGGACATGGAGTCCACCCCTCCTCCTGATCCAAGGACATGTAGAGCAGAGAGAAGACTGGCACAATGCCGCTCAGCTAGATTATTCATGAGGAGGCAACCTCACCTTTCATGAAAGGCCGCACCAGCATTGCCTACTTAACTCTGCCCTGAGGACTTGAGTATTGCTGGAGCAACATGCCCAGTTCTGTGCCTTGTGTGTTCTTGCCATGTATTCTGGCCTGTTTGACTGCTGGACTGCTTTCCTGGACTTTGTGCCCATTAGACTCGCTTACCCAGTGACTCTTGCTGTACTGAGCTTGGAATCTGTACCTGTGCAACAGGGGTGCTTTCCTGTTTGGAGGATTTGAACAAACATCTGTAGGACTCTTGCCATATGTGAGAGTGGGGAGGGGGAGCAGGGCAGCACAAGCCCACACAGGAGATCATGAGGGCATGAATGACAACAGAGTTTCCTAGTCCAGGAATGGGTAAAAGTGTCACCTAACCCAAAGGTGTGTAAAGGTTCTTCTAGCCACAGCTGCCACTTGATGGGCTGCCAACGGCACTAGAAACCCAGCCTGCAATCTCTCAGGCAATTTCTGCAAAGACATGACTTACAAAGCAGGTCTAAGGAGAGAAATTTGTACTGTCTAAACATTATTTGGAACAACACTCTGAGATTTTTATTTTCCAGAATGTTTCTTGAAAATGTAGTGGGGAAAAAAAAGATGTAAGCAAGAGACATACCCAAACAGAATCTTAATGAGGTCACTGCAGTTTACGTTGCTTTCCAAACATTTTAATGAAGTGATTTCAAAAGCTGTCTACTTTAACAAATTTAAATGAGAGAAACAGTTAAAACCCTTTTTGAAAGTGCTCACAGGACATGAAATGAAAATGAACAGTCACCGAACATTTTTTTTTATTTTTCTCATGAAAAATGTAATCCACTTTATTGTCCCCAAATGCTGAACCAGATTTGCATTCCGTATGTCAGACAAACCCAAACAACGTTTAAGAAAACTTGCTGCCAGCTTTTTGAAATGTCTTAGTCTGAAAAACAAAAGTACTTATTATTGTACTTGTTAATATACATATTGATTAGCATGCACATTACCTTATGTATTTGTCATTATTTTGGACAATATATATGAATCTACAGTAGATAAACAAACGTTCTCCTGCCTATCTAGCAGTTCAAAAGCAAGCAAATGCAAGTAGATAAATAGGTACCATTTTGGTGGGAAGGTGCCCACAGAAATGTCTCCAGACAACGCTGGCTTCCTCAGCTAAGAAATGGGGGGTGAGAACTGCCCCCTAGAGTCAGACCCAACTGAACAGGAGAAACCTTTATCTTTATCATTAAGCAAAGTTCTCTTTTGTTAGTTTTCCTAAACTAATATCCTCAGATCAGTTGAACTATAATTCCCATCACCCCACGCATCAGATAGCAGTAATGGAAAATAGAGGGAAGTCAGTGGCCATATACTTTAGGATGATGATGATGAAGAGTGTATTTGTTCAATAGATCTGGAGGACTTGAATTTGGAAAAAAAATCCCCTCCCTATAATACTAACTAAGTTTATACTGTAGTCAGTGGGAAATAACAGCTAAAAGACAAAGATGAGACTGTTCGTTTCTCTTTGCACTATGTTTCAGTTTATTTTTTTTAAATTTATTATCATTATTCATAAATATTTATTAATTTCATTTTTATAGACATGAGGCTTTTGCTGAAATAACTGAATTGATATATCCTGTTTGGCTTTTGAGTAACCATCTGAAGACAAGAAAGATTTACTTCAGAGTAAGTGCACAAAGATTAGCCCTGCATATAAATGAAAAAGTTTGCTACAAAAATCTTTCTCTTAAATGATTTATATTATTTTTCCATTTGGAAGAAGAGTCGTTCTTGCACGCTGATACATAGGGTGTGTATTTGGAAGCATATCGTAGCTTGTGGCCTTGCTCATAAAACTAAGCTACCAGGTAGTTTATTTTCATTTAGCATGAGTTCTATATAAAGACTTAATATTATGATGAAGTAGCTCATTTCAAAAAGCCATGCTTAGTGCTGGTTTAGAATTATTTATGAACACAAGCTGTATTACCTTTGTGGCCGTAATCCCAACTTCATCATACTAAGATGTCTGCATTGCATTATTGATACTTCTTTCAACATCTGACCAACTCTCACTAAGGTGTGACTTGTGTCAGGCACAAAAGACCAGGACCACATGTGAAGTTCCAATTAAACTGATTCATTATTACTCATGCCTGTGCATGGGAATCTACTCAATTAACCGTTAGCACTGTTTTGGTGCTAGATAAGGGGTCAATGGAATTCAAGAGGGGTTGGAATTGGTCCATTTGTGGCTACATAGCGATTCTAGGCTGATCTCTCTTTTGACTCCACCACCACCATCACCACCAGGTTTTGCAACTGCTTTTCCTACACTTGGTAGATAACCGATGAAATTATAGCTGGCTTGTTTATGGTATTCTCCCAGCACAAATTGTTTGTTGTTTTATAGTCCACCAAACTATCAAGAACTGTATAGTCCACCAAACTATCAACAACTCAAGGTGGAAAAAACTGATTCTTTCTTCTCTCCCTTTTATCTCTGGAATTTATCTTCAGCTGAGAGATATTGACCCTTGTGGCTTCCAAGGCAAAATGGAGATTTTTCTGTTCAAACAGCTTAGCCACTACATCATACTGGCTCTTTAGTTCTTAAAACATGTATGGTTATTCCATAGATAAAGTGCATATTTATGAAATAGTTTTACACATGCAATATAATCTAGTGTGGTTTCCTCATGTCTACACAAATTCAGGCTTCCACATCCAGGAATCTGAATTCAACAAGAAATTGTAAATTGTATAGAGTAAGGAAGATGACCTTGATGGAAACATGCAAGAATTGCTACCTAGGCAAAGGGGGATGGGGCATTCTTTAAGTCCTAGGAAACAAGAAAATTTTCAGAAACAACTCAAACAAATACCTCCCTGATTTACTACGGTAGAAGAGGGGAGAAGAGTAGAGCACAATTATACTTGCAAGATTCTGTTATTACAGCCAATCTCAGTGAAGTCTTTCTATAGAACTGATTACGTGGTTGGTCTATCTAATGGGATGGACAATATCAAAACAGAATATTTTCTCAAACATTAGCAAATTAATCCTGCATCTACAACAGTTTAAAACAATGAGTGCTCATACATTTGATATTGTTAGTGAAAAAAAATGTATATATCATGTTCGGACTGCATAACCTGGTTCTGAGAATTACATTGGCCACATGATCTGTGAGTGGGGACGAGCCTTGGCTGTTTTTGTGAAATGTTTTCCAGTCAGTCAATGAAGCTGTGCATGAACCAGAAGGAAGGATTAAAACACAGCCAACTTTTGCAAGCCTTGCATGGCTGCTTGAAAAACTGTTCCCTGATGTTTGCATATGCAGTGGGGTGCCCAGCCACTTCACTTGACCTGGGTTTCATCAAAAGGGTTGTCTGTTCTCATGCAGAGAATGGACCAGCGTTTGAGGCAGCTGATGGGCCTTGCAAAATTTGCTGCTACTCTACCTTTCCAAAGAGAAATGCTGTGTTTGCACCAAAGTCCTTTGTAAACCACCTCCTTCACATACTTTGCACAGCCCTAATATTGATGCCTGAAAAATATTAGCAGAGCAAACAGTGCTTCATCATTCTGCAGCAATCTGTACATAACAACAGCAAACATACATCACTTTTTCTGAAACAGAACTATTGAGGTTTCCTGCTAGGCAGTACTGTTTTTCACAAAAAAGAAAGAAAGAAAGAAAAAATACAGAGTCTCTTGACAGGGTTTGAGGAGTTTGACATAACATAAACACAGGGTAAGTTTCTAACCCTAGGACTGAATGTAATATGGGTGCATTAAGTTTTTGCCTAGAAAACCACAGGAAACTTTTGCTTAATCCTCTTCAATCATTCATTAATTTTTTAAATAATAGATTCCTTATCTTCATTTTCACTCTATTGACTGTGCTTTCCATCTTTGCTTATTTCCTCTTATTCCTGTATTCATTTTTAACTTAGCTATGTAACTTTAATACTATTTCTTATTTGCATTCCTATTTGTACATGAGGGATCCTTGGTGCTTTCTGAGCTTGTTTTCTTACAGAGGTTTCATTATCCAAACTAAGTAATATCATCAAGTAAGTTTTACACAGGGCTAGATGAATCAAAAGTTGGAATTAAGATTGCCGGAAGAAATATCAACAACCTAAGATACGCAGATGATACCACTCTAATGGCAGAAAGTGAAGAAGAACTAAAGAGCCTCTTGTTGCGGGTGAAGAAGGAGAGTGCAAAACTTGGGTTGAAACTTAACATTAAGAAAACCAAGATCATGGCATCTGGCCCTCTCAATTCCTGGCAAATAGATGGGGAAGAAATGGAAGTAGTGACAGATTTTATTTTCCTGGGCTCCAAGATCACTGCAGATGGGGACTGTAGCCAAGAAATTAAAAGACGCTTGCTCCTGGGGAGAAAAGCCATGGCAAATCTAGACAGCACACTAAAAAGCAGAGACATCACCCTGTCAACAAAAGTACGTATAGTCAAGGCTATGGTCTTCCCAGTTGCAATGTATGGCAGTGAAAGTTGGACCATAAGAAAGGCTGAGCGCCAAAGAATTGAGGCCTTTGAACTGTGGTGCTGGAGAAGACTCCTGCGAGTCCCTTGGACTGCAAGGCGATCAAACCGGTCAGTCCTAGAGGAGATCAATCCTGACTGCTCTTTAGAAGGCCAGATCCTGAAGCTAAAACTCAAATACTTTGGCCACCTAATGAGAAGGAAGGACTCACTGGAGAAGAGCCTAATGCTGGGAAAGATCGAGGGCAATAGAAGAAGGGGACGACAGAGAATGAGGTGGCTGGATGGAGTCACTGAAGCAGTAGGCATGAGCTTAAATGGAGTCCAGAAGATGGTAGAGGACAGGAAGGCCTGGAGGAACGTTGTCCATAGGGTCGCGATGGGTCGGACACGACTTCGCAGCTAACAACAACACAACAACAAGTTTTACACTTGTTCATACCTCAGGTTTTACACTTACTAGTACTGATGATGTTACCTAGTTTGGGTAGTGAAACATCTGCAAGAAAACAACCAAGCTCAGAGAGCACAGCAAGGTGCTTGGACCTAACATTTGCAAATTCCCTCAGGACTCTTGGATATTACTAGTCTGATTCTGTGGGCTTAAATGTATTCCAGGGGTTTCGTAACCATTTATTTGGGCTTGCCACTTCCTCCTTGTGTCAACTGTTCTGTTTAGGTCCATTTGAACACTGTTACCCCTTGGTGAGAAGTCCAAAGCAAAAAAGGAGTTGAAGACTATTGCCCGCTCCCTATCACCAGTTGTTATCCTGGAAAAAACCACCCCTCTTTTTTCTTTCCTTTTGCAACTAACATAGTAAGAAAAAAAGAGAGAGAGTGAGTTTTTTCACTGCTTATAACTTTCCTGGTATACTTCGTTTTTTGTACTTCCTTTCTAACCTTTCCATGGACAGCAGCTACCTGCTGGTACACATCCTTGACAATTATAGCCATCTTCCATGTCCTTTCAACACTTAGCTTAGTCAAAGGTTTCTTATGTATCCAGTCATTTTCTAAATGCCATTTTTCCATGCAAAAATAATGTGCAACCCTAAAACTAATTTCCCTTCTGGAGAGAAATGGGTGCACCATGTGCAGAGAAACAGGGCAATGGGAAATACCTAGGAAGAAATGAAATGAAATGACCAGTCAGGGTAAGAGCAAGATTGTTTTGAAATCAGTGCCCAAATTTAGGCATAACATATCTGGGCTGCAAAAATTTAAATGATCCCCAAATGACAATAAAACATAGCCTTACCCAGTGGTGGGATTCAAATATGTGAACAACCGGTTCTCTGTGTGGATGCCACTTCCAGAAGTCCATTCTGGGCCTGGGCAACAAAAAATTAGCTACCTGTTCTGCTGAAGTGGTGCGAACTGGCTGAATCCCACCATTGGCCTTACAGAGAAGGAAAAAAAGAGGCTTCATTGCTATTGGTATATAGGTAGTCCTTACTTAACAACCACAATTGGGACTAGCAATTCCATTGCTGAAGTGATGCACTTGTTAAGAAAGACATCACATACCAAGGGTCATCTCTTCTGCTATGATCAGTAAGCAAGTCACCCACAGTTCTTAAACGAGGCATCAGGTGACCACAACTTACTTCCAGCTTCTCCATTGATGCCGCTTGCCAGAAACTACTGTAAGGTGCACAAATGACAATCACAAGACCACTGCCTGCTCTAATAGTTATAAAACAGCTACCAGCTGTGAAGCAACCAATCTCAAACACAGGATCATGGCAACACCGCAACAGCCATAAATGCAGGGACTAGTCATAAAGTTGGTAACTTCAAAGGGTCACTAAGCCAGGATTACCTGTAATCATGTTTGTTCTGTCATTAAGCTCTCACAAGTATGATTTCACTCAGGGCTTTTCAACCAGTGGTATGGGTACCACCTGTGGTACATTGGGACCTGGCAGGTGGTACGCAACCATCCTAGAAAAGTGGTAGCGGGGGAGGAGAATGAGTTGAACTGGTGGCAGCACTGCACAGGCCTGAGCAAGAGATGGCTGGAGCTGCAGGGCTGTCAGGGCTCAGTGGAAGCGCCAGGATCAGCACTTCTTCAGGGCTGTCAGGGCTCAGCGGAAGTGCCAGGATTAGTGCCAGGTTCCAGCCAGAGCTTGATGCTGATCCTGGCACTTCTGAGCCGAGAAGAAGCGCCAATCAGCTGGAATGTTGCAGCATCTCCAGTGTCTTGTGATTTACATTCAGATGCTTGGCAACTGATTCATATTTATGATGATCACAGTGTCCCAAGGTCACGTGAAGTGACCAAAACCTGCTGTAACCACCCAGTAGATGGGGGGAATAAAAACCAAACAGCCCCATCCCACCCCACCCCCGCTGTCAGTCCTCAGCAGAAATGCTCACAACAATGAAAACCTTGGACAGGAGGAAGAGCGTCGCTGGGCAGGCAGGCAGGTGTCTTGCTCGGCTGTGGCTCAGGGGGCACTTTTTTCAGTGCCATTGTAACTTCGAACAGTCACTAAGCGAACTGTTGTAAGTCGAGGACTATCTGTACTTCATCACTTTTTTCCTCTTTTTTTTTGGTCATCAAGTTTTTGACACCTTGCTAGGTGACTGGTGGTACTCGGATGTTGCCATATCCTAAAAGTGGTACAATGGGTGAAAAGGTTGAAAAGCCCTGATTTAACTCACTAGGTTAGGTTTGGCTCCTTTGTACTTGGTTTTGCACTGACTAGGGTGGTAAAGATGTAGCATCTGCTCTAATTTTGCACATGCTCAGATTTAACTAAGGCTTGTTATACTGAAGATAGGTGGAGAGTTTCCAGCCTGGGGAAAGAGGAGATAATTTATTGTATGTACAGTTGATCCAAATCATTTAGACAAATTGGTTCAGATTTGGTTTTAATGATCCCTGATTTGTGATTCACCTGGCAGCTATTTTTCACAACGTCTCTCAGTAAGGCCGTGAGGATCAATTCATCTTTTGCTTCTGTTTCTGAAAAGACTTCCCTCTCTTTCCCCAGAAAATGTGCTAGGGATTTCCAATGGATTTTGTTCACCTGTAGAAAGATTAGATGTCAAAATCCCTCATTGTTAACAGCTTTTCTTCATCCATTCTGCTTAAGGCCTTTCATTTGTTTTAAAAATTTACAGTGCCTTGACACTCATTAAAGCAGGCTGCAAGAGTCTGTTTTCCTCCAGTAGGCACATATGGAGAAAGGCAAGTCTGCCTTTGCAAGCTGCAAAACATAACCCATAAATCAATGAGATAATACAGCACAGCTGTCACAAGAAAAGTCCTAGAACTGCATTTCTCCTTTCAGCTAGAATTTTGACTGAGCTTTTCACTGGAAATTAAAAATGCACTTCTTCAAAACTTCTAGGAAACAAAGCGTGTGTAAAAAAAAATCATGATCAACAATAGCAAAAAAAAAAAATAGCAGTTAGACCAGAGGTCTTCAAACTTGGCCCTTTTATGACTAGTGGACTTCAACTCCCAGAATTCCTCAGCCCAGGCACTCTGGCTGAGGAATTCTGGGAGTTGAAGTCCACAAGTCCTAAAAGGGCCAAGTTTGAAGAACCCTGACTTAGACTTATGTACCACTTCATAGGGCCTTGCAGCACTCTCTAAGTGGTTTACAGAGTCAGTATATTGCCCCCGCCCAGCAACAATCTGGGTTCTCATTTTACTGACCCTGGAAGGATGGAAGGCTGACCTCACCTTGAGCCAGTGAGAATTGAACTCCTGGCAGTGGGCAGAGTTAGCCTGCAATATTGCATTCTAACCACTGTGCCACCATGGCTCAGTGGTTAGAATGCAGTAAGAAAGACTGAAATGTAACATTTTAGAGTTCCTATTAATTCAGCAAAAGAAAATGGTTCACCCACTTTATTCTGCCTTGGAAACCAACATATTCTACAAGGCATAGTAGCAATGTCTTTTCGGAATCGACAATCATTCAATCACAGGTCCCACTAATCACTATAGAATCACCAAAAATGCAGGGTAGGGAAAAAGGAATACTTTTCACCTCACGTAATTCAACTCTAGAAATTATTATGAAATCCATGAATGTAGATGGGTTTTAAGGGAGAATTTGATAAAATTCACGGAGGACAAGATTATCAGTGCTTAATTACTAGCCATGATGAAGAAATTCTGAACAATATGTGCGCATGCAGGATAATGTAAATAAAAAAGATTTTGTGGTGCTGCTTTTATTAGCAACATAGCAGGCATCACCAGTCAACAGACAGCAACTTACATAGTGTTATAGCTCTGTGGGAGTCAGCTCCCCAGAGAAGGAAATATTAAAAGGGCAGAAAAACACATTTCCTAAAAAGAAATTGAAAAACCAGGAAAGCATGCCCAGATTTCTTAATAGTCCTGGGTCTCCTCTCCCAAAGCAGAAAAACCAGTTCTATAGATATGCAAATGTAAACCATCAGGAAGGTTGGAGCTAGAAAATTAAGAAGACAAGGACACCTAAAATCTACATACCCCAGCCCCAGGGAAGCAGGACATGAACTTTGGACATAATAGGATTAACCCATCACCATTGGAATACAAGAAAGGCACACTCAGACTCAGATTAAAAGTTCATGACACAGGAAATAGTCTCAAACAGGAACAGGAAGCAACTCTAAACAAAAGGACCCAGAGGGTATAAAAACCAGTGGGTTAGGACACTGAGCTTGTCGATCAGATGGTCGGCAATTTGGCGGGTCAAATCCCGAGTGCCGCATAACAGAGTGAGTGCCTGTTACTCGTCCCAGCTTCTGCCAACCTAGCAGTTCGAAAGCATGTAAAAATGCAAGTAGAAAAATAGGGACCACTACGGTGGGAAGGTAACAGCGCTCCATGCGCCTTTGGCGTCTAGTCAGGCAGGCCACATGACCACGGAGACGTCCTCGGACAAGCGCTGGCTCTTCGGCTTTGAAACGGAGATGAGCACCGGCCCCTAGAGTCGGAAACGACTAGCATGCATGTGCGGGGGAACCTTTACCTTTACCTTACATGTGGTCAGTCCTTCTTTTCTGCCAGCCATCTTCCTGTGTGGTTCTGCTCTTCAATAAACTACAACCTTCTTCCCAAAGCATATTTGTTCCCAGCTTGGATGAACCATAATGAAGACTTTTCTTCCAACATTTATATTTTCCATTCATCAAGGTTAAAAATGTATCAAAATGAAATGGTCCAACAGTTCCTTTAACACTTTTGATACCAACCTTTTAGAACATAGCTTTTTTGCTCCTTTTAAATGTTTATTGCACCATTTGGTGATTGTGATGATGCAGCATAATCAAGTTGGTGTCAGCAACTACATATATGTTCTTCATGATGCTCTGCCCATCCACCTGGTCATCCTCTTCTTCTCCTTTCTTACATTCACCTCTCCAGGGCTGTTGCACAATCTGAGGGGTGGGGGAGGGCCTTCCTGGACTCATGACTCCAGGAAGGTCTTCACATAAATCCAACTTGTGTGCTTATTGCCCCCTTTTCTGGACTGAGAAACCCTCCTTAGAGCCACTCATGCCTTGGTTAATTTGGAAGTGGACTCTTAACAATGCACTCTACACAGGCTTCCCTTTAAAAGCTACAGCCAGTTCAGAATGCATTGGCAAGCACAGTGATAACCCTCAATATGTTCATGTAACAGTGCCAAGAGCACTTTACCAGTATGCTTCCAATTGCAACTCAAAGTTATCCCATTTAAAGCCGTATATGATTTAGGGCTTAGCTATCAGAGGGACTATCTGTTTCCTGCAATTATCAGCCTGACCTGGATAATCAAGGTTGACTTGCTTTGGTTCTTATTGATCGAGCAATGTCATTAAACAGAATCCAGGAAGTAGCTCTTCTTTGCTGTAGTACCTGCCAGCTTTGCTGTAGTACCAGCATGCTGTGAAGAAAAAAAAAGATTGCATCTTCAGTTGACAATTCTTAACTGTTTGTTCCTGTAAAGCCATAGCACTACATTTGGGGCCAGGAAGCCTGTGGTCTTGAATACATCATCCCCATCCACCAAACAGTTAGCTTCATGGTGCAGAAGGAGGAAGAATCAGTGCTTCCCATCTCTATTCTTCTATTCTTATGCACAAAAAGGGCTGATGTAACTAAGGCTACTTCCTTTGCTAATTGCCCACAGTATTTTTTTTTCCCCCATGAGTTTGATTGACTGATATCAGTAATGTGCATTCTTGCATCTTGTTCATGCCTTATACACTTTGCTTTTGCCTGCCTTTAATCCCATTTTGCTATTTTGATGTTTGCTGATGTTTAATAAGATAACATCAAGCTGTGAGCTTGTTTGTTTGTTTGTTTGTTTGTTTTTTGCCAACTCAATTGAATGGAATGTATGCTCTTTCTGATTTGAAGACAGGGACTGATGAGGCAAGTAGTGGGTACAAATGAAACTGGAAATTCCTTCTGTAATTTTCCAACCCAGACGAGATCTGAAATGAGCTGCCAGCAGAGGTTTCTCTGAACTGAAGGGCGGAAGAGGAAGGGGTTGGCAGCAGCTGGTTTTGTTTTGTTTTGACTCTGGGACAGAAAAAGAGGAAAGTGAGAGAAATTCTCTTGCGTGAAATCCCATTCTTTGGTCAGTGAATCCAGATTTTGAGCCTGGTCATCAGGCAGGACATTCACTTTTCCCAATAATGTCAGGTGAAGAATGCCTTGTGCAAAATCCTTTTGTCCATCGTGACTAAAAGCCATTGGCATCATGGGATATGAATAAGACTACACTGTATACATACAGGCTGAAAGTCTATGGAGAATCTCAGTTATCCAGGTCATGGTGTTTTTTCAGGACGCATCTAGAGATAAACCTCCAAATGGCCCCAACAACTCTTTGATTCAAATGACCAACTGTCTGCAAGGAGTATAAATCCTTCCATTCCCCACCATCCAGTCAGAGCCGAAGAAGCTTCTTGGATGAGAAGCGAAACGTCTTCAAAGGAAAACACGAAAGTCCAGTTGCCTGCTGAAAAAGCACCTTTGGGAATACAGGCTGAAAATATCCCTACCCAAATATAAAATGAAACTCTAAATGTAAGAATAGAAAGAATAAAAATGGGTAGACTATCCTCTTCAATCATTTTTTCTGGCTATTCTTAAGAATGTGTCCAAAGAAACTCCAGAAAGTTATTGACACTGAAAGCAAAGCAGAGAGCTCTTCAGTTTGATGGTTTTGATTTTCACTTCCCAGTTTACTTAGAAGCCAGCCAGAACCATCAGCTATTAGAAATTTATAAGTACTGACTCAGCTTTCGTTTATTGTTTACCAAGAAATTGAGACAAGACTGCCAATTTTGCATGTTCATCTTCTCACAGAGCCTCTTACAGCAATTCAAAGGCACTAATATTTTCTTATTAAAACAACTCTGGTGTAAGATCTAATGTGAATCATTGAGATGAAGCAGTCTTCCTTTAACATTTTATAAAACTGAGATGCTAAAAAGCCCTTTTCACAGGTGGTGACAAAGCAGAAAGAGCACCATGTTATTGCCATTTTTGAAAAAATAAAAGGCGATGGGACTTTAACACTGTTATTTAGAAGTAAAGTTTGATTAACTTGAGGAAAGTCCCAATGTTTAGCCACACTCACAGAAGAAAGAGAGATGGATTATTAAAAGTTTTGATCGGCCTTCTGTGCTTCCAGAAGAATTGCTGATATTACTTAAGAGTCATCATCAGTCTTTATGTAAATGAAAACACCTCAGTTATTGCTTTCTGGTTTTCTTTCAGCTACATTTTGTAGTGGCAAATACCAAAATATCTAAATCAGAATTGCTAAAACATGCCATTTTCTTTGAACAAAAATATGCCATCAGTATCTAATATAGAGTGCAGCCCTTCAGCAGTCCATTGTATTGTTCCAACACCCAAAATGGTGTAAATTTTTTAATTTTATTTTTGCTTTTGTTCTCAAGGAAAGAAGAGGCTTATAAAAAGCCTGGGCACAAGAGGTTATAAATTCCTCACTGAGAGAGGGAGTGGTTCCAGTCTCTCTAAAAGAGAAATGGATCAGGCCACTTTGAAAAAATCCATTCTGGGTCCAGAGGGTGAAAACACCTATAGGCCAATGGCCAGTAGGCTCTTTCTTGGCAAGGTGTTTGAGCAGCCAATCAAGTGCTAGTTGTTTTGGACAAAACTGATTTTCTGGATCTGATTCAATCCAGTTTCTGATTATGGAATAGAAACTGCTAAACTCCTCCTTGAGACTGGATGATGCAAACATATGGCAGTTCTTCATCTACCCTGGCTACCCAGACTGTTTCTGGAACCAATTCAAAGTAATGGTTCTGACCTTTAGATCCCTAAATGTCTAAGAACCAGATTACCTGAAGATAATCTTTTCACATATATAGCCACCTAAAACTTAAGATCATCTAATGGCCCAGGTCTCTCTTCAAAGGAAGTGAGGTAGGCCTCTACAAGGAGGAGACATTTTCTGTCCTACCACTCTGTCATGGAATTACATTCCTAGAGAAGGTTGACTGGCATCCACATTGGCATTATTTTGAGACTGGGTGAAGACATTTCTATTTTTACAAGGTTTTAAAACTGATTTTTAACTAATTAATATTGGGTTAGTTTTAGAATGACTGCCTTATAGAGGCCTAGTTTGCTGTACATGGTGTTTTTATTTTACATATGCTTTTATTCAAATGGTGGTTTTTAAATTTGTTTTACTGTAAACCAGCCAGATATCTTTGGCTATTGGGAAGTTTAAAATGAACAGATAGGTAAATGGCTCTTCCTGTTTACATACCCAACAATCAAGCCTCTCTCTCGCCAAAAGCCTGAAATGTCCATTTTTGACCTGGTTTAAAGAGCAACACTTTTCAAAGTCAAATTGATCTCATTGCCATCCCAAACTCCTCAATCCCTCAGAAATGCAGTCAAGTCACTATTATAGAATCCAATTTGGGGTTATTTTCCAGATGGTTCAAAAATGTTATCAAGGGGTAAAATCTCATCCCTGAACCTTTTGAGGACCTCATTATTTTAACAGGTAGCTTCTGGGGACATTGAAAGATCAGGAGGTTGAGCTGCAGCCACCAGATAATGCCCACCTTAATTTAAAATCAAGACCAGTTCTACTCCTGAAGTCTAAGAGGTGCTCAATCATGTGATAGTTCCTAAGATTAGAATAAGCAAAGCATTCACTCTTAGTGGTGCAAAAACTGGTTTGCTGTGTTTACATTTATGCTCTGTATAAATAAAAAAAATTGTAGTCTTCTTAACTCCAGCAAGTAACAGTGCTATTACATTTAGTTGGTGGTAACAAAGTCCAGAAATGTCTTGTTTTTACAGTGAAGTGGAAAGCCAAATTTTAACATCTAATTTTAGGTAGGATGTGGACTTTTAAGTCCAATTTAATATTCTGCCACTCCTCTGAAAGCCTTGGGGAAAATATATTGACATTTATTCACCATATATATTGTCAGATTTAGTTGTTATCATATTCAATATTGCTGGAAAAAATATTGTAATTCTTGTGGTGTTCATGGAAAACCATCACCATTTGTTTAAAAGTTATAGAGAAAGTTATGGAGAAAACCTATAACCATCACTGGGGGTTAAGTTGATTCCATTTGTGAAGAAGAAAAATGAATGTTCTAAAATGAAGATGGGGATGAACCAATTTGCCAGCACCTTAGTTTATAAAGGGTTGTTGTCGAGTTGTTGAGTTGTTGCTGGGGTTTTTTTGCTTTGATTTAGCATCTTTACATTTCAACCTGACTTAATTGTTTAAAAACAAGACGTGTAAAACTAACAAAATTATTGCCAATAGTCCATCTGGACAGCAAAAAATCCAGAGCACTTTGGTGCAAACCCAGAAGACTTTATTTCAGATGTTATCCCCTTCATATTAACCTTTATAAGATGACCCTCTTTTTTATGTTGTGTGATCCATTACATTGTCAAGAAGTGTTTTTAGAACTCTTGTGATATGGAAGCTATTGAGTATTAATTCTGAGATACTAATACAAACACCAAGTTTTAGAGGGCTGCAGTACTAAAATAAATAAACAATAGTAAAATAAAAGTATAAGGCAACAATTTAATTTTTTAAAGAATTTTAATAACTGCTTAAACCCAGACCTAAATAGGACTATGGAAAAACAAAGCAGTATCCTACACACAGTGTAGCCACTGCACAGGCTCTCTATCTCTCTGGGATGTCCAGTCCTGTTGGGGAAAAAAAAACAGCTTTTGAGGGATTTCCGAAATGCCAAGTGACTCAGATAATCTTTATGTTAGTACTTACCGTGATCCAACTTGCCAAAATTACATGGAAAGTTTCAAAATCTTTCTATTTTGGGGACAAAAGGTATAAGAAATAAAAAGATTTCTAACTTGACTCAACGAACCTACCTGCGCCATTTTGGTTTATGTTTATTCTCCAGTATATGACTAAGCTACAGTTTGCAACATTGCTTTTTACTGGAGAGTTGGGGAGGTACTTTTATAGACCCACAAAGATCTTTAAATTGTTTTGCGTGGATTATTGGCAAAGGTATGCATAGCGAGCAGCAGACCCCAGTTCTTTATGTAATAATTACAGTACATTTGCTTTGGCTTGATTCTATTTGGAGATCCTAGTTGAAGCTACTATAAGGCACCACCACCACCACCCTATGAAGGAACATGAAGCTGCATCTGACCCAGAATTACTGGAAATGCTCTGCCTCTGTACCATAATGAGAGGGTACATATGCGATGCACAGTTCTGCAATTACAAACTGTAACAATTATAGCAAATACAGCTACACCAGACAACCAGCTTAAATGGATAAAGTACAAAGGCCTTTATCCCAAGGGAAACTTGAATTGCCCTTCCCTAAGAACTACTTTTCTGAGATTCAACCACTCTCTTTTCTTATCTTTTTACCATCTTTTTAATGTAACTGGACTAACATAATTTTTACACTACTACATCCAGGAAATTAATTAGAAAAAAACCTTCAACTCACTGTGAAAATTCTCACCAGAACAATTTTTAGAAGGAGATGACTTCTATCACAAGATGCTTGGGTACTGAACAAAAGTCAGTCTTGGATAAGGGTAATATTTTCTTACAATTTTTGTAACTTGAAATATTGAAATCCAAGGCCAAAGTCATGCACATAATACTCTTTGAATAAAGAACATCCTTTTCATATGCCTAAATACAAAATCTATTATTATAAGTCCTTCGGGAGAAGGGCGGTATAGAAATAGTATTAAATAAATAAATAAATAAATAAGATATAAATTCTCCATGAAGAAATTTTGAAGGCAATGGTGCTGGGATTGCTTGAAAATTTATGGGTTTATATAGTGATTGGACATAGCTTTTTTACTTCTATGCTTATATATGGGTGTCATCTTTTTATATTACTTATGAAATGTTTTCATTTGCATTATATCAGTTGACATCAGTGCTATCTTTACCACAAACCAGATCATTATATTATCCAAAAAGTTATATGACAGTACCTTGAACAACAACCACAGTAACAACAACAGGAAACAATTAAGAATGAGTCAAAAAGTAATATTTTCTCATCCACCATGTTTATTTATTTATTTATTTAATTGATTTTATATACCGCCCTATTCCCGAAGGACTCAGGGCGGTTTACAGGGCGAATAAAAACAATATAAATAAATACAATTAAAATAGAATTAAATTAAGACTAGCCCACAATTAAAACAAATTAAAATTTAAAATTTAAAGTTAAATTAAAACCCCCTCAGTCCAGGCCAGAAAGATCAAATAACCAAGTTTTCAGGTCCCGGAGAAACGAGCGAAGGTCCGGGGAAGTCCGAAGTTCCACCGGCAGTTCATTCCATAGGGCAGGCGTGCCCACAGAGAATACTCTCCTCCTTGGAATTACCCGCCGGCAATCCCTAACTGGCAGAACCCTAAGGAGGCCCTCCCTGTGGGAGCGCACAGGACAATGGGAGGCTGATGCTGGCAGCAGGTGCTCCCTGAGATAATCTGGACCCATGCCATTTAGGGCTTTATAGGTCATCACCAGCACCTTGAATCTCACCCGGAGGGGAACTGGAAGCCAATGCAGCTCGCAGAGAAGAGGTGTTACATGAGAGTATCAGGAAACTCCCATTACTACTCGCGCGGCTGCATTCTGCACCAGCTGAAGCCTCCGAGTGGTCCTCAAGGGCAGCCCCATGTAGAGAGCATTGCAGTAGTCTAACCGGGAGGTCACGAGCGCATGAGTGACTGTGCGTAGGGCATCTCGGTCCAAATAGGGTCGCAACTGGTGCACCAGGCGAACCTGGGCAAAAGCCCCCCTGGTCACGGCTCCTATATGATCTTCCAAACTGAGCCATGAATCCAGGAGGACGCCCATGTTACAAGCCCTATCAGCGGCGGGGTAACACCTCACTTTATTAAAAGGGAAGGTGCAATCCAGCCATTTCTTCAAGCAAGTAAATTTATATCAAGGCTTATGTGTTCATAATCTTCAAGTATGCCTCAACTTGAGTTACTTTGAGGGATACTTTCTGTGATAGTCTACATGCACCTGAGCTCACCAGCATCTAGAAACTGGGATGATTGTCTTTCTTTTCCTGGTAAAGGATAGCAAGCTAAATGTGGATGAGTAGACAAGGTTGGAGACCTTGACAGAAAGAAGCAACAAAGATGATCAGGGGACTGGGGGCTAAAACATATAAGGAACAGTTGCTGGAATAGGATATGTCTAATTTAATGAAGAGAAGGATGAGGGGAGACATGATAGCAGTCTTCCAATATCTCAGCGGCTGCCACAAAGAAGAGGGAGCCAAGCTATTCACTAAAGCACCTGAAAGCAGGACAAGAAGCAACAGATGGAAACTAATCAAGGAGAGAAGCAACCTAGACCTAAGGAGAAACTTCCTGACAGTTAGAACAATTAATCAGTGGAACAACCTGTCTCCAGAAGTGGTGAATGTTCCAATGCTGGAAGTTTTTAAGAAGAGACTGGCCAGCCATTTGTCTGAAATGGTATAGGGTTTCCTGCCTGAGCAGGGGGTTGGACTAGATGACCTCCAAGGTACCTTCCAACTTTATTATTATTAAGTCTTAAATATTGTTGTAATTAACATCTTAATCACAGCCGGAGAACTTTTGAGGATGTAACACTGTTTTGTGCAAAAACTTGGCCCAAATAACCACATAAAATTCACCACCAATTCTGGAGTAGGGAATTTGGATGGACTATTTCTTGGAATAGCGTCAAGAGAAGGAGATGTGCTAATGAGAGGTCTCCCTCATTGTGATTACAATAGCACCACTACTGAACAAGCCCAAATAGGAAAAATTTCCTGGTGGCTTTGCTTATTGATGAATTAAAACATGGAAAGCCAGAGTGGCTTATACAGCAGAGATTATGGCCCAATGAATGACCAATGGGTTTTCACACACATACTCTTGGCTCCTTTATAAAGTAAGGAAATAAAATAATACTTTAGTTTACTTTCTGCTCAGCATTTATTAGGACATGGCATCTAGATTATGCAGTAATGCTGCACCCTACAGGAAGGCAAATTAATCTGCCCTGTCATATGTGCACTAGTTGTACCGAGGATATGCTGTGAAACTTTTTTGACCACTTGGTCATACAACTTCCCTAATCTGCTGTCCTTTAGATGTTGAGAACTATAATATCCATTATTCCCAGTCATCCTACCAGGAAGGTTGAACCCCCTAACCCATGCACATCTGACTTGGTCTCCCCTTCAGAACAGTTGTTGAGAAATAAGCGACATGCCCAGCCAGATGGGTGGCAGATACTATGAGCAAACTGATGTTGCCCAGCTTGTCACATTTTGGGGGAACTTATGGCTGTTGAAGACTTATCAGCTTCCTTCTAAGTCAGAAACTTTTCCTGGGCTGCCACAGAAAGTGGAGAACAGTCATGTTGGAGCTGCTGTTGATGGAGATTGTCATCTGCCCAACCAGGAGGTTCTTTATTTATAGAAAAGTCTTTGAACAGACCACTGCAGTTTAGTGTAGTAATAACAAGTTACAGCAAATTCTGAGAGTGGTAGAGTGTAACACAGCCATGCATTACGCCCCATTCTAAATTATCTTTGAGGAAAAGTCTGTAATTAAGGGAGATTTGAATAGGCAGAACCTGGGTCATTCTAAGGGATACTTTCTCAGTTATTTTTATGGGCAGGCAGAAAGAAAAAAAAACAGGCTGCCAAATGGAGTGGGTCTTCATGTAGTCCTTTTTTAAAGCTTTGATGCCTTGGAAAATCCAGGCTAAGTATAAAGAAATTTAAAAAGCACCTAGAATTTAGTATCTCACAAATAAGGTTAATTAAAAATTTTACTGTCACAGTTGGGCAAAATGGTGTGCCTCTTTCATCGAAGGTATCCTGGAACGAGACTATTCCAGATCAGATAAGAAGCAAATCTAGGCATGCCCTGGATTAAGGATGACTCATTAATCATGTCCCAAACTTGTGTCCACATGTATCTCAGAATCTTTCCATAGCTTAAGGTAGCCCAAAGAAATGCTAAAGTGCTAAGTGGAAGTGCTGAAAATGGTGTTTTCCCTAATATCTTGCCTGAGAAGACCGCTTGTAGATAATGTAGAGTATGTTGGTGTACACCAAGGAGATGGTCAGAAATAATGAACTCCATGAAGGCAATCTAATGACTCCAATTGGTTCTGTTTAGACACTGAGCTTGGTTGTTTTCTTGCAGATGTTTCATCACCCAAACTAGGTAACATCATCAGTGATGATGATGATACCTGGTCTGGATAATGAAATGTCTGCAAAAAAAGTAACCAAGGTCAGAGAGCACCAAAGATCCCTCATTTCAACCTTGAGCTACAAATATTGTCCTTTATTGTCACTGATCTCTTTGTCTGCCCCTCTCTCCTCCTGTCTGATGTGGAGTGAGCCTGGGACCCTTGGAACCACAGACCCTCTCTCATTTGCAACTGGGGTGATCAAGCAGTCATCCTGGCAACGTACAGAGCAATGTTATTGATATTGACTTCACTGTTCCCAGTTGAGTGAACACCATGGAATCCATTGCTGAAAAGCTTGGTTCTTTAAATTGCTTTGTTATCTGTTTGTTTAAACCCATTGTGTAGTCAGCCCTTGTGTTAATAATCAATAAAGCAGTCAACCAAGAGGTGTAAATAACTCTTTGTTGCTACCTGTGTGGACAAAGGAAGGCAAATCCTGAAACTGACAAACCCATTCCTGGCTTCAGATATGCAATTGAAAGTGTAGTAGTGGTAGTAGTAGTAGTAGTAGTAGTAGTAGTTATTTTAAAACCTCTCTGCTTTTATATTTGGGGTAGCCTTGCCTTGGGGAATTCCCTTCCCAGTTGCTGTGGCTTCAAAGAAAACCCTGATTCCTTGTTCTTGGAATTCACACATTGATCCTGAAGAGAAACCCCTTTCTCAAACTGCTATTGTTCAGTGACTATCTCTCATCTGAACACATCAAGATGGTCACTACACAGTAGCCAGATGCAAAACAGTTTTTTTCCTACTATCCAGTGGTTATGGTCCAATCATAGTTAATAAAGATTTTTTAAAAACAGTCAATTGTACAACAAGAAAAAAACAAGGGATAGTACCAAAACTCTCAATATATAGAGTAATCAGGGCATCCTGCATGAAGGAGGTTTTCTGTGAGGTGTGGATGATGAGGTATATGTTTCAACAGAAGGGACTACTCAATCATAGTCCTTGGACTGCAACATGTTAAAGGTGTTCAGGCAGCAGCGCAGTGCAGACCCACTTCATATACACAGTAAAGGTATTCTGAGGGGGAAATCCCTGGATGTGGCCAAGAATGTCCTGCCTTTTTACTGTGGCAATACATTTTGTTTAAAAAAGAATTACAAGTTGACAAGAAAAAGTGACTGCAGATCTTGCCTGCTGATAATGTATGCATCTCACCCCTGAATGCCTCCTGAATTTACTCATCTGAACTCTTAATATTGAGAAAGCATCTTATCATCTTTATCCTGGTTGTTTAACTTTCCTACCTAGTCTGGTGACTTAATTTGGGAAGGAGGGCGTGTGAATAGATAAAGAAGGCAAAAATTTAACTCTGTTGCAGCAACTGACACAGGGGGCAATGTTTGTATTCTGCTTCAAACAGCAATATTAATCATCTAGGTTCCGGGTGGGGTGGGGAATACAGTGGTGATTTCATGAAGTTCCATATAGAGTTACAGCCATCAAGCCATGAACAAACTGTTTGAACATGTTCTATTAAATATAATTAAATTCATATGGGGGAATAAAAATAACTTGGCAGCATATTTTAGAAACAGCTAGGGCAAGACAGAAAACAGGGAACCCAATGAGAACTAACAAAAACAAAATTAGCCACTGTAAATAGATATTTTCAGACAAAAAAAATCAGCATTTTTTAAAAAAACAAAGTGCCATATTATGTTATAAATTTGCATTTGTTTCATTGAAGAAAAAGTTATTTTCATCCAGAAAAAGAGAATTTCAGCCCCGAGAGTATACACAGTGCTATGTAAACACACAGGAATACATTTTGCACTTTGTTGTCTCAACTGTCTCCCAGGGAGAAGGTAAGGAAGGAAGGTACACAAAAAGATAATTTATGCCACCATCCTAAAGTATGGGAGAAAGACATGGTATTTCCATTATCAAGATTGCATTGCCATCAGACCACCAATCTATTTGTCAGGCTGTTGAAAACACAATTCCTCTGAAAAGGGCACAGGGAAATATGATCATTCTAGTTAATACCCTGTACACTACGGTTGGGCTTCAACTGCAAGCCAATGAACATTGGACTGTAGGACATGAGGAGATGGAAAAAGTGAGAAATTAAGGTTTGGGGGACAGGGAGATGGGATACCATTAGTAGTACCTAAAAGTGGGGGTGGTTCTAACAGCAGCAGATTGCTGAATAAATAGTCCTAAACAAATGTACGCCAGTGATACAGCCTTTTATGCTTATTATGTTGCAGTCAGTTCCACCGTATCTGCTAAAATTCATTTCTGAATAAATACGTGGAATCAAGCTGTTAGTGACTACCATGACAAAAGTGGAGATGGACAGGGCAACAAAGGGATGAGAATGAGAAGAGAGACAACAGGATGTAATTCAACCACAGATCTTGCCATTGTGGGCTCCTATACCCAGGAAGGAAATGCAACATGAATTTTGTTCTCCATGCTGAAAGCAAGGGGGCTCTGGGTCAGTATGATAGCCTGTAATGAAGCGCTCTCCTGGCTTTTGCAGATGCCGACATCTTTTCCAGCAATAAACCTTAAATTAATGGTCTCGCTGCCATGAGGTAAAGTGGTTTCAAAGCAATGTTTTATGGTATGGCCCTCTAGGCACAAGGTACTGGCCCCTGAGAATACTTTTGCAATTTGTGTGCATAGATGCTATGCTTCAGTGCTTTAATCTACACACTTTGCAATTGTGTTAATTCTCTAAGGTGCTGCAAGGGAAGCACTGTGCTGCTTTTCCCTGCTCATTGGCTAGGCTTTCATCAGATTTCTAATACAATGGAATTATTTCAATCTACGTTTTGTCCCTTAGTTACCATGCATTTTCATTCCTATGGATTTCAACAAAAATTTCCTACTTAAATTTTGCATTTGCTGTAAATACATGTCAATTGCCAAGCATCCAAATTTTGATTATGTGACCGATGGGGTGCTGCGATGGTCGTAAGTGGGAGGACCAGTTGTAAGTAACTTTTTTCAGTGACTTCATAACTTTGAACACTCACTAAACAAATAGCCATAAATTTAAGTACTAGCTGTGGCCCCTATTTGGACAGTTCTTATATATACATTTTCCTACATTAAATTTCTAAACCAATTTTAGATTATGGCAAGATATTTTTGAGCTGTAAAGTTTCTGTTTGAAATCTCTCAGACAGTTGCCAAATATTATGAAGGGCATAGAATGGCCAGCTTAATTTGGAAGAGAAATGCTGACACTTTGGGGACAAAACTACTTTTTCCAGAAGTGTTAAGTTTTCATTTCAAATTACAGTATTTGCCTTGAATTGCCAAAGCACTTAGGAGAAAAGTCTGTCTATAAGCAAGAACAGCAGGGCAATTTTCCTACTCTCACGTGTAGATTAAAAAGGAAGACAGGAGTTAAAGAGGCTTTGAACTAACCCTGTAAATCCCACTATTTTTATGCCAAAGAAAGTAAAGGGAGGGAGTGGAATATGGTAACTTTGCTGTGTACCTGACATCAAAGTCACTATCCAGCTTCCTTGTATTTTGGCAGTGTGTTTTTATAGAAGCATTTGGGGAGTTTGACTCTGACGGCAGGAGCAATGCAATTTATTAAGAATGAGAAGAGTGTTTGGGGCATGAACATTGTTAAGCAAGGCCGTAAGGTTTTTAAAAAATCATCTTCTTTTGTAAAGCAAACATGTTGAATGGATCTCTTTTCTGAAATTATACACATCTCTTTTATTTTGTTTTCAGAGAGCAAGATGTGGGCTGGGGTGCAAGCTAATCAGAGCAGCACTATGTTGTTGAAGAAAGCTAGGAAAGTAATTATTTAATAAATTATTAGGTCTCTTGCCTTTCTCTCCCAGTGGCCCTCAAGGCCTTTTTTTTTTTTGGTCTGACTTCCAGCTGTTCTGGAACACCTCTGCCTATACTGGATTAAACATCCATTTCTTTTTCTTCAGCCCTATAACTGAGATCAGCTACTTTTTTTGAGTTCTGAAATTACTGTAATATCCCTGCCTTTCAGCCCTTGAAACGTTTACTCGCAACTGGAAACAGGTTAACTGGATCCATTGAAAAAGACGGGTAAGTTAGTTTTTCTTCCTCTTTGGTCAACCTGATTGTCACTCTGAGCACCGCTCTAATGAGGCACTTTGCAACACCAGGGATGGCATCCTTCTCTTCATCAAGGTAAAGAAGCCCAGACATTCCCTTGACAGGTAGCTCACAGTAGGAATGTAATGGTATGTGGCAATTACTGTGAGAGACAGGAGAAAGACCTACAGTCTAGGGCAGGGGTAGGCAACCTTGGCTCTTTTATGATTCGTGGACTTCAACTCCCAGAATTCCTGAGCCAGCATGGCTCAGGAATTTTGGGAGTTGAAGTCCACGAGTCATAAAAGAGCCAAGGTTGCTTACCCCTGGTCTAGGGCAGGGATAGTCAGCCTCGGCTTTTTTATGACTCATGGACTGCAACTCCCAGAATTCCTGAGTCAGCTATTCTGGGAGTTGAAGTCCATGAGTCATAAAAGAGCTGAGGTTTCCTACCCCTGCCTAGGGCTAGGCGGTGGTCTGATAAGACACAGCTTGGTCTGCAGATGGGGGCAAAGCAATCGGAAGCATTTCAGAAGGGACCTCCTAGTTTTCTGGAGGCTAAAAAGAGAGGAGAGGAGAAATACTTTCAGTCTTGCAAAATTAATGTCAGCCTTGCAAGGTGGTTCAAATAAGAAGCACACCCAGATGATCTAATCCTTCTTTATTGTAAGGATAAATTAAACATATTCCTGAAGGTCTGAAATAATATATTCCATATTCTGTTGCAAATATCAGGCAGTCAGTATCTGCTAAAACATGTTTCAAGGAAGTCTGGCACCTACTCACTCACTGCGGAATAGCGTCTCGATTTCCGTTCCTTACAATGTCAGCCATTCAAAACAGGGGTCCTGTTCAATATTACAGACAGCTAAGAATGTACGCAAAGTAGAAGTAACAGATTTTAACATAGAAAAAAATTCTCTAAAATTTCTCTTTCTCTACTCCATCTTTCACACCAGCTAAAATAGTTTTTTTTTCTACCAAATCTTTAAAAGTGTAGGATTTTTGTTCTGTTTTGTTCTGTTTTTCTTCCTAATAATTTATCCACTATTTGGGGATAGGGGGGAAGGAAGCAAGTTACTTTGAAAACTATGTGAAAGGGCCAGAACATCTAATCCTCCAAAAATATTTTCTGATGCAAAGAACCCAGTTCCCAGAAAATCATTTATTTAGAAAACTGAATTTGGTCCAGAGATATTTCATTAAAACTACTTTTATTTTTTTAAAAAGAGGGTGGAGATTTCATAACACAATATTTTCACAGAGACATGCACAATGGTGCAGCTTATCTTAGTCAAATAAAACTGTATTATTTATTCAATTAATAGACGTTTAGAAATTATACATCCCCACCTTTTAAAAGCAAATAAGTTATCCACAGCAAAAAGAGAATTCTACACTGATGTCCATGTAATTAAATTGTAGTCTGGAAATGTTTTAACAAGCTATAAAATCAAACAATCTGAATTTGTATTTCAGCAAGACTTTTGAAGGTCAGAATTTCCTTACTCCTGCTTTTCCTCATCCTAAATTGCATCAAGCAGAACCAGTTGAAGTCAATCATGCAAACTCTTTTTCAGATTGTCATCCATCCCATGCCCCCAATCACATACAGAACAGGATACATTATGCAAACTGGTTTGTGTTAACTATATGAGTACAGTAGGAGAGTTTGGAATGGATTTCTAAAAGATAAGGGGAAATAACCTATGGGAGATAAAATCCATAGGATTCCAAAATGATGGAAGAAATGTGCCCAATGATTAATGCCTTCAGGTGTATGGCCATGTGGCCACGGCCACGATGGCCCTGAGAAGCAGAAATACCACAATATCCAAGGGAGCACTAGTGGAGGAAAGGCAGTGGTACTTGTCACAACCAAGATATTGTGAACTCCATCAGCCAGAGCCTGCTACAACCACACCCATGACATTCAGCAGAGCATTTAGCTGAGACAGGTGGGCGAATTGCATTTTTCCTAAGGGAAGAAATATTCCTTTGTTACAGAAGCACTTCCTCATGTACATCCTCTGCAATGGATTCATTCTTTGTTCAGAAGAACTCTTGTGAAATCGGAGACAGAGATAAGAGTCCTGTGATGGACAGCTGAAGTTAACACTTTACTCACTTGGCTGGCTTCTCAATTTTCCACAATTACAGGAATGTTAGATAACTGTGCACTATTGTGGCTAAAGTGTACTGGGAATCTTACGGCAGGGTTTATAATTCTTTGACAATCATTGCATTCAGTATATCAACCTGATTAGAAAATAATAGTTTCACAAGCATAACATTTAAAGGTAATTCCTTCTTTCTTAATTTACATGCATGTTTTAATGTATTTGGGATATATAGTCTTAGCCCAGAATCCAGATAATAATTAATAATATTTTATTAAATCTCTATACTGACTGACTCTTGACAACTCTGGGCAATCTTTGTGTGTAAAATAGATGGGTTATACTGAAAGTTCAAACCTACAAATCTTTGGATGAGAAAAATTACATAAATGCGGTTATTTAAAATAAGACTTACAAAATGAAGCACCTGTGCTTCATTTAAGAATGTAAATGACATCCTTAAAGTCTACATGAGTATGCAATTCCTGGAGTTCATTGGCTTCCAACTAAAAATATTCCCAACTCAAAACCAGCACAGGAAAAAAAAAGCTGTTAAGAAAACGGCATGCAAAATATGTTTATTAGGAAATGTGTCACAAAAGGCCATTTTGTTACAAATGTTCACAAAATTTGATGGAATGATGGAATATTTGTTAAATGATAGGAAATTGATTAGGCTTGATCTGCACCTCTTGAGCTACATGTTACATTCTACGTGTGCAGGAGAGGTTTAAATGTTTCAGACATTGTTCTATGGAAGTCAAACAACTCACTTTTGAATATATGTGAATAGGATTTCATAGCCATGGATGAAGAACTGGTGCAAAGTTTATTTTAAGAAGTGTAACTCTTGATAGTACTCAAAACAAAACATTCCCCTGAACACAATTTTTGGAGGTATGTCACTTTCCCACTATGGGCCAGCATCTCTATCTTTCCTTTTAATTCAAATAATCTTTTTATTTATTTATTTAATCTCCCCTTGTAAACAAAGTGAGTTCCAGGATCTTACAAGCCTATCCAAAGGGGTGGGGTTGGAATACTGAAGCATTTTTTTATCATGCCAAATTTATCTAGATTTTAAAAGAAAAAAATGTTTCCTGTCATCCAATCTTACTACCTACAATTGAGAGGAGAGAAGAATTATTGCTTTTCATGAGAAGTAGTTTCATTCAGATCAGGTTCCCTGTATAGTGTAACCCAAATGACAATGTTTCTCTTAAGTCTTATTGAAAGTGTTGGCAATGGGTCTCATTCCTGTCTCCAGACATCTGTAATTAGAGCCACAATAAACTCTTGGAGGTCTTTCTAGTACAGGGAACACATCTTTTAAACAGACAGGACAACTTTCTGATAATATGGAATTGTTTATCTTTCAACAAAAGATTGAGGGCAATAGAAGAAGGGGACGACAGAGAATGAGGTGGCTGGATGGAGTCACTGAGCTTAAATGGACTCCAGAAGATGGTAGAGGACAGGAAGGCCTGGAGGAACGTTGTCCATGGGGTCGCGATGGGTTAGACATGACTTTGCAGCTAACAACAACAACATTTATAAAACATATGTATCTATGTATGTATATGTATATGCGTTTGTGTGTGTGTGTGTGTATCATCATCACTTTAGCCCTTGTCTATCCACTGCAGCCTCTTCCACATATTTCCAACCAATAGGATCCTGAGCTTTCTTTTGCCCATTGGGTCTGCAGTACTTGCTGATGTCATAAATCCATCTTGTTTTAGATTTCCTTTGTGGACACTTTTTATGAAGTGGGATCCATTCTGCCTTGGTTTTTTTTTTTTTGTTCTCTAATCCATATATACCGATACATATACATATACATATACGTATACGTATATGTATATGTATACATAATTTTCTACAACAAGATAAGAAATGCAAATGCAGGCCTCATACCCAGGATCTTGATAAACATCTGGACACCAAAACACACCCTTTTATCAAGTTTAAAAGTGACTCATTCTGTTGAAAATATTATCAAACAAGTTTCTTTCGGACTTTGCTTTGCTTACCGTTCAAGTTTACTAAAGGGCAGCTGGACATAAACTATTGGACAGATCTGCTGATAAAAAAAGAAAGAAGGAAGGAAAGGAAAATGAATGTATAGTATTTCAAGGTTGCAAGACAAGGAAAGGTCAAATCTAATAGTACAATCAATTGCATACATTTAAAAAAAAAGCCTTGAGGACATTTGCTGTCTTTGCACAATGAAGCCTCTGTATAGTGACTTCACATCAGCATAGTTAAGGAAATTTATAAAGGGATTTGTTCTTATCTTTACACTCTTGGGCCACTCTGTTGTTTTAACAATTTTAATAGATACACAAAAGTTGGTAGACCTGAAATAAACTGAGGCCTAGGAAACTTTTTAGCTGTAGGACTGAACATCTCCCTAAGTCTGGAAAAGTGGAAAGGCAATGCACTCACCAGTCTAGTTTTGATGTTTGCACACACTAAACTTTCAAGTTCTCCCTTGAAAGATATCAGAAAAAGCTATTTTTTAAAAAAAAGAGGAGGAGGAGGAAGAGGGTGGGGGAAAAAAAGGATTGAAGAACAATCTGGGAGAAAAGCAACCTGGAGAATAAAATAGAAAATGGCTTCACAAAAGGTTTATAGGGAGGCTATTTAATATATATATTTTTATATGTCCCCACTTAGTCGGGCTACTGGGCATTGAATGAAGAACTATTGAGAACAAAAGAGCTCCTGGCAGATGGCATTCAGAAAAAAAAATTTCAGTCTAATCTAATCTCTTGATGGTGACAAATTCTGAACCTGCTGGGGCATATTGGCCAGTTGCTATGGCTCTGCTTACCTGGAATGCTTTTTTTTTTAACAGGCAGGGCCTCCCCCAAAACTCCTAGGTCACATCGTTCATCATGACACTGCTGGAGTAGAAGGTTAATAATGGGAACAATCTTCTCAGCAGGAAACCACTTTTTTGAAAAGGAGTGCGTTTCTGCTGGCAAAAGAACCCTGTGTTGGCATAAGAGGAAGAATTAGGAAGTAATCATTTATTTACTTTGCAAAACTAGCAAATGCATTATTTTGGATTAACAGCTTTTCCTGGCTAACGTGTCCCTAACTGCAAGGATCAAAATGAGATGGGCTTGAAAGGACGCCAAGAATCCATTTCTCTCTTCTTGTTTTATTTATTTATTTTCTTAACATTTCCTCCGTCTGAAACAGCTTTCCGTGTCATGTTTCTCCACAGAGCCAAAATAAGGAGCCAAAGACCAGCAGCATGAACCTGTGAAAGATTAGCAATTTTAAGGCACTCACAATCTAATGGTAAAATTGGACAGGCTGACTTATTTTCTCACCAAAATCAGAGCAGTGCTAAACATATCCCCTTGGGGCACTTCTTAAAATTTTCAAGATGATGGTACTCCAAATAATGAGGAATACCTATGACTGTTTCTCTAAATAAAATGGATATTGAACTCATAATATTAAGTCAATCTTAGTTTTAGTGGTTCATCCTCTCCTTTTCTTCTCAAAATGGGTAGTCAGTTGCATCTGGAAGGTCAAGAAGTAGGGGTAATAATAATAATAAAGTTGGAAGGGAACTTGGAGGTCATCTAATCCAGAGGCCACCAACCTTTGTCGTTTGGCGGACTGGAGGAAAAGGGAGAGGAAAGCATTTTGCATGTGCACAGGGCTGCGAGCATGCATGTGCCGCAAATGGGGCAGGGCTAGCGTCTGTGTGTTAATCACTAGCCTTGCCCCATTCTTGTGTGGCACAGCACCTTGTTTCTGCTCCCCACAGCACATCAGCAGCCATTTTTGTGGCGGCGGCCCATTTTTGTGCTCTGCGGTGTAGCGGCGGCCCATTTTTGCACCCTGCAGCATGCTGCTGGCCTGTTTCTGCACCCTGAGGCACAGCAGTGGCCTGTGTTTGTGCTCCAAAGCATGGCGGCCCATTTTCATGCCCTGAGGTGCAGTGATGGCCGATTTTTGCACCTTGACATGCAGCGGCAGCCCGTTTTTATACCCTGAGGCATGGCGGCGGTGTAGCGGCGGCCCATTTTTGCACCCTGCAGCATGCTGCTGGCCTGTTTCTGCACCCTGAGGCACAGCAGCGGCCTGTGTTTGTGCTCCAAAGCATGGCGGCCCATTTTCATGCCCTGAGGTGCAGTGATGGTCGATTTTTGCACCTTGACATGCAGCGGCAGCCCGTTTTTATACCCTGAGGCATGGCGGCGGCCCATTTTTGTGCCCCAAGGTGCAACAGCAGCCTGTTTTTGCACCCCACAGCTGTGGTGCTAGCACAAGTGAAGGGGTGTGCATGCAGATGTGCACACATTGGCCAGCTTGTTCTGCGGCCTGGTGGCCAGCAGGCCATGGCCCTCTACTGCACCACGGCCCACAAGTTGGGGATCCCTGATCTAGTCCAACCCCCTGCTCAGGTGGGTAGAAGCCCTCCAAGTAACATTTTATGACAGACTACCTGATCCTGATGTTCCATACCTTGTACACATTTGGTACCTTCATCAAATTTTGAAATGAAATCCCTAAATTTCATATAAAAATCACTATGGAAACATATTAATTTTACAGCAGATAATTGATTTTTTTTTACAAAGGACTGTTTCCAGCTTATATTTTTATCTACTTCTCAGAAGAATGAAGTGATCCCATGTCCCATAAAATACAATTTTGGGAAGACGAAAGTGGGGCAAGAGGATTTATTAAAATCAAAGTTTCCTCCCATTATGAACTCTTTTGGCTACGCCTTGCAGATCTCCCTGAGTATCAATATATTTTAATAATATTATTCATTTTTTATCAATACATTCAGTGTAGAATGTAATGAGATGTTTGTGTCTTCATGTTTCATTAATGTTTGAAATGAGTCTTGCAGTCTATTGATTTAAATATTTGGTCTTCATTATCAAGAATATCAAAAATCCATTTTCAAAAACATACAGTGAAAGACAAATTACCATTAATGTCTTTTCACTGAATAGTTCATATTTTTTAGGAATGTATTGGGGGAGGAGTCCCAATTGTAAAGAAAGATCTGCTAACATGTCTTCATTTGTGGATAGGATACTTGTTTCTTACTGACAGTGAATGGATGAAAAATTAATAAAGAAATGCTCTACCTTTTCTCAGGACCAATGTGGAATGTCTTCAGGATGATATTCTATGGGATGTTTTAATAAATACTGATCTAGATGTATATATACAGTCACATTTCAGAAAAAACAAGAAACATGGATTATATTATCCGAATTTCCCCAAACTGATGCTCATCAGTGTGAATGGTTAGTGTCAATCAGTTATGAGGATCAATGAATTATGTAAATACAACATCTTGCTGGCTGAGGAATTCTGGGAGTTGAAGTCCACAAGTCATAAAAGGGCCAAGTTTGAAGACTCCTGACTTAGAGGAAGTATAACATTTCCATTTGTACAAAGTAGAGACAAGTGATAGCTTGTGACTGGCTGACAGCAGAGAAAGTAAAGGACACCCAAAGCCATGTTAGCTTTCCCACCTCAAAGCATCTCTGGTAAGCAGAGACCCCAGGAAGGTGATAAAGGTCATTGGCTGGCTGCTCATATCAGAGTCAGAACTCAAGCCCTTCCTTCCTCCCTCTGTAGAACTGAAGTTGCACCATGCTGGCTGGGGAATTCGGGGAGTTGAAGTCCACAACTCTTAAAGTTGCCAAGTTTGGAGATCCCTGGCATAAAGTTTCCAACAACTCCAGAAGCATGCACAAAAAGCCATTGAATCTGTGAAATCCTGCACATTAATTCTCTGCATTGAAGCAGATCTCTCTAGTTTAGTTTGCAAAAATTTGGATCTTGCCAATTGTAATGAGTGCCTAAATAATGATAAACCATAGTACTAATGCCTCTGGAAAATTAAGTTTAATTCAACATTAGTTCTCTTTACTATCCAATACTGCAAAGTAAAATTGAGCTGATGCTGAGTTAGAAAGGGAAATTCAATGCCTTTTCATTCCTGGCTTGCTTGTGTTTAAAAAAAAACCAACTATCTATATTGATATTTGTTTTGGGAGGAGTCAGTTACTGCACATTAATCCAATATTTATGTTAGGAGAAGATAAGGCCAAAGGGAGATCTCCATCACCACCTCCCTTGGTAAGCACTGTGTTCTTGTTAACTCTATATCAAGAGGAACTATATAAAGTGGTACTTGGAAAGATATTGATATTTCAAGAAACAACTAAGGAATATGCTTCCTGCTGCGACTTCAGTTGAATGTTTACAGTTTTGCAACAATTCTTTCCTCACATTTTTTTTCCTTTTTTTTGTTTCTTGTGGTCTGCACACTCTTAGCAAAATAGAGGAAGGTATTACACACACATACCTGCCAATTGGGGAGGATGGGTGTCTTAAATTTACTGAGCTTGTGGTAATAAAGGAAGACACTGCTGAAATTAAGCAAAGGGGTGTGAGGTGCAAGTGACAGAAGCAAGTGGATGAGACAAGCAGTTGCGGTTGGGTGTGAGAATCAGCATCCCATCCCTCTTCTGCTTTAGTTGCTCAGAGAGTAGAAATCGGGGAAGAGACTGTGGAAAACGACCTAATGGGCAGGTAGGATAAAAAGTGAAAAGCAAGTGGTCAAAATGGAGGCAGGAAAGAAAGAAGGCCTTGTCACTATAGCAACAAGCACAAGTGTCTCTACGTACAGTACTATAAGGGGATTTCCAAGTTGTGTGGTGGCATTCTGTTTTTCACTGTGATCATCACATTTGTTTCCCAGCAGGACTACTCAGAATTGTATTCTCAATTTTTTATCTGAGTTCACATATCACAGAACTCATAACATGATTTCTTTGTTCTGGGCATAGAACCCATAAATCATGGTTTAAAGATTTCTGGCTTAATATTATAATCAAACACAGCCATGCTCATTTAGGAGTGAATAAGAAACGAAAGTCTAATCTGTTATGTTTGTTCAACAAGACAAATTGCTATATACATTAAGGAAGAGATAATGCAACTAATTATAAACAGTGTAACATTTTATGCAAAGCTCAGCTTCCTCAATTTGTCCACTTTTATTTGCCAACTCCAACTGAAACCACCCTGAAGATATATCCCTCCCCCATTTTGCACAGATACATAAAACCCAACAAATGTATGAGTATATGAGTGTTTTTGATACCTTCCAGGAGATTTAAAAAAGGCAGCACCAGGACAAAAACATTGGTAACTACAGATTAAAATTAATTATGTTTAAAACAAGATGTTGTATTTACATAATTCATTGATCCTCATAACTGATTGACACTAACCATTCACTCTCACACTGGTAAAGGAAGAATAGAGACAGAGACACCAGAACTGGATGGAGATTGAAGGGAAGAGGCAACTGGATAGGAAAAGAAGGAAAGGGTTATGTTGCAGTGTAACAAATACCTGCAGACACCTGTTTAGGTGTGAATTTGCCAGGCAAACAGTTCTTTCCTAGCAACAGCTAACCTTCAAGTTAGTAGTTTTTCAGCAGTGAAATCTGTAGCCACTTGCACATCTTCCTAATTCTTTTAGGTCAGAGGTGTCAAACTGCAGACCAGATGCGTCATGTGGAAGCTGCACCCACCCAGCTCCAGCAAGGGGGAAAAAGTCACGATACGTCACAACACGTCACGTGACATGGCGCTTTTGACACCCCTGCTTTAGGTTCAAGTCCCACTTTAGCCATGAAAGCCAACTGGGTGACTTTGGGCCAGTCACTGTCTCAGCTCAACCCACTTCACAGGGCTGTTGTGTGGAAGTTAGGGGGAGGAAGGTGTTTGGATATGTTTGCCATCTTAAGTTATTTATAAAAAATAATAAAGGCAGGATACAAATAAATTAAATTAAAATAATTAAAAGTAGTTGAAATCATAGAACAATAAATAATAGGATTTGGTTATGGTGATTTGTTTATGGATGGTGTTATTATGATCAAAGAAGCAAGGCTTTGGTCACCCTCTGGGAACCACACAGACCTCCCCCCACCCTTGCTGCTTGGGAAATAAGCCAGCAGGAGACTTCATAAGACCTCTATAGGCCAAAGCTAAAGATTATTGCAATTCCTCATTTGTCACTTGTAAATCAACGGCCCCCCAGTGAGATGTTCAATCATCCCCTAGTAGCAGCTGTTGGTCTTCTTGAACTTAGTGTTGTCTATTTTCAAATCACCACCTCATCCTCCTTGACAAAATAAGGAGAAATCCAGACGGTTGCTATTGTAGAATTCTATCAGCTTCTGTTGTCTGTCCAGCTAGAAGTAACTACTACTACTACTACTACTACTACTACTACTACTATTATTATTATTATTATTATTATTATTATTATTATTATTATTATTATTATTATTAATTTTATTTGTATACCGCCCTTCTCCCGAAGGACTCAGGGCGGTGAACAGGGCAATACATATTAAAAAACAAGATACAAAAATTAAAAACGATTAAACAAAATGCCCATGAATAAGTTAAAACACATTAAAAAGTAGGTTAAAACAGATTAATAAAACCCAACCCCATCCCATCACTATTCACTTTCACACTTATGCAATATGATCCAATATGGTCCAGTTCCTGCTGGACTTTAATACATGTCCAAATGTTTACTTTTGCTCTTTTGTAGGACAAGACCCTCCTTGTATAGTATGTTTGGATGACTAATTGGCCTCAGGCCAATTTATGTAAGGAGCAAAAACCACCATATAGATCTATTTTTTCCCCCCTCTGGCTATCGTCCTAGTGTAAGCAGTAGATTGTGCCCAGTCACGAAGAATATTTTGCTCATAAATTCCAATTAGATCTGCCAGAAATCACTTGATTTATCTGGATTATATCCTCCTCCTAGCTAATATCTCTGGTGTTATAGGCAGTATTGCACATTTTATTAAACTGTTGTTCTAATAAAGTAAAAATGTATCATGTGTTTTATTTAGTCTCCTGAAGAGACTCTCCTGCCTTGATACGTCTTTAAAGCAATGACATATTGCTTTAGTAATATAATGCCAGATTTTCTTCTTTGCTTCTTTCCACAAGCTCAAAAACTTTTGGGCTACTATAGGTCAAAGCCTTCAGCAAATCCTTCCAGTTTGTATTTTTCATCTAAGCAATTTAAAAGCCTTTTTTTAACATCAGTGCTCCTTTGTGTTAATAACTAACCATATAATGTAAAGTCAACAGTTAAAACTTTTCCCATCAGCTTACCTCCATGCCGGGAAATTATGTTGAAAACTGTTTACTAAAGACAACATGAACATTATTGATTGGATGAGCCTATTTCAGAGGGATAATAGAGAATGAAGGTGGCCAAAAAATAAAAAAAATAAAAAAACTTTAGAATATGCATGGACAGAGACAGACACACATTCTATTTGCCTGGCAAATAGTTGTATAAAATATATACTGTACTTATTTTATATCCATTCAGCTAATCATTGTTAGGTCATTAAAAATTTTAACCATGGATATTTGTCAGGTACAAAAGGCATAAAGATTCAATTTAACTTATTTCTTGATAAAATCCTATGCGCAAGAATTTTCTCAGCGAAAGGTCACCACCTGATTAGAGTTAGATAGGATCAAGGGCAATGAAAGGGGGAGGGGTTGGATTTAGTTCACGTGGGGCTACATAGTAATTCTAGGTTGAACCCTCTTTTCACCACTGTCCTTGGTTCTGCCGATCGTTCACCTACAATATTTTAATACTAAACTCGAGGCTGATTATGAATGAATGAATGATGTTTCAACTCTTCAACTTTCCTAATATTATGGATCCTAATATCTTCCTATTGTAAAAAATTGAGGAGTCAAGATTTCATTCTCTCTTTGCATTATCAGAATAGTATATAAAGCCCATCTTCCCTTAAGCTTTCAGAGCAGAGATATGCTGATACTATTATGTTTTCTCATGCTCCCACATATGAGGTTCACATGATTTCCATCACCAAGTATTGAGGAACCTATTTATCCAACTTCATCTATTCTGTGGGGTATTTTTAGTCACGTTGTCCATTAGGAGACATTATGTTACCATTGCTGGGAATTGAACTCATAGATAGACCATCTCACTTCAGATTACTATAGACAGTGCATTAGGTTCAGGAGCTACTGTAAATCCTGCTGTTCAGTAGTTGCAAGAGGGGATATCTAATGGCACTCTAAAAAGTAAAATGAAAAACAACACTTAAAAATATGAAACATGCAAATAGTAATCATTTGCAACAAAAAGCAATGTTCAGATCCTCTTCCATATTTTTTTCATATAGTTTTTCACTCAAAAATATTGCTTCCATTGATTCAAGCTACATCTGGATTAGAAAGCTACATCTGGATTGGAAAGCCATAAAAAAGTTTAGTTAAGATTTTTTTTCCTCTTCCTCATATTGGCCATTATTTTTAATTTCTGTGAGTCAACAAAACTCCCTATATTGCATAGATCTTGACATTAAATACTCTGCTATTCATTTTCAAAGCATCCTCTTTTCTTTCTTATTTATTATTAAGAATCTTCTGCTTTATGTTACACAATCACACCACACATATTTATGGAATCTGGGCACAATTTGTTCCTTTCATTTAAGAGAAAGAGTAGTTCGAAATTGGTCAAATAATTCTTTAGTTATACGTCCATTAGGAACTGTTTAATATGGCTGGTTGAATATAGGACTGACTAGGGACTCTTTTTTTTTTAGTTTTTACTCCATGGTGCTGCATTTAGTCATAGTTCCATTTAGCTACTTGGCATTAGTAAGGCATTTGTGCTTGTAGGATTACTGATACATAATACCCAAAGGATTATAAAATTGGTTGCCATTATTATTTTTTTCCTTGTTGAAGGCAGACTGCTTCCATATTTGCTACATGTAAAACTTCCTTTTTGGAATGAGAAAATTCCACGTCCATGAATTTATTGGAGGATTCATCCTCAGAAGATGAGCCTAAAATCAAAAACCTCCAAAGTCATTACCATCATACTAAATGGTGTTAGAGGCATCTTTATACCAGACTCTGGCAGGGAAACCAGACCAAGTCCAATGAGAGAAAGACACTGCAGAGGCCAAGGGCATGTCAAGTGGCCAGAAAATCAGGAGATCCAGGCAGTTCAAATAAGTAGAAAGATTTATTGCACGCTTAAGTTCTCTACAAGAATCTGACTAATTGTCAAGGGAAATGAGCAGGAGATAAGAAAGGCATTCAAATTGGGTTGGACTTAGATTTCTCACGGGTGCCCAGGGACTTATGATGCATTTTACACCTCCCTTGAGCTCAGCCTGGTCATGTCCTATATGTCAAATGGTTAGTGGACAAAGGATGATTTATCTAGAGCAAGAATTGAACAACTTTTTCAGGCTGAGAGCCACAGTCGGCCTCTGAGTAGCAAGTCATGGCTTGCTTATAAATGTTCGTAGGTCAGAGTCGAAGCATACATAGGGCCAGGACAATAATACCATTCTTCTTAATTTTATTTAAACACAATTCTAATTAAACTTAATGAATATATGAATGAAAATTAATCTACACTCTAGATATTTAATGATTCCATTTTCAATTTAATTTCAACACCAAATTACAATTTGGCGGCAATTTTTAGAAGTATTCTACATCTTTTATATAGATCTTTCTTTCATATCTTGACCAAAACTATTTTACATATATGTTCATGTCATAATATGCAATTGTATCCTTCATGTTTAAGTCAGTTTGTGTGAGGAAACAATAGGTAATTAGTAAATCATGTCCAGCTTTCTAAATAGTCCTCCAAATCAAGACTCAGAGCAACAATTTGTTTCTTCACCCTACTGCATAATGGGTGAAAGTAAGCATCCTTTTCTTTGCAATAAAAAAACCAGACACTGTCCATTTTTTATCTTCCTGTTAGTTTCCAAAATATATGTTTCAAAAGCAAATGTGAGTGTACAAAACCAAATAAGTCTTTCATAATAAAACTGTATGTGACACATCTTCTGTCCAGAAGGGAAGCAATAAAGCATCCTGAGTTGATACTCTGAACTCAGGATGCCTTTGGCTCACCAAATTGCTGATAATTCTATGACCCTATCGATTCCTTTCTTAAAAGACACCTAAAGTATCCAGTAGAAACAAAGTGAGAAGTTTTGCTGAATTAATTATAATTTCAGATTTATATAGTACAGAAACAAAAATGGAGTTTCTTTGACATTCATGAAATGTATGCTTCAGTTTCTTATTCTACAACTTCCTATATTTTTGAACACTTTAGGCTGTTGCAAGCACTGCTTATATATGTATTTATAAACACATACACATACATACATACATACACACACACACACACTGTATATATATGAGACAGAGAGACAGAGAGTGAGGATGGTGTGTGTGTGTATGTATGAATTAATTTAAATAGTTTACGTTTTAAATTTAGCCAAATAATCAATTTACTATTCATTTACCAGTGTTTTTCTATCCTATTCAATATGACAGTTTGGTGGCAACTTTTGAAGTTGCACAGGGAACTCAAAGCTTTCCATGAGTTTCCTCAGTCATTTTGTGATAGAGACAGATGCTTTCAAATATGCCGTTCTGCTTGGCTGTTTATTTGAATTCTGAACAAGATCAAGGCAGGACACAAAATCAAGATAACTGGTTATGGGAAAGGGGAAAACCATCATCATGTGGATTAGCTCTTAACATATCTTCTCCTCTGGATACTTATTTTTACACAGGACTGATCACTGTCTTTCATTATGAAATTAAGACATTATGCACTCTGGATTTGGGGTAATTTTTCACTAAGAGAAGATTCTTAATTGTGTCTCAATTTTTCCTTTCCTGAGCAATAATATATAGTTTTAGTTGAATATTCCCTATCAGCCTAGAGATTAGCAAGTGCGCCTGTTATTTTTACAATCACAGTGTCTAGACTTAATGTCCAAACATATTCCTTTCTACTACTAAACCAGTAAATAGAAACGGAAAGATAGAAAGAGAGAGAGTTTGCTTCTCCCAGCCTCCACCAGCAGCCTGGGAAAATGCAGAATTAAAAGCTTACTTTTCTTTTCAAGTTGTGGATTGCATTGGATGCGGCAAATTGTCTCGCCAATGTTTGTTTTGTTTACATGTGGTCTAAACGTCTTTGTGATGATCCTTGTGCTTAAATGCATACAATTTTTGAATAAAGATTGAAATTTGGGAGCTATGATGCCAATAGCAAATTACAGGGCGTTTCCTCATTCAAGATCACTGGCTTTTGCTATTGGTTTTGGGGCCTGATTTATCCATACGTACCAAAACGGTCCATCTTTTCCACCCAACGTACATATTGTGTTTTCAGCATATCTGAGGGAAGGGCATGAAAAGAATATGCTCACTCATGCTCTCTCTGCCTTTTGCAGTAGTTAGCTTGAAAAATATAGGGTGATCTGGCTGAGGTTGATCCAGAGGGCAGACACCTTTATGTGGTATCCCATCATCCACTTTAAGAATGCAGCATCCATTTCATTTCATTCTTCTGCGGTGAATTTTATTACTTTGAAAACAGGATGGAAATCTGTTTCTAAAAAGACCAAATGAATGGCTATTTCTAAAAAGACCAAATGAAATGCTACTTGGGCAGAAATCCAGGGCGGGTCTATGTTGAATGTACAAACCTTTTTGCTTAAAGCCAATCCATAAGCAGCCCGATCCTTTGTTAATGACTGAGAGATGTTAAAATTCATTTCAAACAACACAACTGCATAAACCTCTTTTTATACGCCCTGTGAACTCTGACAAAAGGATACTCTGACCGTAGAGCAGTGGTAGCAATGTTTTGGGCGACAACTCCCACAATCCCTCACCATTGGTTGTGTTGGTTCAAGCTTATGAGAACTCAAATCCAAACAATCTGGAAAGTCCAGGTTGCAGAGGACAATCAGATTTCTGTAGAAATTTTAATATGAGGACTTTTTGATATGGTGGTTGACATGTCAGAGGACACAGTTCCTGCTGAAGAGCCAGCTGCTCAAAGCAAGAGCAAGAGTACTTAGACTTATATACTGCTCCACATGTTTTTCAGAGTCAGCATATTGCCCCGCAGCAATCTGTGTCCTCAGTTTACAGACCTCGGAAGGATGGAAGGCTGAGTTAAACTTGAGTCGGTCAGGATCAAACTCCAGGTTGTAGGCAGAGTCAAACTGCAATACTGCATAGTAACCACTGCACCACCATGGCTCTTGTAATTGTAATAAATTGCAGTCTGCCACAGAACAAGGTGGTATAATAATCTATATAATTGGCAAAGAGTTCCATATAGCTTGTTGGAGAAGCATTTCAGTTCCCATAGTCCTCAATCTTTTCACCATATTTTGTATTTTTAGGACTTTGATAAAACTTGTTCAAAATATGAGCACTTTGCCTATCCCCAAATCTAGGGTCAGAGCTACTGCGTGTAGAGTTGGAAAGGCTTTACCCAGCCTCATCAATTTCTATTTCATCTTTATTTATCCTCATGTGGCCATGAGAGTGGAGGGCATATAGTAGAAACCAGAATAACCATGACATGGTTCATGGTTACTTCATGGGGTCCTCTAGGACATTATCTCAATCTCAGGAGAGGTCAGACTC